>NC_069499.1:1413493751-1413853751 GCF_027579735.1 Bombina bombina | reverse complement strand
CAGACAGTTACAGTATTACAAACTGTATATTACTTACTATTATATTCATTGTGTAAAGTGCTGACATATTCCGTAGTCACTGCATTAGTAGTTTCATTGTTACAGTAAAATATTTCCGGTGCTTTTCCTTGTCCAGGCTTCTCACTTTCTTTTTTAAATGATATGTTGCAATAATAGAACAAGTGCTTTATAAGATCTAGTCTGTCTAGTGCTGCTGAAACGACAAAACATGTATTTTTTGGCAGGTTGTGCTTCCTAATAACAATGTCCTGTTCTCTAGTAGTAAAGATAATATTTGCAGTTTTGTATAACCAGCATGTCATCCTGTGCTTAGCTAGAGTTGGGGCACAGATAGGCTTCAGCAGACCCTATGTCATCCTTTTGTCTTTGCTATTCCCATGTGACCTTATACTTTCAGTTATTTTGTCTGTGAACCCACCTATATTTAAGGGATTAAATGCATTTTATTTGCTGCTGGTACACAATCAAATACAAAGAACAATAAAAACACAACACGTAGAGTTGAGTAAAGACCACTAAGTTCGCTTTATTAACGATTTAAACCTGTTCTTAATAAGAACAAACAGTTGGCGGCAATCAGCCCTAAAACTATATCCGGGTTAAGCTGGTCTGGGCCCAGGCACGAAAGGTTGAGGGAGGAGCCTAGCTGCTACGCCAGTGTTGACAGGGCATTATCAGAGTTTTTCAGCCCAATCGAGGTGGAGGAGCTTCCCCAGGCCAGCATTTGGTGACGTCACTCTCTCCACAATGGCCATCACTCAACACAGACCAACCGCCACAAGATAGCCCACCGCATAAAATGGTGGTTTCTTGCCGCCACCACTAGGGAACATAACTAATTGAACTGTAAATTTAGAATTTAAAGAACAGACAATAAAGCCTGCCGGAGGTTACTTATGAAAAGGTCAAGGGCCTCATTCTCCAAATGGACACTATCACAGCAGTATAAGCTTTTGTTCCCACTGTAATGTTCCTATGTTTAATGACAAATCCAGAAAGTTTCCTAACCACTTTACCCAACTTACGATTCACCTTCTAACGCACACCAAACGTGGCTTTATGGGGAACCATATGCCTCCAGTATAGGCAGGGAATAATGTTAGACCACCCTAACCTAACTCCAGACAGCAATACATGTATCCACTTCACATCCGAGCCCATAACCTTAATGAGGTCTAAAGCAGCTCGGGATCATTCCCTCTCACATGAATAATCAAAATATGCAGGCAACCCCATCTAAAGAGCGCATCTTGCAACAACTCAGGTAGGTCGGGCCAACAAAGGCCTCTACGCCCCAACCATCGAATAACTGCTTGTGATGGGTGGAATCCAAACTGGTCTCCGCCGGGTCTTGAATTGCAAAGGAAAACGATAGTTGTACTGTGCTAGTATTTTGTGGCTTAACTGGTTGAACAACCGGGTGCTACTCCTCTATATATGTATGCAAAGTGAAAAGGACATTACACCACTAAGTTTGTGACACAAATTAAGAGGTTACGAGTGCACAAATAGCTCCCTTGGATTATATAGTGTTAAAGCTTAAACTTTTATTTATAGGTAATTAAAATTACAGATGCCATGGTTATAAGAACCCAACATAGATTGCATATTTACACACTAAGAGACCTGCGCTGGTAAGCCCTTAAAAAAGGGAAAGGTGCTTACAGCAACACCAACGGTATTCCTGGCCGATAACTGGTCACGTCGGCGTCAGTTGGGGGCATGCAAAATGACAGGAAAAATAAACTGCTACGTGGTTCATAGCAGAAAAAAGTTGAAAACTTACTGCTGTCTATACCGGTAAATTTAAAAAGGTGAGCAGCCAATCAAAACATTGCGGACATTGCCACCTTACTTTTCATTGGCTAGGTCATATACTACCTGAGAGGAGACTATAAACCTTTTCTTTTTTTATTGGTTACAGAATGTTTTCATTTCAGACCTCCCCACGTGACCTGAAATTGCCAATCAAATCATCGCCTACCTTACCATTATATCCCTATGGATGTTTTACGCTGTGTATTTTCAAGATGACTACATGATTGAGAACTAATATCAGACCAACATTCCAATCATGTGACCATCTTTGAACCAATCACGGTAGCGCCTACACCTTTGTTCTGTTCTTATAAGTGACATTATGGGTTCTCAATTATTATATTGGTTCTATTCTGCCAAAGTATTAAGTTACTCGTTTTGTCATTTGTTTAGTCTATGCTGACCACCTTTATATGTAGGTACATCAGAAAACCTGATTGTACCACTTGGTGAGAACGTAGCTCTTAAAATAAAGGTTGGTATTCATAATAATTAGCGCTGCGGAACCTGTTGGTGCTCTACAAATACCTGATAATAATAAAATAATAATAATAAAGACTTTTGGATGTTGAACACTTCAGATAATCATTTTATTTTTTAAACTAAAAATTCACAACAACCAAACAGATGTATTGCTGAGATGGAATCTCAGCATAACATCTCCACATTTGAACGTCTGGCTTATAAGTATAACCAATAATTTTTATTGTCATTCTTTCCATGAGGAGACCCACTATTCATAAGGAATATCCTTTAGTTTCTCTCTGTAAAAGCGACGATTGAGCATCTCCACCTCTAATGCCACTTTTAATAGAATCCAAACCCCAGCATTTCAGAGCTTTTGGGTTGGCATTGTGGTGTGTCAAGAAGTATTTGGCCACAGTGCTTATTTGTTTTCCTTTATCCAATGCTTTGTTAGCATTGCGAATATTTCTCAGATGTTCAGTTATTCTTACAGCCAGAGTGCGACATACTCACATAATAAATGTTACAATCACAGTTTAGGTAATAAATGACATTCTTAGGGGCCAATTTATGAAAGTGCAGACGGACATGATCCGCTGTAGCTGTAGCGATAATGTCTGCCTCACATCGATAAATGCCGACAGCATATGCTGTTGACATTATTTATTGCACAAGCAATATTGATTTTATTTTATGGATAATATGGATATTTGTGGACCTAAAAAGCAATGATTAATAACACTATTATTTTTATTTCAGATCTGCATAGACAAGATTCATGCATTCAGGATTTATTAGAAATATGAAATATATTATATTCATGTTGGGATGCAGTGCAGTACTGAATATGAAATATGCTGTGTTTGTATATAAATGTGGGGAAATGACCTGGTGACATTTTAAATAGATTTTAAGCTAATCAGTTAGCAGTATAAATTACTTTGATATAATATAATGTTAAAAACATAATGTGCTTGGTATTGGGGTAATCAGAAAAATGATATGATACTACCCCATCTATAATTAATATTGTAATTTATTAATGCAATAAATTATAGTATGTTTAATATAATCATTGTATGGGAAGATATTGGGATTGGCAGTGTGGGATAAATGTTAGAAGGCTTTTGGCTGTTAAAAAATAAATTTTCCAGGGCCAATCCGATAAGACTTCCCAGGTGACCAATCCATGAGCAGATCCGTAGGGCCTCCCATTGGTTTCATAAATGATTAAAACATATATAAGTCAATGCAAGAAAGGAAAGAGACATGGTGCTGAGCTAACTTGTAACTGGTTACTGGGCGTTTGAAATACAAGCATTACAAGCAAGGCTAGATACCTTTTCTCATTGATTGCAAAATATACTTATTTGTCTTCTGAGATGAAACAAGAAGTTTTCTGAAAATTTCATTATCGATTTTGGTCATTTTGGTAAAGTATAAAAAGGTTACTAAATATAGGTTATAGATTTAAAGGAGCACTCAGTATTTTAAAACTAGTCTTTCATAGCCTGTGTATTGTTAAACAGATCCTAAATGCTATGTTGTTTATCTTTGCAAATATAGAGTTATAACTCAGAATTGGTTTTAAACTGTAAGTAAGTATTTATTTCAACTTAGATAAATTAGCAAAGGACAATTGGTTTTTGCATAGATAATAGATACTATTTTGATATTTTAAATTAGAATTGTGTTAGAACCAATTGTGACTATATAGTTAATTGTACCAGTCTGAATGTTAGTAGCTAATATCTTGGAATCTCATTGTGTTAATTGAATAAAATTCAGTTGTGAATAAGGTTAGTTATAAAGTTACAATTTGGGTTGCTTTGTAAAGAGTATAGCATATTTTAATATTTTTTAAACGTGTATAGTATTGATTCCTATTCTGGTCCTTACAAATATATTTCAATGTGTTTATAAATATTAACTAATAAAAAGAATTCATGAATTTATATTACATTTTCTAATTTACTCCTATTATCAATTCTTCTTTCTCTTGGTATCTTTATTTGAAAGGCACGAATATAAGTTTAGATGCCGGCCCATTTTTGGTCAACAACCTGGGTTGTTCTTGCTGATTGGTGGATAAATACATCCACCAATAAAAAAATGCTGTCCAAAGTTCTTAACCAAAACAAAAGCTTAGATGTCTTCTTATTCAAATAAAGATAGCAAGAGAATGAAGAAAAATTGATAATAGGAGTAAATTAGAAAGTTGCTTAAAACCACATGCTCTATCTGAATCACAAAAGAAAAAAATTGGGTTCAGTGTCCCTTTAATTTTATGGTTTCTAGTATATGCATATTTTATTGGGGTTCAGTTTAAAGGATAATTATTAAATATATTGTGTTATAACCCTGACATATACTGACAGATGGCAGCGCAGTCTTTCACAAGGAGCTTGCCAAACCCTTTTCCCCCACCTCAGGTTACAGCAGAAACCTCAGAATAAAAGGCCAACAATAGTGCAATATAGCTTAGCAAACAGCCTGCACTAAAAGGAACATACTCACAGTGTTACTTGAAGAAATTGAAGATTTTATTCAGAAAACACTTGAAGCATTGGTGACAGTGATTTCCAGCTTTAATAAAATTAAATAAAAAGCTCAAAGTATAAATAAAAAAGCTGAACCAGTTTTAGAAGACACAGCTACCTTTTTAAAGAGCAGTTAAAATCACTATGAAAAGAGCTGGGGCTAGCCTTTGCTCTAAGCTGCGCCCAGTGCACGTAAGAGTGGCCTGCTATCCAGATCCTCACCGAGCCCTGCACTAGTACTGAAATAAACAAAATACAATTAGACCCAGGAATGTTAGAATATTCTTCACGCTAACAATGAAACAAGAAAAACTGTCAACCCTCAGGACACACCAACTAAGCACAACTGCAGCTCCCACTTACTGACCACTCACCGGACGAACATACAACTTGTAGCTGGTGGATTACCACTGCCCAACCCAACTCAGCCACACATGTAGCTGCTCCAATACGAAAGGAATGTGGAGCCAAATTCACATGTCCCAAACCCGCTGCATTCACAGCCCATCCAAAAACCTTTTCGGAACTGATACTGTGTTAATGGACTCGCATCCTCATGAATTAGAAATTGCATCAAAACGACATGCCTTCTTGCTAGGTACATACGCATCTGCACCACTGGACAAATTATGCCATCACACGCTGCTGGCAAGTTCCGCCATGCACCTTTCGAATCCTGTTCCATTTTTTAATGTGGGATATACAACAATACAGCATCACCTAGCACCCAAACATGCTCAAACAACTCACCTGCACTCTTGCTGAGCTTATTTGGTGCCACCAGCTCCATGGAAAGCCAGTGTAAACGCTGCACAAAATATTACCTCATACTCAGACGAAGATACCTGGGAAAGGGCTGCCAACAATGCTTTCAACTGAGGGACTGTCACAGGGTACCTGGTGTCGGCCTTCCAAACTTCCGTGAGGGGCCAACATCATAGAATCCATTGAATTAGGAAGGTGCTCCCAAAATTGGGGAGCTTATACAATTTGTTGAAGAAGGACAATGCCGCTAGCCGGCTTTGAATAGCCCCCTTTTTTAAATCACAAGTTCTAAGGAATGCAGCCAATTCAATAATGTTACCTGGTTTCGTTCCTCTGCTGAAACCCCAGACGACCATCAAAATTCCTCCCACTTGACCAATGCTGTATGTAGGACCACCATGTAGAGGGGGCCAAGGATGCTTGGACTAAAGGCAACAAGGACTGCAAGAAACCGTGTGCTGCCAAAGACTCTGCTCTCAGAGCTACTAGCCTAAAGACGTCCCACTTAAATCGTGACAAAACATCTGTCATTGTGTTTTTCACCTCTAGAATGTGAACCACCTTAAAATCCACATTAGACTGCAAAGAACACAACACGAGATATCTCAAGAACCAACAACTATGGGAACCGACGCAGACAATCAATTACTTGAGTGGACAACAGAACAAAACTGCTTTGTTTTTAAGCCTTGAAGCCCACAATTCGACGGCCACAACAATGTGAAACCGCTCCAAGAGGCAAAGATTACATGTCAAAACAGCTGAAACCCAGCATTCTGGCCATAGCTCTGCAATCCAGGAGCCTTCAAAATATGCCCCATAACCAAATGCCTCTTTGGCATTCGTGAAAAGGTAAAGGACTTGATTGGAAGTAGGCTTCTCTCTGCAAAGGTAGGCCCCCATTGAAATCCCTGAGAAAAACCTCCCAGACACAAAGGTTGTCTTTCATGTTGACAGAGACTCGGAGCCTTGCCTTGGCATTCATCAGACCCTGTAAGGGAGATTCCAAAAGCCTATTGAAGATATGGCCCATTGGTATAACACGACCCATGAAATTCAATAATTCCAACAATGACTGAAGCTCCTGAACCAACATAGACTCTTTAGCCAATGTCTCTCTTATGACCTCCAACATCCTGGCCAGTTTATCCAGTGGCAAACGACACTGCAGGGGCACAGAATCAATTTCTATCCCCAAGAAGGTCAAACAGGTACAGGAGCCCTGGGTTTTCTTGTGTGCCAAAGGAACCCCAAAGTCTTCCATCATTAGCATAAGGTTCTGACATCTTGGTGAATCCGGACCACCAAGTATCAGGAAGTCATTCAAGTAGTGAGATAACACCTCCCCACCTGCAGCATACTCCAATGCCAAATGAAAGAAGAAGCTAAGTTTTGAATTAGGCACACGAAATAGAACAACCCATGTGAAGACACCTGTCAAAGTAATACCAACCTTTAAAACAGCAGCCCATCAGCCTGAAAGATGATGGTTGAATAGGCAACAGCTAAAAAGCTGACTCCACGTCCAGCTTAGCCATAGGTGCCCCCTTAACTGTCTTCCTGGCAAGATCAATCATGGCGTCAAATGACTGGTAGTGCACCGTACTCGGTTCAGATGGAATAGCGTAATTCACTGATGCGCCTTTTGGGTAAGAAAGGTTCTGGATCAGCCTAAACGTACCTGGCTCCTTCTTTGGTACCACCCCCAATGGAGAAACAACCAAATCCTTGATTAGGGAGAGGAGTAAATTCCCAGCCATGCATCCAAGAGAAATTTCCTTTCCCAATTCATTCTGCACAACACTGGGGAGCTCATAAGCAGACTTCAGATTGTGGTGCGTTGAAACCCAGAAACACAATCCCTAATGGGGATGCAGCAAGCCTGCTACAGTGGAATTGGGGTACCTAATGAGCCAAGGCTCAATGGAGGCCACCCTAAGAGGGGTTGCCGCTCTTACCTGGAGTAGACTTAGATCTGCCTCGATCCCCGGGGAAATCACGCTTCTTAGTGCACTCAGCCTGGGTTGGGTGCTACACAATACCTGCAGACATGCTGAAATGAACAGGCCGATCCCTTATCACACTGCTTGTCTTGGTAACGCCAACATTCCCGACCTCTCCTCCGCTGACGGGGGCCAACCCTCAATGCCCAGGCAGGCTGAACTATGAACTGGAAATGGCAACCTCTATAGACCCAACTGCGCCCAGGTACATATCCATAGTACCAATGTTCAACAGCAGATTCCCTTCCATCTTTCTGCTAAATTGCATGTCATAATCTCTTCATGCTCCTTTGCAATACCTATCGATCGTGTCCAGGTATTTCATGATGGAGAGGGCCTAAACGCTCCAGATAGCGGTTTCAACCTTCTTCAGCCCTGTTCCCTCCTAAGCTATCTCTTTCGCTCGATAAGCTTTCACAGGCAGCTCAAACACGTTGGCTTAGCGGCCTTTTTGAATCTTCCTATTGACCTTGGTCTTCAAGTGCACATATAGCGAGTGCACGGCCCAAGGATAAGTGTCACCCTGCACAGCTGCCTGCCTTTCAATGAGACCTAGAATGGAAGCAGAAACCTGGGCCCAACCATCGGCTCCTCAGGAGCAGTAGTCCCAAACCCTTTCCACCCAGTGATCGCCTGATTTTGTATACCCTGCACATCCTTTCTCAACCTTTAATTCAAATGAAACATGTGTCTGTGCCCTTTGTTTAGCCCCCCACCTCCTCACAATCAGTACTGGAGTCACTAGATGTTGATTGCCTATGAGTGTATGTGCGGTGCAAAGGAAGATGAGGTAGAAGGCCAAGCTGATGTCAAATCTGACCCAGCAGGCTGCTGCTGGATGTTCTGGAGCCCATGCTCCCCTGCGCCCTCTCTGCTTTGCTTCTCCAAAGGCATTCCAACACTGCTCTCCTGCAACAACAAATGCAAGAAGGGAGCACCTGGAGCCCAGGAAGAGTACCCATGGCTTCCCGTGCCCCCAATGCCCAAATTCCCTGCAACAGGCACACCCATATGAGCCAGGCCAGCCACTCTAACTGCATCCAACTGAGGTACAGCATGCAAAACATCATCTCCTAAAGCTACTGTTCTGGCCCTATTGTTGAATACACTGCTGCAATCATCCACTAACCCAGCGCACAGTCTCCCATTAACATCCACCTGCTTAACCACTGTATATTAACCACTCATCTGCCACATTCTGTCCAGATGAAGCATTCAAGCCATCATGCATTATAGCCAAGCCTGAAACCTGCCTGCCCCCAACTGCAGTGCCAAGCACAAACTCTTTGCAGCGGACCTTCTGCTCTATTGGCCCTATGCCTGTGCTCAACAGATCTCCCATCTCCACCTGAGATGCTCCCTTCTTAATAGTGCGGCTTGGTGAGGAAGGTCCTGCCGGCCCTCTTATCCACCACCTCCGCCGAACGTTTGCTAATGATGTCACTGCCCGTCACACTGGTGACGTCATCGAGCCATGTGACATTCCATCGAGACCTGAAGACACACCCAATGGTGGAGAGGTAGCGGCACTGGACAGGACTGCGGCCAGGGAGAGGATCAGCGACACTACAGTCGCCAAACATCTCCGGTGGCAGGAGTGGAGCTGCAGATGCTACATCCGCCGCCGGAACATGCCCACTGACCGCCAATGCACTGGTAAGGCTAAAAGGAAAGGAGAAAGCCTGGAAGTGCCCTCAGAACCCCCTCCTCTCGGTCAGGGATGCACCAAGGCCCCAATTGTAGCCCCACCAGGGAGGCAGACAAGGGAGGGGAGCAAGCCGGCTCACTAACACTAGCAGAGGGAGAGGCAGACCCAAGCATGGGGAGAAAGCAGGAAGGCCCCAGGTATTGGAGGAATTCATTCCTCAATAATTATCTCTCTTCCAGGTATCACCGGCCGAGAACTTTCCTCCTTATCTCTGAACCTTTTAGGCAGAACCGAGACCCTGCAAGATCGCTCCATTCCATCAAGTAGCACAGATGGAACTTTTCAGTGGCAGCAAACAGAAAAAAGAGAGGCCCAAGCCTTTGTGACAAGCACACTTATATCCCAAGTAAGCCTCCCCCTTTCAACAACAACGATGTTGCAAACACCAGGCAGTGTGCACTCAGACAGGGCCTAATCCTAATAATCTGCACTATCCAACATGATGACTGTAGCGTGTGCTATATTCATTATCACTCAATACCAACTCAAAACTGTAAGTGTAATGGACTGTGTGTTGTTAATAAGCCATAACTCTGCATTTTTGTGCTTGACTGTAATGAATTAGATAATTTAATTTTTTTATAAAAATAACCTTTTTCAAAATGTGTTAAAGTATGTTTGTTTTCTGTTTGAAAAATGCAAATTCTTGTCTTGAATAAACCATAATTTTCTTGCTGGCTTTGCAGATGCGTCTCTCCACCCATAGAACTGTAGTTGTGCTTATCAGCTAGTGAGCATAAATACACAACTGACTGTACTACTTTCTAGTTACATGTAAAGAGCCTTTGTGTCCTGTCTTTTAGTCAAAAACATTTCAACACGTTTAAATTCTGATATTTTAAATCCATGAGAGAAATATTTGGAGTACAATATCCTTTCAAGGTTGTTTTGGGAGCAATGCATTCCTAACCATTGTAGTTTACTTCTGTTAACACCAGAGGGAGCACTAACCTGAAGCCTCATATTGTGTACCAACCGTTTAAAAAAAAAAAAAGGGGACACATAGGAACATATCTTCAATTACTGAGTAAGGGATTCAACTGTAACAATTCTATCAATCACTACAAAACATATAATACTATATATACACAATATACACAACCTTAAAATGATCAGTTCTTTAGCAGGATATGTGCCAGCAATCTTCATATACAAATGACCAAGAATTGGAAGCCACTTGCAGAATAACATTTTAGATGTTAGAAATGGGAAGAGGATGAGGAGAGGAGAGAGATGGCCACCTTGTATATCATGAATTCAGACCATGGTTGTCAGGTTGCGCTAGTGTGTTACAGCATCTGTCTTGTATCAGAGCTACTAAGATTCTTGCATTTTTTGCAATAGTCATTGTCTCATAAATATCATCATTTGACAGAGATATCAGGAAGCACCTAGTCACATTCTACACCTGAGCATGCCCATTTCTTCCCAACCTACTTCAAATACGCTTCTAACAGCATTTATGGCTTTCCAAAAATGTTTTTCAAGACATATCATAAAGCAAAAAAGACCTTACTATCTTGCTCTGAACCAAAATATCCTCCTGAAGTCTGAAAATTAAGAAGTGCTCAATAAACAAAGATGAGAGATACAAACAGTATTTGCCTAACTAAGGCCCCTATATTCAAAGCATCGACAATGGCCTTGCAGTCCGATGGTCTGTCAAAATATTCAAAGAAAATTGCTGTGTCCGAGTAATGCCGGCGTGCGGTGATGTCTCTCTTAACAAGGTCAATGGGAGCGTGACGTCACCACCCACATCATAGAAAACAAATCTTTTGCGCTTAAACAGCTAGACACTATCACACTGGAGGTATACTGATGAACTATAAAAAGTGATGTGTTAAAAATATAAAGAATATAGAAATTTATATAATAAAAATATAAAAATATAAATCCTCTTTTCACTGAAGCAATAATGAAAAACTCTTCACTTTATAAAAAAAACTGAGATTTTACTTAAACAATAGAATCAATTACAAATACATTTTAAAAATTAAAAACCACCGGTGGTGTAGGATTATACCAATTCTTAGGCCCCAATTTATCAAAGGTCTTGCGGACCTGATCCGACACTGTGGATCAGGTCCGCAAGACCTCGCTAAATGCGGAGAGCACTACACTCTCCGCATTTAACATTGCACCAGCAGCTCACAACGCCACCCCCTGCTGACTCGCGGCCAATCGGCCGCCAGCAGGGAGGTGTCAATCAACCCGATCGTATTCCTGTCCGCCTGCTGCTTCATAAGTTGTGTTTCTGGCGAGTCTTCAGACCCGTACGGAGCTTGATAAATGTATGTTAAACTTGTAGAATATCTTTGTACAATACAATGATTAGCAATATAATATATAAAGTGCAATTTCAAACGAAGTGCATCTTTAAGCAAGGTGCAACTAAATAAAGGGCATCTAATGAATGCGCAAGTAAAACAAAACGTATCTCCGCTGCCTGATTCTAAACAAACAACCTATGCGTATATAAGAGCAGATAATAAACACTCCCTTTTGGAGAGAACAGTAAAAGTCTCTTAAAGTGTCTCTTTAAAGGCTCCTTATATATAGTAGTAGTATAGACAACGAATACCCAAAGTGGAACAATAGGTAAGTGATCTGTGAAGAACGGAGGGAAGGTGTATACTTGAAGATACTCCTATATTGGATTGTACTACGTTTTTTTCTGTCATATTTTGATCAGACTGGAGTCTGTTAACTTGGAACATTATCAAATTTGGAATTTTAAGACATTCATCTGAAAAGATATATAACAGAGCCTTTAAATAGACACTTTAAGAGACTTTTACTGTTCTCTCCAAAAGGGAGTGTTTATTATCTGCTCTTATATACGCATAGGTTGTTTGTTTAGAATCAGGCAGTGGAGATACGTTTTGTTTTGCTTGCGCATTCATTAGATGCGCTTTATTTCGTTTGAAATTGCACTTTATATATTATATTGCTAATCATTGTATTGTGCAAAGATATTCTACAAGTTTAAGAATTGGTATAATCCTACACCACCGGTGGTTTTTAATTTTTAATATGTATTTGTAATTGATTCTATTGTTTAAGTAAAATCTATTGTTTTTTATAAAGTGAAGAGAGTTTTTCATAATTGCTTCAAAGTTAAGAGAGTTTTTATATATTTATTATATAAATTTGTATATTCTTTATATTTTTAACGCATCACTTTTCATAGTTCGTCAGTATACCTCCAGTGTGATAGTGTCTAGCTGTTTAAGCGCAAAAGATTTGTTTTCTATGATTATACCTTTATTTTGAGTAGAACTGCAGAGAGCTACTCCATTTGTCTTTTTTTGCCCGACACTATCATCCTTTAACACCTACCCATAATTTACTTATATTGGTCACCACACACATCACCCACATCGCCACTCGTCTACATTTTGCTACGGAGTGGGGGGTTCTATTTGAAGTGTACCTACATCACGCCTAACCTACACACTCCTGGAATGCACAACTAAGTCCCTAATATTGCCTACACTGACATAATGTCTAACCTACACTCCCCTAAAACGCCCAGCTAACTGCCTACAGTCAAAATAATAACTCACTATAATAAACTATACTATAAATAATAAAACTCCCCATTATAACTATGGATGGGCGAATGTGCTGAAAGTGCAATTAGTTTGGTAGAACGAATAGTCCTGTGGATAGTTCATTTTTGGACAATCGAATGTTGATAAGAATGAAAATCCATTAAAATTCTGTAATTGAATGTTATTTCTGGTTTTCGAATGTTGCATTCATTTTTAAATGTTCATAATAAGATTGAATATCCACATTAAAAATAAACTACAGTATCCAAAACAAAAAACCCACCATTATACCTAACACTAAAGTACATGGTCCATAAAATAAAAACCCAACCAAAACAAACAAAAAATAAACCCTAACACTAAACTACATGGCCCATAAAATAAAAACCCAACCAAAACAAACAAAACCTAAACCCTAACACTAAAAAAAATTAAAAATGCCTTTTGTAGGGCATTGCCCTAAAGTGATCAGCTCTTAAATTCCCCCAAAATAATACAATCTAACTAAAAAAATCTAACCCGCAAAAAAAATATTTTTTTCTTAAAAATAAAAAACGCATCCCCCAAAAAAACCTAAAAGTGGTACTCACAGTTGGTTGGGTAATCTGGCTCCTCTTGATCCGACGTTGGGCCCTCTTCATCCCGGTTCCTGGTTTTGTAATTTATTTACTTTTTGCACAAAGCTCTTTTAAGGGCTATTGTAATTTTATTTTAGTGTTCGGGTTTTTCTCTGTTTTATTTTTTTTGTGTGTGGGGGGGGGGGGGGTTATATTAAAGGCCATGTAGTTTAGTGTTGGGTATAATGGTGGGTTTTTTATTTTGGATAAGGTAGTTTATTTTATTTTTTGGAACCTACCTTTTTTATTGTATTGTAATTTAGTGGGGTTAGTTTAAAAGGGGGTTAGTTTACAGGGGGGTTAGGTGGAGTAGGTTTAGATTGCATTTGGGGTTGTGGCGGTTTAGGTTTGATAAAAAAAAAAATACTTAGATTTTTATTGTAACTTAGGGGGTTTAGTTCAGAGGGGGTTAGGTATTAGTTTGCATTTAGGGTATGTGGCAGCATAGGGATTCATAGTTATAGACCTGCGGTTGGTATGTGGTGGCATAGGAGATTATAGTTAGAGACATAGGGGTTAATAGTTAGTTTATTGTGGTGGGTATATACCGATTAATATCTTGACTTGTGGTGGGTATTCGCTGCTTCGTAGCACTTTTGATCATTGAGGCTTACGCAAGCAAAAAATGCACTATTAAAAAATTACACATAAATAATCATATATAGAATGTACTACAAGTACATCAGAAAGCTACAACTTAATTGAAAAAAGGACCCATGTGGCTAAAACATTGTCTACTGATGAGCTTGCAATACATTTCATATTAAAAAAAATCAGCTCTGCAGCAGTTTTATATAAATAAATTCAAGACTTGAAAATGAAAACACAAAAATAAAATGCAGTCATTTTGGGAGCATTGTATCCCCTCAGTGGTAAAAAAGCTAAGAGATTAGGAGCTACACACCAAAGAATGGAAACTATGGCGAACATTATAATGAACTACTATAGAAGATTCCCAGAGAATTGAGAGACGGAACAAACTGCAGCTGCTGAACAGTTGCATATATTAGCGCAAATCACAAAAAATGATTATAGAGGCTGGTATAGTGTATACGCACAATGAGGGGATACAGCACTGCTTAAGCAAACTATAAATAAGGGGGTGATCACAATCATTTGATAATTATCTGCAGATAAGGCACAATCAAAATAAAACACAGTTTTTGGCAGCACTTTTTTATTATTGGTTTGGTGAAAAATGGTCCAATATTACATATGTGCCAGTCCTGTTTGTGTAATCAGAATCCAAATTCTCAATACTTAGCAACAAATTCACAAGGCTTTTTTTCACAAATTCCACAGCTAATACGACATTATATTAAAGGGACACTAAAGTCAAAATAAAACTTTCATGATTTAGATAGAAGTAAAATAAAAAGTCTCTTAAAACTGTATGCTCTATTATGAAATTTGTCTTTTTATAGACACACTGTCCCTGCTGAGCATGCGCACAATTTCACAGAGTATATGTATACTAATCTGTGATTGGCTGATGGCTGTCACATGATACAGGGGGGAAGACAAATTGGGAAAAATAAATTTGTCAGAAAACAAAACTGCTTATTTGAAATTCAGAGTAATTTTTGCATTGTCTTTTTATTATGCACTTGTTCATTATGCAGTTCGACTGTATTTAGTGGTCCATTAATTATACACAATCATTACTTCACACTACTAAAAGTTACCATTTAACATTAATTCCCAAAAATAACCATATAGATATGGATATATATTTTTTTCAAGAGGTAACAATTTTGAGCTGGAGGGGTATTAACAACAGAAGCATTTTGGGAATGTGGTCACTGGAAAAAGTGGCAATCACAGCTGAAGTTCAGAAATATACAAAAAACAAGAACAATAATTTTTATTGAGGTTTGTTAACAGAATACACTAAATTTATCATGACCTCACTCATTTGTATCAGATGTACAAGATGGATACAATACAAAACAATATAGTACATAGGTAGGAAGACAATGGGAACATGATAATGCTTAATCTGGCACTATCATCAACTGGTCATTAATTTGTTTCCTGAGCATATATGTATCATTAAAACGTTCTGTACACAAGGAGAAGTTATGGCTTATTGGAGGAAATAAAAAACTAATATTAACAACATGTAACCTGTACATAGTATAGGTAATAACAAGATCAAACCACTTTCATAACAGAACAATAATATGTTTGTCAGGATATATACAAATCAAGTCATGTTTAGGTCAATATAACAGTAACCTCAAATTTTTATATTTATATGAACCTCCTGAGAATAAAAGGGCCACTCTTGGACCCAGGAACAGTAACATATGGCAACGGAGGCAAACTGGTTTGATATATAGCCACTCATGGGCTTAGTACAGTAGCATATACCAGTAATATCAACCTCATTTTAAAGGGACACTGAACCCAAATTTTTTCTTTTGTGATTCAGATAGAGGGGCATATTTATCAAGCCCGTTATGGAGCTTGAAGCCCCGTGTTTGGCTCGCAAGAAACACAAATTATGAAGCAGCGGTCTAAAGACCACTGCTCTATAACCTGTCCGCCTGCTCTGAGGAGGTGGGCAGAACTCGCAAGAAATCAACCCGATCGAATACGATCGGTTGATAGACACCCCCTGCTAGCGGCCGATTGGCCGCAAATCTGCAGGGGGCGGCATTGCACCAGCAGTTCACAAGATGTGCGGCAGACATGATCCACAATATCGGATTATGTCCGTCCGTACCTTGTTAAATAGGCCCCAGAGCATGCAATTTTAAGCAACTTTCTAATTTACTCCTATTATCAATTTTTCTTTGTTGTCTTGCTATCTTTATTTGAAAAAGAAGGCATCTAAGTTATCTTTTGGTCCAGACCCTGGACAGCACTTGTTTATTGGTGGGTGAATTTATCCACAAATCAGCAAGAATAACCCAGGTTGTTCACCAAAAATGGGCCGGCATCTAAACTTACATTCTTGCTTTTCAACTAAACATACCAAGAGAATGAAGAAAATGTGATAATAGGAGTAAATTAGAAAGTTACTTAAAATTGCATGCTCTATCTGAATCGTGAAAGAAAAAAATTGGGTTCAGTGTCCCTTTAAGTAAAATGTTTAACCTGATTTTGAAGTGGAGCACATTTTCCCTATAAAATTACCATCAAACATCTATATAAATAAGATAATTGTCTAGCAAATAACTATTAATGGATTTGTATGCATAATGATAGTAACAATTCAGTGTAGCATTCCAAATAAAATAATACAGATGTTTCTCACAGACATTAACTGCAAGCATATAATAAAGCAACATCTTGCTTGAAAACGGACCTGTGTCGCCAAACCATTGACTTCCAATACATTCCATATACAATTTTTTTGTTTTGCGCTGCATCAATTTTATATAATTGTATTCAAGACTGTTGAAAATGGAAACACAAAAATAAAATGCAGTCATTTTTGGAATGCACTTGATAGGGATACAGATTTGTATGCATAATGAAAGTACAGATGGCCCTCGTTTTACAACGGTTCAATTTACACCGCTTCAGAATAACAACCTTTTTTTCCAGTCATGTGACTGCAATTGAAAAGCTTTGAGAAACAGTGCATTTATTAAAATAGCCAGTAGGTGGAGCTGTCCGCTTGTGTTGCAGCAAAGCCAAGCAAGCTGAAATTAATCAGTTTAACCTGACCTGAGCTATCGAGCAGATTTCAAAGGAACAAGATCTTCCTGTCTATAAATCAGTCCAGATTGGAATGCATAGAAAGAATTGTTTGCAGAAAAATGCAAGTGAAGTCTGTGTTGTGTGATCATTTTATTAGGTTTATAATGCTGTTTAGCAAATGTTTTTGTTCATTTAACTTAGTTTAATTATATATTCTGTGTTGTGTGATTATTTTATTAGGTTTATAATGCTGTTCAGCATTTAAAGTCTTCATTTCAAAGCTTTATAAGGTGTTACTTATGACAATTTTGAGAGGAGCCTGGAACCTAACTCCCTCACTTCCCAATGACTTACATTATAAATTGGGTTTCAATTTACAATGGTTTCGATTTACAACCATTCCTTCTGGAACCTAACCCCGGCGTAAACTGAGGTCTACCTGTAATATTTAAGTGCACCGTTCCAAATAATAGTACACAAATGCAAAATAACCAGGGAGCCAAACACAGAAGAACAGATCACACTAATGCTCTATGTAACAAATGAACAACTTCTATGGAAACACAGATGAAAATACGTCTCTGGTTTGTAGACTTTTGAAAAGCTTTTGCAAACAACTAACACACTGCTACAAACATATTGTAGAGGAATATGTGTAGAAAAAAGTGTGAAAAAATATATAACATTACAACAAACTATTTTATTCAGTTATGTAGTATGAAGCATGTCTATGTCCCATCTAATTTATCAGACTTCCCAACTGTCCCTATTTGAGAGGGACCATCCCAGATTCTGTCTCACTGTCTCTCTGAGAAAACCATATGTTTGCAGAATTTCCGGTACTTTTCCATTAACGGACCGCCACTCTGTTGGTGAATACAGAATGCCAGAAGATGGTCCTTTAATGGAAAGGTACTATTATTTTCAGAAACATAACTTCTCTCTCAGGTGCTTGATTCTCTTTCCCTGCATTGTTCTTGCTGCTCTTACGCTTGTCACACTTAGTGGGTCATTCACCAATCGTCTGGCATCCACCCCAAGTGATCCTTGGGGAATTACATTTACAAGGGTGACTTTGCACCCCTTGAAATCCCCAGGTGGAGGCAAAAAATATAGTAGAGATTGGTACTTTTACATTAATGGACTAAAACTCTATAGCGCCATCTGCTTGCATTCTGTATTCACCATCAAAGTGGTGGTCTGTTAATTGAAAAGTACCAAATTTCCCTTAGCCCCACCCATAGAACACCCAAACATGACCACCGCCTCCCCAGACACACCCACAATCACCCCAATAGTGCTACTCCTACAAAATTATCTAAAGCCAAATATAATGTTATTTAAATAACCTCTAGTAACCTTCTAGTAGTAGAAATTAAGCTTGTAAAATATTTTTTTTGTGTTAAAAAACTGTAATATACTATATATTTTGCCCACTTTTCTTTTTATTTACCTTTAAAAAATGTTGTTCTCCTTCACCACCCAGAAGCTTTAGAGGATCATGTGGACTTCAGATATCTGATCCAGATATACAAGTATCACAGTAATTGCTTGTTCAGTTATATCTATTTCCAGTTTGCTAAAACAGAGGAGATATGTTGTACAAACTCAATAGACAATGCGTCCCTGAGCTGAAAAACAATGAACATTTGGAAAACACTTGCTCTCCTGACCATTGGCTCTTCCGGGCCCTCTTTTGTATGCAACTCCTGTGCAGAAAGACTGTCTGTATCCAGGTGTCTGGAATTAAATAATTTATAGTTAGATCAAACTGCTATAAACAGCAGAACACTGGCTCTCCTGGGCCCTGGTTACATGTGGCAAGCAGAGTTACCAACTCAATCTCATAACAACCCACTAACAGGTCATCCTTACTAACTATACACCTGCACAATGCTCTCCATGTCTTTTCTGCTCTTTCTGTCTGTCCTTCTCCTAAAACTCACTGCATATCCCTATAACAATAATTCTCACACTATCCATATCTCACCCTCCCTTCTCTCATCCCCTATGGTGTCCTTTTAATGAACTAGTATGTCTGCTTAGAAATGCTTCACCATCTAACTCTCTTGTCTCCAGTCATTCTCACTCATACAAGTCCCACTCACATTCTCTTAGTCATGCTCCCACTACTGTTTGCTGCTGGTGTCATCTCTCCATACCCTGGCCCTGCAGCAATCACCACACTTCCACACTGCCGCTCAATCTCCCATAGTAAAAACTCTAGGTCTAGCAATCCTAACAATCTCATCTCCATTAACCCACAGCGCGTATCCCCTTTCTTTTCTTGTGCTCTCTGGAATGCTCGCTCATGACATGCTTGTTTCCAACAGTCTTCTAGCAATTACTGAAACCTGGCTTTCTTCTTCTTTTCTTCTTCTTACATTGCTGCTTATCAGGAAGTGAGTTCCTTATTGTCTTCCTCATGTCTCACTAGCTGCCCGCTAGACCCTATCCCTTCGTATCTAATACATTCTCTGTCTTCAATCCTCACTCCAGCTTCAACCTATCCCTTTCTACCAGTTCTACCGATTCATACCCATCTTCTTTCAAACAAGCAAAACTCCAGTAAAAACGTGTTTTTGGCTACCTAACTCATTCCTGTCCTCCAACTGCTTGCTTGACCCCTGCAATTTGGCTTCTGTCCCCAACACTCAACTGAGACTGCCCTCACCAAGGTTACTAACGATCTTCTTTCTGCTAAAAATAATGGCCACTACTCTATACTTATCTTACTTGACCGGTCAGTTGCCTTCAACACCGTTGACAACCCTCTCCTCCTACATATGCTGTCGGCATTCAGAGATGTCTGTCGGACATGATCCGCTGAGCGGATGATGTCAGACAGACATATGGTAAATCAGCCCCATAGTATCATCGTCGTACTTTTATTTTTTGTACCCATGGACAGCGCTGTGGAACTTGTTGGCACTTTATAGATAAAGTATAATAATAATAATAATAATAAAATAAAAACAAAATGATAGTTTGATACTTTTTCTTTTGTAAATTGAGCTTTATTGAAAATAATTAAGAAACACAGGAACATAAAGATGGAGTATTTTTTGTACCCATGGACAGCGCTGCAGACTTTGTTGGCACTTTATAGATAATTTATAATAATAATAAAATAAAAACAAAATGATAGTTTGATACTTTTTTTTGTAAATTAAGCTTTATTGAAAAGAATTAAGAAACACAGGAACATAAAGATGGAGTATACATCAATATAGACAATAAGTGGAAAATATTGAGTTTTTAGTTTAAAGGAACCAATAAACATTAAACAAATTCTAGATAGAATGATGCATTCAAAGAAAAGATTAGTCTGAGAATAACATCTAGATTTATTTTTTAAAGTTTCATTAGTTGTTTAAATTTGACAAAATAAGTGCATAAATGTAATAAGTTTTAGTGTCTATAAAACAATTGGAGCTGCCATGTTGTAACTTAGGTTACCTTCTCTGCTGTGGCCAATCGGGTAAAGTTATAAATAGGTCAGTAGAATGTGCGGCTAATGGGTGTGTGGATTACAACAGTGTTCAGCACTTCCACTTCTAACAGGAACTAAAAAGCTTTTTTGTTGTAAAAATGTATAGTTTTGCTTATTTTTAAATAACATTGGGATTTTCAGTCTACTAACTAAGCCTCCAGGTTTCAGTGGATGTCCCAGCCTAACCTTTTCAACAATGCTAAACTAGGAGCTTCTACGTAAGTTTTTAAAAGGTTTTATTCTGAATTTTTAGATCAGTATCTGTGCATATTATTATTTATAGTAGTGTCTATTACATGCAGTTATATGAAAATTGGTGTATACTGTCCCTTTAAGCAGAACTATGAACTATGGACTAGATTCCCCGGACGCTAGTGAAGTTGGCGAGGCTGCCAGAGCTCCTCTTTGTAAAGGTGAGTTTATGTTTGAAATTCATTGATCATCGCTTCACCTATCTTTACCAGTGTTTCGGAAGTGGACATTCCTGCCATTATCATCTATAGTTGTGGGAGGTACCCAATACATGATATACCGCACATCAAACAAGAACTGCTAGCAACGTGGAAAAACAATATTTATGACGACAACACTTACCAAGCATGTTTGCATATTGGTTTATATAAATGTTTGTGATTAAAAGAAATAAAAAGTCTGTGCACTTCGGGGGGAGGAGAGAAGGAAAATTAAAAACAGATCATAATTAAAGGACCATTAAATACAGTAGAATTGCATAATCAACAAATGCATAATAAAAATACAATCTAACTGTACTTACTCAGAATTTCAAATGCGCAGTAGATTTTATACTTACAAATTTAAAAATTTGCTTCAATTTCTTGCCCCCTGTATCATGTTATTGCCATCAGCCAATCACAAACTTATATATGTATATACTGTGAACTCTTGCACATGCTGAGTAGAAGCTAGTGCACAAGAAAGTGTATATATCAAAAGACTGAGCACAATATGATAATGGAAATAAATCAATTGCGTATCCTATCTTTTCAATGGGATCTTCCCAACGCTGGTATTTAGAGTCTTTGAAGTGAGCAGTAGACCCTCTACCGAAAAGACTCTAGCCGCAGAAAAAAGTCAGTAGTTAAGAGCTTTCTGGGCTAACGCCGGTTTATAAAGCTCTTAACTACTGTGCTCTAAAGTACACTAACACCCATAAACTACCTATGTACCCCTAAACCGAGGCCCCCCACATCGCCGCCACTATAATAAATATTTTTAACCCCTAATCTGCCGACCGCACACCGCCGCCACCTACATTATCTCTATGAACCCCTAATCTGCTGCCCCTAACATCGCCGACACCTACATAATATTTATTAACCCCTAATCTGCCCCCCCCAACGTCGCCGCTACCTAACTACACTTATTAACCCCTAATCTGCCGACCGGACCTCGCTGCTACTCTAATAAATGTATTAACCCCTAAAGCTAAGTCTAACCCTAACACCCCCCTAAATTAAATATAATTTTAATCTAACGAAATAAATTAAATATTATTGACTAAAGTATTCCTATTTAAAGCTAAATACTTACCTGTAAAATAAACCCTAATATAGCTACAATATAATGAATAATTATATTGTAGCTATTGTAGGATTTATTTTTATTTTACAGGCAACTTTGTATTTATTTTAACTAGGTACAATAGCTATTAAATAGTTATTAACTATTTAATAGCTACAAAGTTAAAATAATTACAAAATTACCTGTAAAATAAATCCTAACCTAAGTTACAATTAAACCTAACACTACACTAGCAATAAATTAATTAAATAAATTACCTACAATTACCTACAATTAAATAAACTAAACTAAATTACAAAAAAAAAAAAACTAAATTACAAAAAATAAAAAAAGATTACAAGAATTTTAAGCTAATTACACCTACTCTAAGCCCCCTAATAAAATAACAAAGCCCCCCAAAATAATAAAGGTCCCTACCCTAAATTAAAAAGTAACCAGCGCTTTTACCAGCCCTTGAAAGGGCTTTTTGCAGGGCATGCCCCAAAGTAATCAGTTCTTTTGCCTGTAAAAAAAAACACAATACCACCCCCCAACATTACAACCCACCACCCACATACCCCTACTCTAACCCAAACCCCCCTTAAATAAACCTAGCACTACCCCCCTGAAGATCTCCCTACCTTGAGTCATCTTCACCCAACCGGGCCGAAGTCTTCATCCGATGGGGTAGGTGTCGGCGATGTTAGGGGCAGCAGATTAGGGGTACATAGGTATAATGTAGGTTGCGGCGGTGTCCGGAGCGGAAGATTAGGGGTTAATAATAATATGCAGGGGTCAGCAATAGCGGGGGCGGAAGATTAGGGCTTAATAATTGTAAGGTTAGGGGTGTTTAGACTCGGGGTTCATGTTAGGGTATTAGGTGCAGACTTAGAAAGTGTTTCCCCATAGGAAACAATGGGGCCGCGTTAGGAGCTGAACGCTGCTTTTTTGCAGGTGTTAGGGTTTTTTCAGCCCAAACTGCCCCATTGTTTCCTATGGGGGAATTGTGCACGAGCACGTTTTTCCAGCTAGCCGCTACCGTAAGCAACTCTGGTATTGAGGGTTGAAGTGGCTGTAAATTCGGCTCAATGCTCCCTTTTTGGAGCCTAACACAGCCATTCAGAGAACTCTCAATACCAGCGTTGTTTAGAAGCAGCGCTAGAAAAAAAAGACGCGTAGCTAACGCACCCCTTTGGCCGCAAAACTCTAAGTCTAGGTGAAAGTTTTTTAAAATTGGAAGCTGACAAGGTGGTCTCGGTTTTTTTTTTATTATTTTTTTAATTCTGTTAAAGGGACATGAAACCCAAATTTTTTCTTTCATGATTTAGAAAGAGCAATTTTAAACAACTTTCTAATTTACTTCTATTATCTATTTTGGTTAATTCTCTTGATATTCTTTGCTGAAAAGCATATCTAGATAGGCTCAGTTGCTGCTGATTGGTAGATGCACATAGATGCCTTGTGTGATTGGCTCACCCATGTGCATTACTATTTCTTCAACAAAGGATATCTAAAGAATGAAGCAACTTAGATAATAAAAAGTAAATTGGAATGCTATTTAAAATTGTATTCTCTACCTGACTCATGAAAGAAAATTTTAGGGTTTAGTGTCCCTTTAAGCTGTTTTCATGACGCAGCTATCCTTCAGAGTGGAACTCATTCTGGGCACTAAGAAGTAAACATTTACAAGATAGATGTGGCTTTACTGATTATAAGTGACCATAGCTTGGAACTCGCATGTTATAAGTGATGGGCACAAATCTCTTTGAATTATGCAATTTATTAGGAGTGATGTTTCGTAAAATTTTTAGTTTCACAAATTGATTTTACTCTATCTAAGCATTTGTGTTTAACCCCTATAAAGGGTTTAATAAGAATGCATTATTAAAATCAGCTCTGGAGTGGCAATGCATTTATTCTCCAAACCTAAAATCAACTAGTAATTAGGGACTATGCTCATATGCTGCCCTGATTGGTTCAGTGGTAGGGTGACCATATTGCCGCTTTAAAAAAGGACACACATGAAAAATACATATGTCAGGGTTCTTATACAAAACATGTCTTTAAACAGCACTGAAAACAGCCCTGACATATGTATTTTTTATATGTGTCCCTTTTTAAAGCAGAAATATGGTCACCCTATTCAGTGGCCATGTTTACCTAAGAATCAGTAGTGTATTGCTGGTCTGCAGCTGCTTTTAACCACATGTTTAGCCCCTATATATAATGCAATAATACAATGATCTAGCAATTTACATAATTTTTAATTTGTTTATGTTTATTGACATCTGAAATGCACAGCAGTACCCTAACCACAAGCCAGTTCTTTGTTAATACAGCCCCCCAATGGAAATTGTGTTGTCATCTGTAGAAATATTGTTTGGAAGATAAATGGCTACCAGTTTTGAAACCTTGGAAAAAGTTTCCATAAAAGTGTATTATAGAAAATCAAACTGCATCTCACAGATAATGGATAGCTGCATGGAATGTGACTGTAGACAGAAACCACAAAACCAGGAACGAAGATAAAAATCAAGCAGAATAGATGTTCAAAAGTCTTGTGTTACATGTGAGGTGCTCATTAGCAGCTGGAAAAGGGCCCAGCGACAAAATACTGGCAATCGTCAAATGCAACAACTTAATAGGGAATCTTTAAAAGACAGAGGTTCACTTTAACAAGTTTTATGTCTTAACATTAAGAAGTTCTATTTAAATCTTAGTGCTAATAAAATCACTGCAGTGAAAATGTTGAGTGATAGTGGTATGGCCTATGAACAAGTACTGTAGGAGTCAGTGCTAAGCAAGTCAAGTGCTTGGCAGACTGGGATGGAATTTGGCATTTTTGGATGAGGTTTAGGAGTTCCCAGAGTTCCCTTTGGTAAAACTGGACATAATTAGGTTAGGGAAATCAGTGAGGGGGACCTTGAGAAAGCACCAAAGGCCCAGCTACCTTTGGAGCTTTCCACTGTCCTCCATACATGTGCTGCTGCAAATTGCAGAATGGCTCTGGATTTGCTTCAAGCTCTTTAATAGCATTTTTATGTCTCATTTATGTAAGAATGGAGCTTCGTGTTATGTTGGCTAATAGAACCCACAGTTTGGTGTTACATTTTAAAGTATCTAGAAACAGGGTTTCATAAAACTGCATGTAATAGACACTACTATAAAAAAGACTATGTACAGATGATGATCTATAATTATATATTACTTAGAAGCTCCCAGTTTAGCACTTTTGATTAGGTTATTCTGGAACATCCACTGAAAGGGGCTGGGAAAACAAGAATAGCAGACACTCCCCCTTCCCTGCATATGAGAAGACAGATAACATAAAGAGGAGTCAGCAGGAGTCTGTTAACGAGCGTATACATCTGACTCAGTGGGGCTTGGTTAGGAGTCTGAAAATCAGCACAATGTTGCAAAACTCTACATTGTTACAAAAACACTCCCAGGTGGGCTATATAAATGGATCATCTACAAAACATTTATGCAAAGAAAAATCTAATGCAGAATGTCCCTTTAAGTGAGCTGGTGTCTCATTTTTTGCTTAGCCAGTGTGATCTACAAGCTGAATATTGTGCAAAATCAGGGCTTTGGTAACACAGAATTCATGCAGTGCTCAAGGCCTGTGGTGCCGACTATACTAATACAAATCACATTTACACATTATTGTTTCTAAAATGAGGTCATTTTATAACCACTGTCTGCAGAGAAACAGCCTGTGTGATCATAAATCAACATTGGAGGTGTTTTGGTCAGCACTTAAAGACCTACTGGCTACAATATTCTGCCTTTGGACACAACTGATCTACAAGTAAGTTCTTAAAGAGACATTGAGGCCTAGTTAGCAACGTGTCAACTTTCCTGCCTTCGCCGGCCCAATACGCCCGCCTAAGCTCGCCTACCTTCGCCGCCGCGGACCTGAAAAAATTCGCCTAAGTTATCAATAAATCTGTCAAAAAGCCGCGCACCAAGCAGCGGACTGTGAGAGTTATCACTCATCCGATATCGCTGCTCTTCGGCTTTTTTACAGCTTTATTGACAAGCTGTCACTAAGCACTCACACTAACTACACTGTTCTACCCCCTATACCGGCGCCCCCGGAGCCTCCCGCAACTCAATAAAGTTACTAACCCCTAAACGGCCGCAAAATGTATTAACCCCTAAACCGCCGCTCCCGGACACCACCGTAACCTACATTACACCTAGTAACCCCTATCCTGCCCCCCCTATACCGCCGCCCTCTATAATAAAGTTATTAACCCCTATCCTGCTGATCCCGCACCTCGCTGCAACTAAATAAATAGTTTAACCCCTAAACCGCCGCTCCCGGACCCCGCCGCAACCTATATTAAACTTATTAACCCCTAATCTGCCCCCCCTACACCGTCGCCACCTATAATACATTTATTAACCCCTATCCTGCCCCCCCTACACCGCCACCACTGTAATAAAATTATTAACCCCTAAACCTAAGTCTAACACTAACCCTAACACCCCCCCTAACTTAAATATTAATTAAATAAATCTAAATAATATTTCTATTATTAACTAAATTAATCCTATTTAAAACTAAATACTTACCTTTAAAATAAACCCTAATATAGCTACAATATAAATAATAATTATATTGTAGCTATTTTAGGATTTATTTTTATTTTACAGGCAAATTTCAATTTATTTTAACTAGGTACAATAGCTATTAAATAGTTATTAACTATTTAATAGCTTACCTAGCTAAAATAAAGAGAAATTTACCTGTAAAATAAATCCTAACCTAAGTTACAATTACACCTAACACTACACTATACTTTAATAAATTATTTCTATTTAAAACTAAATACCTGTAAAATAAACCCTAAGATTAATAATTACATTGTAGCTATTTTAGGATTTATTTTTATTTTACAGGCAACTTTGTATTTATTTTAACCAGGTACAATAGCTATTAAATAGTTATTAACTATTTAATAGCTACCTAGCTAAAATAAAGAGAAATTTACCTGTAAAATAAAAACTAACCTAAGTTACAATTACACCTAACACTACACTATACTTAAATAAATTATTCCTATTTAAAACTAAATACTTACCTGTAAAATAAACCCTAAGATAACAACAATGTAATTAATAATTACATTGTAGCTATTTTAGGATTTATATTTATTTTACAGGTAACTTTGTATTTATTTTAGCTAGTTAGAATAGTTATTAAATAGTTATTAACTATTTAATAACTACCTAGCTAAAAGAAATACAAAATTACCTGTAAAATAAATCCTAACCTAAGTTACAATTAAACCTAACACTACACTATCATTACATTAATAAAATAAATTAACTACAAATAACTACAATTAAATACAATTACATAAACTAACTAAAGTACAAAAAATAAAAAAAGCTAAGTTACAAAAAATAAGTTACAAACATTTAAAAAAAGATTACAACAATTTTAAGCTAATTACACCTAATCTAAGCCCCCTAATAAAATAACAAAGCCCCCCAAAATAAAATTTTTTATTAATTACATTGTAGCTATCTTAGGGTTTATTTTACAGGTAAGTATTTAGTTTTAAATAGAAATAATTTATTAAAGTATAGTGTAGTGTTAGGTGTAATTGTAACTTAGGTTAGGATTTATTTTACAGGTAAATTTCTCTTTATTTTAGCTAGGTAAGCTATTAAATAGTTAATAACTATTTAATAGCTATTGTACCTAGTTAAAATAAATTGAAATTTGCCTGTAAAATAAAAATAAATCCTAAAATAGCTACAATATAATTATTATTTATATTGTAGCTATATTAGGGTTTATTTTAAAGGTAAGTATTTAGTTTTAAATAGGATTAATTTAGTTAATAATAGAAATATTATTTAGATTTATTTAATTAATATTTAAGTTAGGGGGGTGTTAGGGTTAGGGTTAGACTTAGGTTTAGGGGTTAATAAATTTATTACAGTGGCGGCGGTGTAGGGAGGGCAGGATAGGGGTTAATAAATGTATTATAGGTGTAGGGGGGGCAGATTAGGGGTTAATAAGTTTAATATAGGTTGCGGCGGGGTCCAGGAGCGGTGGTTTAGGGGTTAAACTATTTATTTAGTTGCAGCGAGGTCCGGGATCGGCAGGATAGGGGTTAATAACTTGATTATAGAGGGCGGCGGTATAGGGGGGGCAGGATAGGGGTTACTAGGTATAATGTAGGTTGCGGCGGTGTCCGGGAGCGGCGGTTTAGGGGTTAATACATTTATTATAGTTGCGGCGGGGTCAGGGAGCGGCGGTTTAGGGGTTAATATGTATAGAGTAGCTTGCGGTGGGCTCCGGGAGCGGTGGTTTAGGGGGTAATCAGTTTATTATAGTGGCGGTGGGCTCCGGGAGCGGCGGTTTAGGGGGTAATAACTTTATTTAGTTGCGGCGGTGTAGGGGGGGCAGATTAGGGGTGTTTAGACTCGGGGTACATGTTAGGGTGTTAGGTGTAGACATCTCCCATAGAAATCAATGGGATGTCTGGCAGCAGCGAACTTGTACTTTCGCTATGGTCAGACTCCCATTGATTCCTATGGGATCCGCCGCCTCCAGGGCGGCGGATTGAAAACCAGGTACGCTGGGACAGAAAAGTGCCGAGCGTACCTGCTAGTTTTTTGATAACTAGCAAAAGTAGTCAGATTGTGCCGCACTTGTGTGCGGAACATCTGTAGTGACGTAAGCATCGATCTGTGTCGGACTGAGTCCGGCGGATCGAAGCTTACGTCACTAAATTCTACTTTTGCCGGTCTCTAGCCTTTGATAACTAAGGCGAATCAGCCTCGCCACAAATACGCTGCGGAATTCCAGCGTATTTGAGGTTGATGGCTTGATAACTACCCCCCCATAAACTTTACTCTGTATTGTAGGTATATACCCACAGTTTGGTGTTACATTTTAAAGTATCTAGAAACAGGGTTTCATAAAACTGCATGTAATAGACACTACTATAAAAAAGACTATGTACAGATGATGATCTATAATTATATATTACTTAGAAGCTCCCAGTTTAGCACTTTTGATTAGGTTATTCTGGAACATCCACTGAAAGGGGCTGGGAAAACAAGAATAGCAGACACTCCCCCTTCCCTGCATATGAGAAGACAGATAACATAAAGAGGAGTCAGCAGGAGTCTGTTAACGAGCGTATACATCTGACTCAGTGGGGCTTGGTTAGGAGTCTGAAAATCAGCACAATGTTGCAAAACTCTACATTGTTACAAAAACACTCCCAGGTGGGCTATATAAATGGATCATCTACAAAACATTTATGCAAAGAAAAATCTAATGCAGAATGTCCCTTTAAGTGAGCTGGTATCTCATTTTTTGCTTAGCCAGTGTGATCTACAAGCTGAATATTGTGCAAAATCAGGGCTTTGGTAACACAGAATTCATGCAGTGCTCAAGGCCTGTGGTGCCGACTATACTAATACAAATCACATTTACACATTATTGTTTCTAAAATGAGGTCATTTTATAACCACTGTCTGCAGAGAAACAGCCTGTGTGATCATAAATCAACATTGGAGGTGTTTTGGTCAGCACTTAAAGACCTACTGGCTACAATATTCTGCCTTTGGACACAACTGATCTACAAGTAAGTTCTTAAAGAGACATTGAGGCCTAGTTAGCAACGTGTCAACTTTCCTGCCTTCGCCGGCCCAATACGCCCGCCTAAGCTCGCCTACCTTCGCCGCCGCGGACCTGAAAAAATTCGCCTAAGTTATCAATAAATCTGTCAAAAAGCCGCGCACCAAGCAGCGGACTGTGAGAGTTATCACTCATCCGATATCGCTGCTCTTCGGCTTTTTTACAGCTTTATTGACAAGCTGTCACTAAGCACTCACACTAACTACACTGTTCTACCCCCTATACCGGCGCCCCCGGAGCCTCCCGCAACTCAATAAAGTTACTAACCCCTAAACGGCCGCAAAATGTATTAACCCCTAAACCGCCGCTCCCGGACACCACCGTAACCTACATTACACCTAGTAACCCCTATCCTGCCCCCCCTATACCGCCGCCCTCTATAATAAAGTTATTAACCCCTATCCTGCTGATCCCGCACCTCGCTGCAACTAAATAAATAGTTTAACCCCTAAACCGCCGCTCCCGGACCCCGCCGCAACCTATATTAAACTTATTAACCCCTAATCTGCCCCCCCTACACCGTCGCCACCTATAATACATTTATTAACCCCTATCCTGCCCCCCCTACACCGCCACCACTGTAATAAAATTATTAACCCCTAAACCTAAGTCTAACACTAACCCTAACACCCCCCCTAACTTAAATATTAATTAAATAAATCTAAATAATATTTCTATTATTAACTAAATTAATCCTATTTAAAACTAAATACTTACCTTTAAAATAAACCCTAATATAGCTACAATATAAATAATAATTATATTGTAGCTATTTTAGGATTTATTTTTATTTTACAGGCAAATTTCAATTTATTTTAACTAGGTACAATAGCTATTAAATAGTTATTAACTATTTAATAGCTTACCTAGCTAAAATAAAGAGAAATTTACCTGTAAAATAAATCCTAACCTAAGTTACAATTACACCTAACACTACACTATACTTTAATAAATTATTTCTATTTAAAACTAAATACCTGTAAAATAAACCCTAAGATTAATAATTACATTGTAGCTATTTTAGGATTTATTTTTATTTTACAGGCAACTTTGTATTTATTTTAACCAGGTACAATAGCTATTAAATAGTTATTAACTATTTAATAGCTACCTAGCTAAAATAAAGAGAAATTTACCTGTAAAATAAAAACTAACCTAAGTTACAATTACACCTAACACTACACTATACTTAAATAAATTATTCCTATTTAAAACTAAATACTTACCTGTAAAATAAACCCTAAGATAACAACAATGTAATTAATAATTACATTGTAGCTATTTTAGGATTTATATTTATTTTACAGGTAACTTTGTATTTATTTTAGCTAGTTAGAATAGTTATTAAATAGTTATTAACTATTTAATAACTACCTAGCTAAAAGAAATACAAAATTACCTGTAAAATAAATCCTAACCTAAGTTACAATTAAACCTAACACTACACTATCATTACATTAATAAAATAAATTAACTACAAATAACTACAATTAAATACAATTACATAAACTAACTAAAGTACAAAAAATAAAAAAAGCTAAGTTACAAAAAATAAGTTACAAACATTTAAAAAAAGATTACAACAATTTTAAGCTAATTACACCTAATCTAAGCCCCCTAATAAAATAACAAAGCCCCCCAAAATAAAATTTTTTATTAATTACATTGTAGCTATCTTAGGGTTATTTTACAGGTAAGTATTTAGTTTTAAATAGAAATAATTTATTAAAGTATAGTGTAGTGTTAGGTGTAATTGTAACTTAGGTTAGGATTTATTTTACAGGTAAATTTCTCTTTATTTTAGCTAGGTAAGCTATTAAATAGTTAATAACTATTTAATAGCTATTGTACCTAGTTAAAATAAATTGAAATTTGCCTGTAAAATAAAAATAAATCCTAAAATAGCTACAATATAATTATTATTTATATTGTAGCTATATTAGGGTTTATTTTAAAGGTAAGTATTTAGTTTTAAATAGGATTAATTTAGTTAATAATAGAAATATTATTTAGATTTATTTAATTAATATTTAAGTTAGGGGGGTGTTAGGGTTAGGGTTAGACTTAGGTTTAGGGGTTAATAAATTTATTACAGTGCCGGCGGTGTAGGGAGGGCAGGATAGGGGTTAATAAATGTATTATAGGTGTAGGGGGGGCAGATTAGGGGTTAATAAGTTTAATATAGGTTGCGGCGGGGTCCAGGAGCGGTGGTTTAGGGGTTAAACTATTTATTTAGTTGCAGCGAGGTCCGGGATCGGCAGGATAGGGGTTAATAACTTGATTATAGAGGGCGGCGGTATAGGGGGGGCAGGATAGGGGTTACTAGGTATAATGTAGGTTGCGGCGGTGTCCGGGAGCGGCGGTTTAGGGGTTAATACATTTATTATAGTTGCGGCGGGGTCAGGGAGCGGCGGTTTAGGGGTTAATATGTATAGAGTAGCTTGCGGTGGGCTCCGGGAGCGGCGGTTTAGGGGGTAATCAGTTTATTATAGTGGCGGTGGGCTCCGGGAGCGGCGGTTTAGGGGGTAATAACTTTATTTAGTTGCGGCGGTGTAGGGGGGGCAGATTAGGGGTGTTTAGACTCGGGGTACATGTTAGGGTGTTAGGTGTAGACATCTCCCATAGAAATCAATGGGATGTCTGGCAGCAGCGAACTTGTACTTTCGCTATGGTCAGACTCCCATTGATTCCTATGGGATCCGCCGCCTCCAGGGCGGCGGATTGAAAACCAGGTACGCTGGGACGGAAAAGTGCCGAGCGTACCTGCTAGTTTTTTGATAACTAGCAAAAGTAGTCAGATTGTGCCGCACTTGTGTGCGGAACATCTGTAGTGACGTAAGCATCGATCTGTGTCGGACTGAGTCCGGCGGATCGAAACTTACGTCACTAAATTCTACTTTTGCCGGTCTCTAGCCTTTGATAACTAAGGCGAATCAGCCTCGCCACAAATACGCTGCGGAATTCCAGCGTATTTGAGGTTGATGGCTTGATAACTACCCCCCCATAAACTTTACTCTGTATTGTAGGTATATACCCACAGTTTGGTGTTACATTTTAAAGTATCTAGAAACAGGGTTTCATAAAACTGCATGTAATAGACACTACTATAAAAAAGACTATGTACAGATGATGATCTATAATTATATATTACTTAGAAGCTCCCAGTTTAGCACTTTTGATTAGGTTATTCTGGAACATCCACTGAAAGGGGCTGGGAAAACAAGAATAGCAGACACTCCCCCTTCCCTGCATATGAGAAGACAGATAACATAAAGAGGAGTCAGCAGGAGTCTGTTAACGAGCGTATACATCTGACTCAGTGGGGCTTGGTTAGGAGTCTGAAAATCAGCACAATGTTGCAAAACTCTACATTGTTACAAAAACACTCCCAGGTGGGCTATATAAATGGATCATCTACAAAACATTTATGCAAAGAAAAATCTAATGCAGAATGTCCCTTTAAGTGAGCTGGTGTCTCATTTTTTGCTTAGCCAGTGTGATCTACAAGCTGAATATTGTGCAAAATCAGGGCTTTGGTAACACAGAATTCATGCAGTGCTCAAGGCCTGTGGTGCCGACTATACTAATACAAATCACATTTACACATTATTGTTTCTAAAATGAGGTCATTTTATAACCACTGTCTGCAGAGAAACAGCCTGTGTGATCATAAATCAACATTGGAGGTGTTTTGGTCAGCACTTAAAGACCTACTGGCTACAATATTCTGCCTTTGGACACAACTGATCTACAAGTAACTTCTTAAAGAGACATTGAGGCCTAGTTAGCAACGTGTCAACTTTCCTGCCTTCGCCGGCCCAATACGCCCGCCTAAGCTCGCCTATCTTCGCCGCCGCGGACCTGAAAAAATTCGCCTAAGTTATCAATAAATCTGTCAAAAAGCCGCGCACCAAGTACGGGGCGATGAGCAGCGGACTGTGAGAGTTATCACTCATCCGATATCGCTGCTCTTCGGCTTTTTTACAGCTTTATTGACAAGCTGTCACTAAGCACTCACACTAACTACACTGTTCTACCCCCTATACCGGCGCCCCCGGAGCCTCCCGCAACTCAATAAAGTTACTAACCCCTAAACCGCCGCTCCTAGACCCTGCCGCAACTCTTATAAATGTATTAACCCCTAAACCGCCGCTCCCGGACACCGCCGCAACCTACATTATACCTAGTAACCCCTATTCTGCCCCCCCTATACCGCCGCCCTCTATAATAAAGTTATTAACCCCTATCCTGCTGATCCCGCACCTCGCCGCAACTAAATAAATAGTTTAACCGCTAAAACCGCCGCTCCAGGACCCCGCCGCAACCTATATTAAACTTATTAACCCCTAATCTGCCCCCCCTACACCGTCGCCACCTATAATACATTTATTAACCCCTATCCTGCCCCCCCTACACCGCCGCCACTGTAATAAAATTATTAACCCCTAAACCTAAGTCTAACACTAACCCTAACACCCCCCCTAACTTAAATATTAATTAAATAAATCTAAATAATATTTCTATTATTAACTAAATTAATCCTATTTAAAACTAAATACTTACCTTTAAAATAAACCCTAATATAGCTACAATATAAATAATAATTATATTGTAGCTGTTTTAGGATTTATTTTTATTTTACAGGCAAATTTCAATTTATTTTAACTAGGTACAATAGCTATTAAATAGTTATTAACTATTTAATAGCTTACCTAGCTAAAATAAAGAGAAATTTACCTGTAAAATAAATCCTAACCTAAGTTACAATTACACCTAACACTACACTATACTTTAATAAATTATTTCTATTTAAAACTAAATACTTACCTGTAAAATAAACCCTAAGATTAATAATTACATTGTAGCTATTTTAGGATTTATTTTTATTTTACAGGCAACTTTGTATTTATTTTAACCAGGTACAATAGCTATTAAATAGTTATTAACTATTTAATAGCTACCTAGCTAAAATAAAGAGAAATTTACCTGTAAAATAAAAACTAACCTAAGTTACAATTACACCTAACACTACACTATACTTAAATAAATTATTCCTATTTAAAACTAAATACTTACCTGTAAAATAAACCCTAAGATAACAACAATGTAATTAATAATTACATTGTAGCTATTTTAGGATTTATATTTATTTTACAGGTAACTTTGTATTTATTTTAGCTAATTAGAATAGTTATTAAATAGTTATTAACTATTTAATAACTACCTAGCTAAAAGAAATACAAAATTACCTGTAAAATAAATCCTAACCTAAGTTACAATTAAACCTAACACTACACTATCATTACATTAATTAATTAAATAAATTAACTACAAATAACTACAATTAAATACAATTACATAAACTAACTAAAGTACAAAAAATAAAAAAAGCTGTTACAAAAAATAAAAAAAATAAGTTACAAACATTTAAAAAATATTACAACAATTTTAAGCTAATTACACCTAATCTAAGCCCCCTAATAAAATAACAAAGCCCCCCAAAATAAAAAAATTCCCTACCCTATTCTACATTAAAAAAGTTCAAAGCTCTTTTACCTTACCAGCCCTTAAAAGGGCCTTTTGCGGGGCATGCCCCAAAGAAAACAGCTCTTTTGCCTGTAAAAGAAAAATACAACCCCCTTCAACGTTAAAACCCACCACCCACATACCCCTAATCTAACCCAAACCCCCTTAAATAAACCTAACACTACCCCCCTGAAGATCATCCTACCTTGAGTCGTCTTCACTCAGCCGAGCCACCAATGGAACCGAAGAGGAGATCCGGAGCGGCAGAAGTGATCCTCCAAGGGGCGCTGAAGAAGTCTTCCATCCGATGAAGTGATCCTCCAAGGGGCGCTGAAGAAGTCTTCCATCCGGGCGATGTTATCTTCCAAGCGGCGCTGAAGAAGTCTTCCATCCGGGGTCTTCAATCTTCTTTCTTCAGGATCCATCTTCATCCCGCCGACGCGGAACATCCTTCTTCCCTGACGGACTAACGACGAATGAAGGCTCCTTTAAGGGACGTCATCCAAGATGGCGTCCCTTCAATTCTGATTGGCTGATAGGATTCTATCAGCCAATCGGAATTAAGGTAGGAAAAATCTGATTGGCTGATTGGATCAGCCAATCAGATTGAGCTCGCATTCTATTGGCTGTTCCGATCAGCCAATAGAATGCGAGCTCAATCTGATTGGCTGATTGGATCAGCCAATCGAATTGAACTTTAATCTGATTGGCTGATTCAATCAGCCAATCAGATTTTTCCTACCTTAATTCCGATTGGCTGATGAATCAGCCAATCGGAATTGAAGGGACGCCATCTTGGATGACGTCCCTTAAAGGAGCCTTCATTCGTCGGTAGTCCGTCGGGAAAGAAGGATGTTCCGCGTCGGCGGGATGAAGATGGATCCTGAAGAAAGAAGATTGAAGACCCCGCTTGGAAGATGACATCGCCCGGATGGAAGACTTCTTCAGCGCCGCTTGGAAGATGACATCGCCCGGATGGAAGACTTCTTCAGCGCCGCCTGGAGGATCACTTCATCGGATGGAAGACTTCTTCAGCGCCCCTTGGAGGATCACTTCTGCCGCTCCGGATCTCCTCTTCGGTTCCATCGTTGGCTTGGCTGAGTGAAGACGACTCAAGGTAGGATGATCTTCAGGGGGGTAGTGTTAGGTTTTTTTAAGGGGGGTTTGGGTTAGATTAGGGGTATGTGGGTGGTGGGTTTTAATGTTGGGGGGGTTTGTATTTTTCTTTTAAAGGCAAAAGAGCAGTTTTCTTTGGGGCATGCCCCACAAAAGGCCCTTTTAAGGGCTGGTAAGGTAAAAGAGCTTTGAACTTTTTTAATGTAGAATAGGGTAGGGAATTTTTTTATTTTGGGGGGCTTTGTTATTTTATTAGGGGGCTTAGATTAGGTGTAATTAGCTTAAAATTGTTGTAATCTTTTTTTAAAATGTTTGTTACTTATTTTTTTTATTTTTTGTAACTTAGCTTTTTTTATTTTTTGTACTTTAGTTAGTTTATGTAATTGTATTTAATTGTAGTTATTTGTAGTTAATTTATTTTATTAATGTAATGATAGTGTAGTGTTAGGTTTAATTGTAACTTAGGTTAGGATTTATTTTACAGGTAATTTTGTATTTCTTTTAGCTAGGTAGTTATTAAATAGTTAATAACTATTTAATAACTATTCTAACTAGCTAAAATAAATACAAAGTTACCTGTAAAATAAATATAAATCCTACAATAGCTACAATGTAATTATTAATTACATTGTAGCTATCTTAGGGTTTATTTTACAGGTAAGTATTTAGTTTTAAATAGAAATAATTTATTAAAGTATAGTGTAGTGTTAGGTGTAATTGTAACTTAGGTTAGGATTTATTTTACAGGTAAATTTCTCTTTATTTTAGCTAGGTAAGCTATTAAATAGTTAATAACTATTTAATAGCTATTGTACCTAGTTAAAATAAATTGAAATTTGCCTGTAAAATAAAAATAAATCCTAAAATAGCTACAATATAATTATTATTTATATTGTAGCTATATTAGGGTTTATTTTAAAGGTAAGTATTTAGTTTTAAATAGGATTAATTTAGTTAATAATAGAAATATTATTTAGATTTATTTAATTAATATTTAAGTTAGGGGGGTGTTAGGGTTAGGGTTAGACTTAGGTTTAGGGGTTAATAAATTTATTACAGTGGCGGCGGTGTAGGGGGGCAGGATAGGGGTTAATAAATGTATTATAGGTGTAGGGGGGGCAGATTAGGGGTTAATAAGTTTAATATAGGTTGCGGCGGGGTCCGGGAGCGGTGGTTTAGGGGTTAAACTATTTATTTCGTTGCGGCGAGGTCCGGGATCGGCAGGATAGGGGTTAATAACTTTATTATAGAGGGCGGCGGTATAGGGGGGGCAGGATAGGGGTTACTAGGTATAATGTAGGTTGCGGCGGTTTAGGGGTTAATACATTTATTATAGTTGCGGCGGGGTCAGGGAGCGGCGGTTTAGGGGTTAATATGTATAGAGTAGCTTGCGGTGGGCTCCGGGAGCGGCGGTTTAGGGTGTAATCAGTTTATTATAGTGGTGGTGGGCTCCGGGAGCGGCGGTTTAGGGGGTAATAACTTTATTTAGTTGCGGCGGTGTAGGGGGGGTAGATTAGGGGTGTTTAGACTCGGGGTACATGTTAGGGTGTTAGGTGTAGACATCTCCCATAGAAATCAATGGGATGTCTGGCAGCAGCGAACTTGTACTTTCGCTATGGTCAGACTCCCATTGATTCCTATGGGATCCGCCGCCTCCAGGGCGGCGGATTGAAAACCAGGTACGCTGGGCCGGAAAAGTGCCGAGCGTACCTGCTAGTTTTTTGATAACTAGCAAAAGTAGTCAGATTGTGCCGCACTTGTGTGCGGAACATCTGTAGTGACGTAAGCATCGATCTGTGTCGGACTGAGTCCGGCGGATCGAAGCTTACGTCACTAAATTCTACTTTTACCGGTCTCTAGCCTTTGATAACTAAGGCGAATCAGCCTCGCCACAAATACGCTGAAGAATTCCAGCGTATTTGAGGTTGATGGCTTGATAACTACCCCCCATAAACTTTACTCTGTATTGTAGGTATATACAATGACATTTTATAATATATGTGCTTACAAAAACACATTTAATCTTTAACTGTTATGTACAAGTCACTAAAATAGTAAAAAGTTTTTGCATGAGTGCTAACCTGATGCAACAAACTTACAGTATCACAATTGCGTTAATGTATTCCCTCATATAAGTCAATAGAACAAAAAAGTGGAAAGAAACCTTACAACCTATACTCGCTCGCAAACCTGATCGCATATTCTCAAGAGCGATAACCAGAAATGAAAATATGAATATTTCAAATTACAGGTGCACTCCAGGGGTCAAGTCGAGGGGGAACACATGGGAACGGAGTTCCTGCACTATGTTTGCAGGTGGAACTAAGTTCCCCCTGAACAGATACGCTTCAGTAAACACTGCTGCTGCTGATGGGAGGAGCTGAGCACAGTCTGGTTAGAGGGATAGTGAGATCCTCTAGTAATGGGTAGTAACACTTCCTACAATACACTAAATGCAAGCCTGTCAGCGGTCGTGCTGTATGATCACCCCGCAATGTGTGTAACATGTGGTGCTTACATTTCTGTTTGGCTTGCTCTGTGGTTATTTAGCTCCCCTCAGCAGAAATACTATTGCACCTTAAGTGGGTGAGACTCTGCGACAGAGGAGGATTCTCAGGCCCAAAGGCAACTATTCAATCCTTCATAAGATTTAATTTAATTAAACAGAGTTTATAGATTAGAAATATAGTGTGCATAAGTGTGTGTGTGTAAATATAAAACAATATTAATTGTGTGGGGGGGGGGTGGAAGTATTGGTGAGTTCCCACACTTTTTTTTTTTGTAGGACTTGACCCCTGGTGCACACCCTGTATAGCCCACATGCAGACACTTTAGAAGCTGATTGGCTCTAAAGCCCTTTAGTTCAAATGCCAAAAAAAAAACTATTTTGTAGAGGGTTTGATAAGTTTTCTGTAGAATATTTGGCAAAGCTTTTATAGGGGCCTTAAAAACTTCTTACATTTGTGTAAAAATTATGCTTTGTCACACACTATAGAGATCAAAAAGCAAAATCTGTATCCCATGGGGCCTAGTTATCAAGCCGTCAACCTCAAATACGCTGGAATTCTGCAGCGTATTTGTGGCGAGGCTGATTCGCCTTAGTTATCAAGCCCTAGATACCGGCAAAAGTAGAATTTAGTGACGTAATCTTCGATCCGCCGGACTCAGTCCGACACAGATCGATTCTTACGTCACTCCAGATGTTCCGCACACAAGTTCGGCACAATCTGACTACTTTGCTAGTTATCAAAAAACTAGCAGGTACGCTTGGCACTTTTCCGGCCCAGCGTACCTGGCTTTCAATCCGCCGTCCTGGAGGCGGCGGATCCCATAGGTATCAATGGGAGTCTGACCATAGCGAAAGTTCATGTTCGCTGTTGCCAGACATCCTATTGATTCCTATGGGAGCTGTCTACACCTAACACCCTAACATGTACCCCGAGTCTAAACACCCCTAATCTGTCCCCCCTACACCGCCGCAACTAAATAAATGTATTACCCCCTAAACCGCCGCTCCCGGAGCCCACCGCAAGCTATAATAAATATGTTAACCCCTAAACCGCTGCTCCCGGTCCCCGCTGCAACTATAATATATGTATTAACCCCTAAACCGCCGCTCCCAGACCCCGCCGCCACCTACATGATACCTATTAACCCCTATCCTGCCCCCCCTATACCGCCGCCACCTATAATAAAGTTATTAACCCCTATCCTGCCGATCCCGGACCTCGCCGCAATTAAATAAATAGTTTAACCCCTAAACCGCCGCTCCCGGACCCCGCCGCAACCTATATTAAACTTATTAACCCCTATCCTGCCCCCCCTACACCGTCGCCACCTATAATACATTTATTAACCCCTATCCTGCCCCCCACTACACCGCCGCCACTATAATAAAATTATTAACCCCTAAACCTAAGTCTAACCCTAACCCTAACACCCCCCTAACTTAAATATTAATTAAATACATCTAAATAATATTTATCTTATTAACTAAATTAATCCTATTTAAAACTAAATACTTACCTGTAAAATGAACCCTAATATAGCTACAATATAAATAATAATTATATTGTAGCTATCTGTCAGCATTTGGCTTCTCACTATGCCTTTAAGACAAGTTCTCCTCCCCAAACAAATTCCTATTTAAAAACCACTTTTCCCAGAAATCATTGCTTGATTATTAAAGAGAAATAGGGGACAACTGCAAAGTCTCTCTATCTTCTAAAGATTGTTAAGCCAATCTCACTCCTGAACTTAAGCTTTACTTTTATAAGCATATCTTCAAGTGCCTTTTATTTAAGAGAAAACTTTAACTTTATTATAACCTTACTCCTTGCAAATTAGGAGTGTTCTACTTTGTATGCTTTAACAGCTGTGAGTAGCTGCAGCTCTTTCCGATTCAGTCTGGGAACGGACGCTCAGGCTGTTGGTGACGTCATCTCCGCTCTCGCTGATACACTGCGCAGCACGCCAGAGTCGGTAACTTGCTGCTCTCTTCAGACGCTGCTCTCCTGCTTTCTCATTAGACGCTTGGATCTCCACTTCACAAGTAAGACAAACAACCTCTCACAAACCTAAAACCCACTCTTTGTAAGGTATGTGCACCAACGAATAATTTAATAAGCATGCTTGGACATAAACTGAATGTAATGCATTACTGAATGATCTTTAGTTTAAGAAGGGATTATTATCCATACTACGTATATTTAATACAACAATGTCAGTGGTCAATTTGAGGATTACAACTTGCAAACTTAATATCAAGTCCTAGGTCATTATCATTTGTTTTATGTTCAAACTCATCTTTATCAACCATACATGTTTCTAAGCCTATTTGGGCTTCTGTTCACTGAACCACCAATCAAAAATAACATATCCAGATTGTCATATCTCATTCATGATATTTACATACCTACCCATTTCTCTGATCTCTCAACATTTAAATAGAGTCTGTCACAACTATAGAGTAATATAGCTTTGTGACATAAACCACAAATCTATTAGTAATAATATATTGTATTCATACAGGTTCCTAATATCTAAGCTATGGTATTATTGGAGATTATGAATACAAACATTTACTATATCATTAAAATTAAAAATCATATTAAATATAAGAATTTCAGACCTGTATTCTCACAGAATAATCAAGCCTAAAAATATTAAATATTAATTCTAAGACACATATTTCTAGGTACAACATGGATCCTATAGAAATGGCCAACCAAATCTCCTCTCTAAATCAAAAAGTGGAAATTTTGGCTCAAGGTCTAACCGAATTAAAAAATGAGAACAGCACTCTAAAACAAATAATAAATGAATTTGTGACCCAAAAAGCTAATGAGACTCCTGAACCACAGGTTAATTCTCCAACACCATTCGCTGGTGATCGCATGAAATTTCGTGAATATAAGAATTCTTGTATACTTTTATTCACTCTGAAACCACGAACCTACCGATCTGAAAAGATCAAAGTTTTTACAGCTATCTCCTACCTCACTGGAGAGCCCAGAGCATGGGCAGATAGATTTCTTGAAACAGAAGATCCGATTCTAAATTCCCTAGAAAACTTTTTTCAAACAATGGCCATACTCTACGATGATATAAATAAACAGCAAACCGCTGAACACAGATTAAGATCCCTTAAACAGGGAAAAAGACCAGTGGAAGATTACATAGCGGACTTCCAGCTATGGGCCACGGATTCAGAGTGCAACTCAGTTAGCCTGAAAAACCAGTTCCGCCTAGGTTTATCTGAACATTTAAAAGATGAACTTTCTAGCGTGGATTTCCCTGAAAGCTTGGATGCATTAATCAAATTGTGCATAGCAATGGATAGAAGGTATCGCGAAAGGAAGACTGAAAAACATAATTATGAAACAACACCCAAAAGATCTTTTCAATCCTATCAAGAAAAGACTCTTTCAATTCCTATACCAATGGAAATAGGTACCATACGCGGACCTCTAAGTCTCGAAGAAAAACAAAGGAGAAGGTCAGCTAATCTCTGCCTCTATTGCGCAAACAAAGAACACGATGTTGCCTCATGTCCTATCCTTTCTCGTCAAAAGAAGGGTAAGTTGTCGCTTAATTGTGCATGTGAAAAATTTAAACAACCATCACACCTGTCATTAATATTATCTTTACAGTGGGACAATCTGCAACTTCAGAACGAAGCCATTATTGATTTCGGAGCTGATGGTATATTCCTTGTTGAATCAATAGTAAAACAAAATAAAATACCTATTCTGCAGAAATCCTCTCCTGTCTTTGTAAGGGTAATAGATAGTACTCAGATCTTAAAGGGACCTATCACTCACCACACAATACCATTGTTAACCATCTCACCAGATGGACACAAAGAGTTTCTATCATATGATATTATTCCTAGTTCAATTCATCCCATAGTACTTGGGTTACCGTGGTTACAAAAACATAATCCATCCATAGATTGGTCCCAAAATAAAATCACCTTCACTTCACAATATTGCCTAAAGACATGTTATCCATATGTTAACATTGGACACATAGGTTCTGCATTACCACATGAATATCATGATTTCAATGATGTATTTAATCTAAAAAACGCTGAATCACTCCCACCTCATAGGCATTTTGATTGTCCGACTGACACTAAACCAGGGGTAGAGATACCATCAGGAAAAATATTTCCTCTCTCACAAAAAGAATTGCAACATCTAAGAGAATATTTGGATGAAAACCTCAGAAAGGGTTTCATATCCCCATCTTCTTCACCAGTTGCCTCTGCTATTTTCTTTGTTACTAACAAAGATGGCACACTCAGACCAATAATAGATTACCGAGCCCTCAACGCTGTCACCATAAAAAATAGATACCCATTACCACTCATCCCGGAGATAATTGAACGCCTTAGTGGTGCAACCATATTTACCAAGTTAGATCTAAAAGGTGCATACAATTTAATACGTATGAGATCCGGAGATGAGTGGAAGACAGCTTTCAAAACAAGATATGGGCTATTCCAATATAATGTTATGCCCTTTGGTCTGACGAATGCCCCCGCCACATTCCAGTTCTTTATAAATGAAATCTTCAAAGAACTCATGGATGTGTGCGTAATTGTCTATCTAGACGATATTCTTATTTATTCTAAAACTTTAGAGGACCATAGAAAACATGTAAGATGGGTACTCTCTACTCTTTGTGATCATCAGTTATTCGCCAAAATGGAAAAATGTCAGTTCCACAAAGACACCATTAAATTTTTGGGATACATAATCTCTCCCAAAGGCATTCAAATGGATCAAAAAAAGGTAACAGCCATAATCAATTGGCAAACACCAACTACCTTGAAATCTCTACAAAGATTTCTAGGTTTCTCAAACTTTTACAGGAAATTCATTAATCATTATTCTACCATAGTTCAACCTTTAACTCGTCTGACAGGAAAACAAAAATTTGTTTGGGATTCCAGGCTGAACAAGCCTTTCACAATTTAAAGGAGAAATTTACAACATCTCCTATCTTGAGAATACCTGATCCAGATTTGCCATACACCCTGGAGGTGGATGCCTCAAATGTTGGAATTGGTGCTATACTCTTACAACCTGGAAAACAAAATATTCATCTTCATCCTATCGCCTATTATTCTCGAAGATTAACTCCTGCAGAGACTAATTATTCAATAGGCGATAAGGAATTACTAGCGATGAAATCAGCAATGGAACATTGGCGACATCTCTTGGAGGGAACTACAATCCCTTTCCAGGTCTTCACTGATCATAAAAATCTTCAATACCTGAAGAAAAATAAAACTCTGTCCTCAAGACAGGTACGGTGGGCTCTATTCTTGGATAGGTTTAATTTTTTACTTACTCATATTCCAGGTACAAAAAATGCAAAAGCTGACGCTTTATCCCGGTCTTTTGAAACTACAGAAGACTCTCAAATTAATACATATATCATTCCGCCATCTAAAATCATTGCTGCAACAGTTCTAGAAACATCTGACATTTTCCAAGCACAACATATGGATCCGGATATCCCACCAATTTGTACTCCAGATTCTGATTCTGGGTTATATATGAATAAAGGTTTGATATATGTTCCACCAACTCTAAGAAACCAGATCATCCAACAACATCATGATTCCCCTTTAGCCGGTCATCCAGGCATTGAAAAAACTACTGAACTTGTCAGTAGGGATTATTGGTGGCCTCAGATGAAAACTGCCATTCAAACCTATATTATAAATTGTCACACCTGCGCTAAGAAAAAGAAGGAACACCATAAGCCCTATGGTCTCCTAACACCTTTACCTATACCCATAAAACCTTGGGATATGATAGCTATTGATTTTATTGTAGACTTACCCATCTCAAACGGTCACAACACCATAATGGTTGTAGTAGACCATTTAACTAAAATGGCTCATTTTATTCCATTAAAAAGAACACCAACTGCATTCACAACTGCAAAATACTTCCATAGTCATGTAGTTAGACTACATGGCTTACCAGCATCCATTGTAACAGATCGTGGAAGTCAGCTCACTTCAAAATTTTGGAAATTCTTATGTAAGACCTTACAAATCTCACTCAGACTAACAACCGCTTTCTATCCACAGTCAAATGGTCAAACGGAACGCCTAAACCAAACTCTCGAACAGTACTTGAGATGTTTTATTTCATCTCAACAAGATGATTGGTGTGAGTGGCTACCTAGTGCTGAATTCGCTTATAATAACTCAATCAATACCTCAACTAAAGTCTCTCCTTTTTACGCAACTTATGGCTTTCATCCACGTACTTATCCAAATACTCTTACATGTTCTCATTCTCCATCAGTTTCCAATTACACTGAGTCTTTAAAAGACGTTATGGAAACTTTACAGAACCATTTGGTTACTGCCAAAGAAACTCAGAAAAAATATTACGACAAAAAGAGAATGCCATCTCCGGAGTATAAATCTCAAGATATGGTATGGTTATCCACGAAGAATATCAAATTACCTGTGCCAAGTAAAAAACTAGCAGATCAATACATCGGTCCTTTCCCAATACTTAAGGTAATCAACGAGAATGCAGTGACTTTAAAATTACCTTCCACTATGAGAATTCACCCCTCATTCCATGTGTCATTATTAAAACCGTTTTTGGGTACCACGGTCCCTTCTACTGACGCCACTATTCTCACATTACCTGATCCTCAGGATTACGAAGTGGATGGGATTCTGGACTCTAGAATTCGTAGGAAGAAGCTTGAATACCTAGTGCATTGGAAAGATTATGGTGATGAAGAGAACTCATGGGTTCCTTTACAAGACTTAAATGCACCTGATTTGTTGAGGGACTTTCATGTTCGCTTTCCATGTAAACCAGGTCCTCAGTCTGCTGGGAGGGGCTCTTGAATGGGGGGATCTGTCAGCATTTGGCTTCTCACTATGCCTTTAAGACAAGTTCTCCTCCCCAAACAAATTCCTATTTAAACACCACTTTTCCCAGAAATCATTGCTTGATCATTAAAGAGAAATAGGGGACAACTGCAAAGTCTCTCTATCTTCTAAAGATTGTTAAGCCAATCTCATTCCTGAACTTAAGCTTTACTTTTATAAGCATATCTTCAAGTGCCTTTTATTTAAGGGAATACTTTAACTTTATTATAACCTTACTCCTTGCAAATTAGGAGTGTTCTACTTTGTATGCTTTAACAGCTGTGAGTAGCTGCAGCTCTTTCCGATTCAGCCTGGGAACGGACGCTCAGGCTGTTGGTGACGCCATCTTCGCTCTCGCTGATACACTGCGCAGCACGCCAGAGTCGTTAACTTGCTGCTCTCTTCAGACGCTGCTCTCCTGCTTCCTCATTAGACGCTTGGATCTCCACTTCACAAGTAAGACAAACAACCTCTCACAAACCTAAAACCCACTCTTTGTAAGGTATGTGCACCAACGAATAATTTAATAAGCATGCTTGGACATAAACTGAATGTAATGCATTACTGAATGATCTTTAGTTTAAGAAGGGATTATTATCCATACTACGTATATTTAATACAACGATGTCAGTGGTCAATTTGAGGATTACAACTTGCAAACAAACTTAATATCAAGTTCTAGGTCATTATCATTTGTTTTATGTTCAAACTCATCTTTATCAACCATGCATGTTTCTAAGCCTATTTGGGCTTCTGTTCACTGAACCACCAATCAAAAATAACATATCCAGATTGTCATATCTCATTCATGATATTTACATACCTACCCATTTCTCTGATCTCTCAACATTGAAATAGAGTCTGTCACAACTATAGAGTAATATAGCTTTGTGACATAAACCACAAATCTATTAGTAATATTGTATTCATACAGGTTCCTAATATCTAAGCTATGGTATTATTGGAGATTATGAATACAAACATTTACTATATCATTAAAATTAAAAATCATATTAAATATAAGAATTTCAGACCTGTATTCTCACACTATCTTAGGCTTTATTTTTATTTTACAGTCAACTTTCAATTGATTTTAACTAGGTACAATAGCTATTAAATAGTTATTAACTATTTAATAGCTACCTAGTAAAATAAAGAGAAATTAACCTGTAAAATAAAAACTAACCTAAGTTACAATTACACCTAACACTACACTATACTTTAATAAATTATTTCTATTTAAAACTAAATACTTACCTGTAAAATAAACCCTAAGATAGCTACAATATAATTAATAATTACATTGTAGCTATTTTAGGATTTATTTTTATTTTACAGGTAACTTGGTATTTATTTTAGCTAGTTAGAATAGTTATTAAATAGTTCTTAACTATTTAATAACTACCTAGCTTAATGAAATACAAAATTACCTGTAAAATAAATCCTAAGCTAAGTTACAATTAAACCTAACACTACACTATAATTACATTAATTAAATAAATTAGTTACAAATAACTACAATTAAATTAAATTAAATAAACTAACTAAAGTACAAAAAATAAAAAAGCTGTTACAAAAAATAAAAAAATAACTTACAAACATTTAAAAAATATTACAACAATTTTAAGCTACTTACACCTAATCTAAGCCCCCTAATAAAATAACAACCCCCCCAAAATAAAAAAATTCCCTACCCTATTCTAAATTAAAAAGTTCAAAGCTCTTTTACCTTACCAGCCCTTAAAAGGGCCTTTTGAGGGGCATGCCCCAAAGAATTCAGCTCTTTTGCCTGTAAAAGAAAAATACAACCCCCCCAACATTAAAACCCACCACCCACATACCCCTAATCTAACCCAAACCCCCCTTAAAAAAACCTAACACTACCCCCCTGAAGATCATCCTACCTTGAGTCGTCTTCACTCAGCCGAGCCACCGATGGAACCGAAGAGGAGATCCGGAGCGGCAGAAGTCATCATCCAAGGGGCGCTGAAGAAATCTTCCATCTGATACAAGTCTTCATCCATGCGGCGTCTTCAATCTTCATCCATCCGGAGCAGATCGGAGCCATCTTCAGACGAGTCGACGCAGAGCCATCCTCTTCTTCCCCACGACTACCGATGAATGGATATTCCTTTAAGGGACGTCATCCAAGATGGCGTCCCTTCAATTCCGATTGGCTGATAGGATTGTATCAGCCAATCGGAATTAAGGTAGGAAAAATCTGATTGGCTGATTGAATCAGCCAATCAGATTGAAGTTCAATCCGATTGGCTGATCCAATCAGCCAATCAGATTGAGCTCGCATTCTATTGGCTGTTCCGATCTAACTAGCTAAAATAAATACCAAGTTACCTGTAAAATAAATATAAATCCTAAAAGCTACAATGTAATTATTAATTATATTGTAGCTATCTTAGGGTTTATTTTACAGGTATTTAGTTTTAAATAGGAATAATTTATTTAAGTATAGTGTAGTGTTAGGTGTAATTGTAACTTAGGTTAGTTTTTATTTTACAGGTTAATTTCTCTTTATTTTACTAGGTAGCTATTAAATAGTTAATAACTATTTAATAGCTATTGTACCTAGTTAACCCTTTCGTGACAGGGTTAAAGTGCCTACATCGGAACAACTGTTCCGATGTAGACAAATTGAAACTACGCGATCGTGCATACGATCGCGAGATTTCAATTATTGGATCGCATCTGGGGGGCGTCCCTACAATCCTAGGAACGCCCTCCAGACCGCGATTAAATCCCTGAAGCACAGAAGGCTTCAGGACAGCCGTTAGTTATGACGTTCCATTCCGTCATAACGGCTTTAAAGCCCAGTCTAATTATGACGGAATGGAACGGCATAACGGCTTTAAAAGGTTAAAATAAATTGAAAGTTGCCTGTAAAATAAAAATAAATCCTAAGATAGCTACAATATAATTATTATTTATATTGTAGCTATATTAGAGTTTATTTTAAAGGTAACTATTTAGTTTTAAATAGGATTAATTTAGTTAATAAGATAAATATTATTTAGATTTATTTAATTAATATTTAAGTTAGGGGGTGTTAGGGTTAGTGTTAGACTTAGGTTTAGGGGTTAATAATTTTATTATAGTGGCGGCGGTGTAGGGGGGGCAGGATAGGGGTTAATAAATTTATTATAGGTGGCGACGGTGTAGGGGGGGCAGATTAGGGGTTAATAAGTTTAATATAGGTTGCGGCGGGGTCCGGGAGCGGCGGTTTAGGGGTTAAACTATTTATTTAGTTGCGGCGAGGTCCGGGATCTGCAGGATAGGGGTTAATAACTTTATTATAGGTGGCGACGGTATAGGGGGGGCAGGATAGGGGTTACTAGGTATAATGTAGGTGGCGGCGGTGTCCGGGAGCGGCGGTATAGGGGTTAATACATTTATAAGAATTGCGGCGGGGTCTAGGAGCAGCGGTTTAGGGGTTAATAACTTTATTGAGTTGCGGGGGGCTCCGGGGGCGCCAGTATAGGGGGTAGAACAGTGTAGTTAGTGTGAGTGCTTAGTAACAGGCTAGCAATAAAGCTGGGGAAAAGCCGAAGAGCAGCGAGATCGGATGTGTGATAACTCTCACAGTCCGCTGCTCATCGCCCCGTACTTGGTGCACGGCTTTTTGACAGCTTTATTGATAACTTAGGCGAACGTATTCAGGTCCGCGGCGGCGATGGTAGGCGAGCTTAGGCGGGCGTATTGAACCGGCGAAGGCAGGTAAAGTAGACGCGTTGATAACTAGGCCCCTATGTCTGCTGCTTGATTTGCAGTATTTAGAGGTTAAATAATTAGCTTTTTGGCCTCCTAGGTAGAATGAGAAAAAGCACAATTTTTACATTTTTTTATATGCTTGATTGAAATTATTATTTCCTACTCTCTAACTACAAATCTTATTATAGTATTGTATTTTTGTGAAAACACATCACTACTGAATATTTTTCAGAAACTTGTTCATAAATAATAGAGCTATATAAGCTTGCAGATTGTGGGTATAGTGTACATATGTATATAATGTGTTTTATATATATATATATATATATATATATATATATATATATATATATATATATATATATATATATATATATATGTGTGTGTGTGTGTGTGTGTGTGTTTGTATGTATATATATATATACTGTATATATATATGTATTATACTGTAATAAATATATTATGTATTTAAAGTAGGTTAGTTATTTAAATAAACCTTTTTTTAACTGTTAGCATGTTCTTTCTATTTAGGAACAAGATTTGGTGTATAAGATATTAATATCCCATAGAAAACAGAAGCTGTGCATTTTTTGTTTTACAACAGTGCGTGTTTTATACATTGCACTTTATAAAACGTGTTTATAAAAGAAGGTGGCTTTAATAACGTTGCATGTTTTAGCTGCCACAAGTCCACACTGTACTAAATGTGTTTAGGTCTAATATTGTGATCGCACCGTACCAAATGTTTTCCATTTCTTTATAACATGTTTTGTACATTGTGACTCTAATAGTAGAAGTTATTATGCATTTGCTAGCCCAATATTTGGTCTCCACGCGTAATACCAGTGCGCTGGTATTAGAAGTTGAGCGCATTGCATGGAAAGCTTTGCGCTCATGAGAGCACGCTTCCATAGGCTCCAATGGGAGTATTGTTCTCATGTCGATAGTCACGGCAGATAACCTAGCGCAGTGAAGGGGGTAAGTCGCACAGCGATGGGCAGCAAAGTTTAAATATACTGTATATTATAGGAATATATACATATATATTTATGTGTTTATATGTGTATATACATATATATTTATGTGTTTATATGTGTATATACATATATATTTATGCTTTTATATGTGTACATATATATTTATGTGTTTATATGTGTATATACATATATATTTATGCTTTTATATGTGTATATACATATATATTTATGTGTTTATATGTGTATATACATATATATTTAGAGTAATAACACAGTCCCCATAGACCGCAATGTAAAGGCACTTTTTAGTTATTTTTTTCTAACACCCCACATCGGCACACTTTAACCCCTTAAAGTGAATGTAAATTTTGATGCTAAAGTGCCTGGTTTTTAAAAATTCAATTAAACACAGGGGCACTTTAATTCATCAAAAATTACATTTCACTCGTTGTGAAAAAAAATTACCTTTTAATCTTGACAGCTGCTCCAGCTTCCTCCACCCGTCGCAAAGCCTCTTCCTGGATCTAAAATGAGGAATCCGGCTTCCTCCAATCACGGCTTCAAATCAGACACTGATTCCCCCGGGGGGGAAGCCGTGATTGGAGGATGACCGATCCATCATTTCTGACGTCAGAAATGTCTTTGCGACGACCGGGGGAAGCTGGAGCGGCTGTCAAGTTTAAAAGGTAAGTTTTTCTTCACAACGAGTGAAATGTAAATTTTGATTAATTAAAGTGCCCCTGTTTTTAATCTAATTTTTAAAAACCGGGCACTTTAGCATCAAAATTTACATTCACTTTAAAACTGCTTTGTGCAGTTAAATAAATCAAAATAAAATAAAGATGCTCATATATTTTATTATTAAAAAGGAACAATACACTTTATTTTGGGGGCAATTGGTGGACATTTTTTAAATCAACCAGAGGACTGACCTCTGGTTAATTTTCCGAACTTGCAATGGCTGGTTATTTAAAAATGTATTTAAATTAGCACTCCACTTGTAATCTAGCCCTTTATCACAGACTTGGCCTTCAGAAACACCAGCATTAGTATGAAAGAACCATATGCTTTGATTGCTTCTGATAAAATAAAAGTAGATTATAATATATTACCATTAAAGGGATAGGAAAGTCAAAATTAAACTTGCATGATTCCAATAGAGCATGTAATTTTAAGACACTTTTAAATTAACTTCTCTTTTCAAATGTGCTATGTTCTCTTGGTATTACTTGTTGAAAAAGAATACGCACATATCCTACACTAGTGGGAGCTGCTGCTAATTGGTGCATGCACATATTTGTCTTTTGTGATTGGCTGACTAGATGTGTTCAATTTGCTGCCAGTGGTACAATGCTGTTCCTTCAGCAAAGGATAACAAGAGAGCAAAGCAAATTTGATAAAAGAAGTAAATTGGAAAGTTGTTTAAAATTGTATGTTCTATCCTAATCATTTCCTGTCCCTTGAACTAATAAGATAGATCAAAATGTTTAATTATATTTGTTTTGAATACTGGAAATATAGCTTTGACTACGGCAGCAACTACAATATTTTTTTTAAAAAATGTGCCGATGATTTCAACACCTCACTGCTTAGTGTTATCTTGGTATCTTTCTGCAAAGCCCTAGAAATTGACTGCAATATTTCCATGACGTCAGCTGAGAGCCCAGCAAGTCCTGGGGTTGAATTTTGGCTGAGTATGTTCTCCTTTGCTTTAACTCAGCTTCCTGCAAGCGAGAAAACTAAAGCAATGTATGCAGAAGATGAACAAAATCTTCTTCCTGACTGGGTTTAGAGAAGGGTCAGTTTAGACTGTGATCAAAGCTATGGACTCTGAATACCTGCAAGGTAAGTAAATTATTCACCACTTACATCTTCATAAAGCTTATTTACTGTTTGAGTTTGAGACCTATTTTGTAACTGCAAGTAAAGTGCTAAAACCCCTGACTAAAGGCAAGTAAATAATATATGTTTAAAAAAATCATCCCCACTTTCTCACTAAGGTGTCTAATTGGTCACCTAACAAAACTTTGCTAAAGGAAAAAGCTTATTGTACTCTCAATGTATAGTGGCTTTGCAGTACATTGTCAGTGCATGTTATTGAAGATACCACCATGAAAATGTATGTAGACAAGTTAGAGAGCATCTAATTGGTCTATGCCTAAGGGCCCCAACAGTGTAAAATCTGGCTCTTAGAAAAGGCAAAAAGAAATAAAAAGGATGTGCTACTATTTAAATGCTTAACATTAGCCCCAAGACAAGCATGATTATTGTTTCAGTATTTATAAATAGTTCTGCATTTGGAAACCATTTTTGCTTTTGTATTTAATGATATTTAGAAAATAGCATTACTTTTGTAAACCTTATCATCTGTCTTCATGACTGTATCAGTTTTAGATAGATTTATGTAAAATACTTCCAGGCAGTTCAGACAGTCTAAGCTGGATGAATTCAAGCAGTCATTGTATATGCAGCACAATGCCATAAATTCCAGGACACGCTCCTTCTGTATTGTAGATGGTGTGACAAATAGCACTCATTTCACATGATAAAACCTTTGTTTCCTGAGATATTTTATTTTGTCTCAGCAATGTTCCGAAAACATATGTGTGCCACAAGGCAAGTGCACCTTAAAGGGACAGTAAACACTGAGATTAGAATATAAAATATTTAATTTTGTGTAGTGAAAAAAATAAAATATATATGCAATACACTATTATTATTTATTTTGCCCGATTTTCCTGTAATTTAGCGAGACTTTATAAGTACAAAAGAAAAAGCTCTAATATGTTATAACATTGTATTATTGCACTTGTTGAATAAAACTCTCTGCAAAGGGATTAAATACAGCTTCAGAGCAGAAATGAACTGCTGAGCACATCTAATGAGCCAATGACATATCTGTGTAGCCACCCATCACAATCTAGCTCCCAGTAGTACATTGCGGTGCCTGAGCATATTTAAGTATGCTTTTTTAACAAAAGATACCAAGAGAATAAAAGGGACGTCAAGTCAAAATTAAACTTTCTTGATTCAGATAGGGCATGCAATTTTAAACAACTTTCCAATTTACTTTTTTTTATCAAATTTGCTTTGTTCTCTTGGTATTCTATGTTGAAAGCTAAGCCTAGATAGGCCCATAAACTGATATCTAAGCTATTGAAGGCTGCATCTTATCTTGGTGCGTTTTGACACTTTTTTACTATTAAACAATGCTAGTTCACGGTGGGTCATATAGATAACATAGTGTTCACTCCCATGTAGTTATTTATGAGTCAGCACTGATTGGCTAAAATGCAAGTCTGTCAAAAGAACTAAGTCTGCAGAGATTTAGATACAAGGTAATCACAGAGGTAAAAAGTGTATTAATATTACTGTGTTGGTTATGCAAAACTGGGGAATTGGTAATGCAGAGATTATCTATATTTTTAAACAATAAAAATTTTCAAGTAGACTGTCCCTTTAAAGGGACATGAAACCTAATTTTTTTAATTCCATGATACAGATAGGCCATACAGTTTTAAAAACTTTTCAATTTACTTTTATTATCAAATTTGCATAATTATCTTGGTATACTTTGTTAAAGGAGCAGCAATGCACTACTAGGAGCTAGCTGAACACCTTGTTTATTTATGTTCCGCCACCAATTAGCTGCTAGCTCCCAATAGTGCATTGCTTCTCCATCCTGAGCCTATTTAAGTATGCTTTCATCAAATAATACCAAGAGATTGAAGCAAATTAAGTAATAGATGTAATTTGGAAAGTTGTTTAAAATTGCATGCTCTCTCTGAATCATAAAAGAAAAATGCTGGGTTTCATGTCCCTTTAAGTAAAATTGATAATAAAAAATAAATTGAAAAGTCTCTTAAAAATTGCATGCTCTATCTGATCCATGAAATTTTAATTTTTAATTTCATACCTCTTTAGTTCTAAAAATTAAAAGTTTTCTAAGTCTGAAAACTGTCAGGGTTCAAAAGCCTAACCCTGCTACATATATGTCCCTAATTGTCTTCAGCAGAGATTATCAGATAAGGAACTGCAAAACAATGGTATGTTTACTAGCAGCATCTATTCCAATAACAAGCTTGGATTGGCTTCTCCAAATCTGTGGTGGGTGGAGTTTGGCTATTGAAAAACAATTGCAGCAGACAAGATGTTGATGAATTCCAAACTTTTTTTCTCCAAAAAATCATGTAATTCTAATGTATTTAGTGCTCCTTTAACATACTAATAATATGAATACAAGTCATGTGGTTTATTTATTATTGATTGTTAATAAAATAACCATCTTAAATAATTATTAGCTATTACGTATGTGTGCACCATGTATGCTTGTTATATTTTTATGTGTGTTGCATTAAAAACCTATGTGTGTGTACCAGCATATTCACATAGTTCACCCCAGCCTTTGATATTTCTCTACGATATCTAACTACTGTGCTAGACAACTACTCCATGTATAGCTCCTGATCTCTACAAAGGTTATATACTTTGCCTATATCTGACTCCCTTGCAGCACCTACAAAATATGTACCACTTGCCTAGATATGAATCTACACGTCACCTGTCAATTGTTAAAGCTGTTTCATATTATGCTTTCCTTTTTTTCTTCTTTTTTTTTGTAAGGTCACCTTTTTCGGACTCTATGTTATGACTTTGGATAACTGTATTCATAACTAATGGTCTGTGTGACTGTAACTATTTGCGATAAAACATTCTACTATTTTTATGTTATTCTGACCTGAAAACTAAATAAAAATATTTAATAAAAAAAAGAAAGAAAGAAAAGAAAAGGGGAAAAAAAAGAGAGAAAGAGAAAAAAAAGAAAAAAACAAACAAAAACTCAGGGATGTCCAACTGGTGGCCCATGGCCACATGTGGCCCTTGGCACTAGTTTTTGGGTCTCTAGGGAAAAAGTAGAACTGAATGTGTGATATAGTTTTTGTGATTCCAGGAAAAAGAGGAACTAAAGATATGTGCTTTGGGGACTTCTGGTTAGTGGGCAGAAATGTACTTACATCTGGCCCCATGGCACTAGATATTTGTAGTAAATTTGTTATTTGTGTGTTTAATATCCATAAATTAAATATGTGGCCCTTAAGGATTATGCAGCCCCCATGTACTAGGAAGTTGGTACTCACTGTTTTAAGACTTTTGCCTAATCCGATGTAGATTTATGTCATGCCTGCAAGGACCTGTGTACCTCATAACATAGATCTACATTGGACATGTTGGAAGCAGTTCATGGACTTCAGACATCTGCCTTCTTATGGTAACAGAGTGGGTGGGTGTCCCAGTGGGAGGGTGGGGCAGGAATCCTTAAACTATGGCAAAAACGTGTTTGGAAGGGAGAGGGAGGAAGAGAGGGATGGATGGGGCCCTACACTACAGAAAAAATATATATAGATAAAAAATATATTAAAAAATATAATCGCTTTCAAGGGGGAAGTGGGGAGGGTGAACCCTACAATAAAGAAAAAAATGTAATAACAAATATAAAAATACACTAATTTGTTACTGGCAGACTAGCTGGAACCTACTCTACATAAAATAAAAATAAACTACTTTAATATTAAGAAGGAAAAAAAAGCCCTAAACATGTCTGTCTACCTATGATGGTGGTGACCAGTGGGTGGGGGAGGGATCAGATGGTGGGAGGTATCAGGTAGGAAGGTAATCTCTACACTGATTAACTGATTAACTCCTTTAGAAGTGTGGTGTGCAGTTAAAATTAGTGGCCTTTTGATTTCCAAAAACCAATGACAAAGCCATTCATGTCTTATTTTTTGTGAAAAAAGGGGATTCTAAAGAAGCTTTTACAACCATTTGTCTTATTATTATTATTATTATCATTTATTTGTAAAGCGCCACCAAATTCTTATGACTGCAGTAGTGAGAAACCTAAAGTTTGCAAAAAAGTTAACACTATTATTGTATTTGGCAGCCAAATATTGACATCAAATATAACAAATGGGCCTAGATCAATACAGTAGGTTGTCTTCTATAGACATATTTATAAAAGTTTTGAGGGTTAATTTTGAGAATTTGCTCAGTTCTGCTTTTTTTTTTACTTTTTTTGGGTAATTTTACATACATTTTCATAGGTATATACAAAAAACAAAGGCTCTAGTGATAGCAAAAATGCTAAAAATTATACAGTACTTTGGGAAAGTTTTTCTCTGAAATTTCCGATAGCAAATGGGTTAACACAAAATCAGTTTAAAAAGTTTCAATTTAATTATTTTATGAAAACATTTTTTTTTGGTAATGGTCATATTTAAGAATATAATTTTTTTTTAATTTACTGTGTCCTAATTATACCCTCCATAATTTCTAAAGTATGTTTTTTATTTACTTGAAATATTGTTTAATAGTTTTTATTTGTACTGGTGAGTTTCTATTTTTTTATTTTTAGAGGGATATTAGTGATGTTTAATATGTGCACAGTATGCATCAACAATTAAACACCACATTGCAAAATATCTGCATGCGCAAATGGTATAAAAGTGTTTAAAACTGTCACTTTTTTAGCAAAAAATGCATTGTTTTGGAACCCCTTAAAAACCTCAAGTTTTTCTGTCTGTCTACTATGCTTTGGCCAATTAAGAACACGTACAACTTAGCCTTTGCACTGATCAAGCAGTGACTGTGTAACATGTTGCAGGGTCAGGGTTTAAAAAAAAATCCTGTAAGGGCGAAACGCGTAAGTGTGTATGGGGACGTTTTTTAAATGAATTGTGGAGACATATAAAATCATACCTACATGTAGTGATATATAACTATTATAATTTGTGGACTACCACACCGGTACTGAGTGGGGCACATGTAACTGAAGAGGTATCTGGGAATGTACCCGATACACTAATATATTGATTTTCAGCCTATCATGTTGCTATTTGATTAACCTCTTAGAGGGGCTCATGTTTTTAAAAGTGGCAGACACGCATGCCAATTAGCAGGGATAGAGGAGACACCTTGTTTTACTGAGCATACCCTTGTAAGCGCACATTAGTTACCATAATCCATGCAAGCTGTCAGAGGGAATATTCACTGGCACACTGGCTTTTTAAATGGCAACAGTGTTTCAGTTAACAGGTTACTGTGTGCTACCTACCAGGTCACATTTATTTAATGTGTTCACGCATAACATTACATTTGACACCTTGTTGACCCACCATTTATGCCTGCAAATAAATTATATATTTCATGCCGAGCTAATTCTGGACTCTCAAGGGGACTGACATTACATATTGATTTATTTTTGAGTAATACAGCACTTGTACCTCAGTGGTGTTCGCATATAGCAGCGGTGGAGATTGAGCATTTCTCTTATAGCCACTAATAGCACCCAGCCCCTCACCATATTCAATACCTTACTTCCATTATGAGTAGTTATTTACCCTGAGGATACACTCTATCAGGGAGTAGGTTCTTTTACTTATTATTTATACCCAGTGGTATAGCTTATTATATTAATATCAAGGCTTGGTACCTGATGATTATTTACCACAGGGGTTTACCATTCATCATGTGGTCTCAAACTGTTTTACATTTTTTTTAATTATTCATTCACTAATTTTTAACCAAAATATTAAAAGTTATATTTTATATATTGTTACAAGGACTTCCTTGCCTCTCCAGTCTGGGCATAGAGTGCTAGAGTTGCATGCTTTCAGTGAATTTCTTTTCTTTTATCCACATTTCTTTGTAATGTTGCAGGGTCAGTGCTCTGAATTATGCAATATGTCTTCTAGACCCTTTGGGAGAGTGGAAAAAAAATCCCAATTTGCAAAGGTATATTGGTAGAAAAGTAGGCAAAAGTATATTGAATATGTCTACTACATGCAATTCAAAAAACATTTTTTAAAGGAATTACATTTTGAGTGTAAAGTCCCTTAAATTCCTCATAGCACAATACTGCAACATAAGATTAAACACACAACATTGAAACCAAATAGCCAGTGTATGTTAATAAGTGGAAAACACTGAATAAGGGTTTCTAGTCGTTGTCACACCACAGACTCCATCTGCACAAAACAAGGTCTGTTCAGTGACTCAGGTTAACTCAATCACTCTGTGTAGGAGCCTCACCCACGTCTTAGTGAGAAGAGTGTCTGAAACTACCACACCTCCATTTCTCTCAGGTAATCCCCAAATAACATTTGTTATATAGAAATTAGTCACTAAGAGAAAGCAGCAACAGATGTTGTTATCTGGAGAAATTAGCCTACTGGAGTTGATAACATCTGACAATTGTTTTTCTATAGATGTCAGGTGGTAAGAGGGAGAAAATGTATCACCAGAGACCTATAAATATTCTAAGGCTAAGATGGAGGAAAAAAATGGAGAAGTAAGGAGTAAGGCAGAAAACAAATGGTTAAGATTATTGTGTTGCAGCCAGTGGCAGGTCTAGGGGGTGATGGGGTATAATACATTAATTACAGTAGCACCCCCCAAATGCCAGCGGCTCCAGATTTGCAAGGTAGCTCCTTTCAGACATAAAATCTGTTAATTAGCCACCAAAATATACTCATAAAGAAAATTCCCACATGCAGGTTATTTATTACATATGTAATGAGCTGTAACAAGGGTTAAGGGAGACGTCGATTCTCTTGATTCTTTTGTTTTCATATCTATGTATTTTGTAACCAATAAAAATCTGACAGTGTTCCTGGGAGTTGGCACCAATACACAGGTGCTGGACTGACTACTGAATTGATTCAATGTTCTACCCAATATAAGAAGACAGTGCAAAATGACAGAAGAGGAATTTTATGAATAACAAAGACAGTAATAAATGATTAAAATATGAGGTCCACTACCAGTACCATTGTGCAACTTTGATTATTATTTTTGTGGTCATCATTTTGCAGCCCCCAAAAATATGGTCTAGAACCACCCTTGTTGCAGCCTTCTCTGCCAGCAAAGGATAACAGGGTTAGGAAAGGATGAACAGAATATTGTGACAAAATATGAATGGAGGGAATAAACATGGGCAGAGGGGGGAAAGATGAAATAAGAAAGCCGAGGGACTAAAAGAAAGACAAAACAAAGTAAAGTGTTTGGGAGAAGGACAGGTGATAGAAATGCAGAAGAAAGTGAATTCAAAGAGGGGAGGGTGGAAGGGGTAGAGGGTATGGTAGATGTATTTAAAATCAAATGCAGAGACAAATACATGTTATAACCACATGAAATATGGGCACTCGCCATGTGTAAAAGGCAGATCTCCTGTATGTTGTGACTTCTCTTCACTTACCCAGACACATTGATTGCTAAAGAAACCAATATGGCCTTAGAAGTATTCACAACACAGGCAGTCATTATGTCTGGCAAGGTCATGTAGAAACCATGGGAATGAGTGTTGGCCAGGGATATCCACACCTAATCACACTTCTAACGTTCTCCATGTTTGCCATGCCCGAAGCACTGCCTTCACCTTATGCATAGCATGTAGGAAGTAAGGATTGCCAGCAAGCATTCAGATATTGTACCTGCTTATTGCCATTATTCTAGGGTTCCTGTATTCTTTATGTGCGCTTAACTTGGCTCCAACTCTTGCCTGTTAGTGATTTGTCTCCTGTGCCTTCCCTATTGTACTTTTGCAAACATGGACTGTTTAAAGGCATATGACCCTGGCAATGTTTCTGGCTTGTCTCTTGTGGGCTTTTCCCCCCTCCCCCTCCCCCCCATGTAACACTATGGAGAGGCAGTGTACAGGACCGCTTCTCTCTATTGCGCTACATGGGTAATAGGAAAACCCGTGCTGAAGCACCACCTGTTTGCTGTCTATATATCAGCACAGGAAATTGGGAATAATAGGAGGCAGCCCTCGTCATGCCTCCTAGCAAGGGAGCCAATTAAAGACAGTCATGTTCTCCTGGTGATTGACAGCACCAGGAGAACATGACCTGCACTTATTGGCTCCCTGCGCGTGCGCAAGGTAGCAGCATTGACAGCGCGGTATTGGCGGGAAGCAAAGACTGCTGCCTCCTGTGACTTCTGTCATCCATCACTGCTGTCATCTGTCTAAGTTGACTTGGCTTGCGATCATCAATTCGTGATCATCATCGAGATCAGCTGCTGCCTGGCCCCTGTCTTACTGTATTGGTAAGTAACTGAGACCGTGACAGTCAGCCCTGGATTAAAGATCACTGCCAGGGGACATCTGACACTTCTGTTGAATCACAGTGTATCTATGCAGCAGGGATTCTCTTAGTGATTATTTATTATTATTATCATTTATTTGTATAGCGCCGCCAAATTCCGTAGCGCTGGGTACAATGATAGGGGTATACAATGACAAAGATTTGTGATACAATACAAAACATAACAAGACTAAACAAATCTAGCACAGGAGGAAGAGGGCCCTGCTCCGGAGAGCTCACAGTCTATAGGTTTAGGGTGCAGAGACTTAAGGTTGGGGTAGCTTGTTACATCGGTTGTATTTGCAGCAGTGAGTCAGGCAGTTCATGTACATGTATTAGCTTGGTTCGGATGCAGGATGGAGGAGAGATGGTAAGCCTCTCTGAATAGGTGGGTTTTCAAGGATCGTCTGAAGCTATACAAGTCTGGAGACAGTCTGATGGAACAGGGTAGAGAGTTCCAGAGGAAAGGAGCAGCACGTGCGAAGTCTTGGAGGCGGGAGTGGGATGTAGAGATAACAGGAGTGTAGAGACGTAGGTCAGAGGTTGATCGAAGAGGACGGGATGGGGAGTATTTCACGATGAGAGAGGAAATATAGTTGGGAGTTAGACTGTTGAGTGCTTTGTAGGTTAGGGCTAATACTTTAAATTGTATTCTGGAGTGTATGGGGAGCCAGTGTAGAGACTGGCAGAGCGGAGCAGCTGATGTAGATCGTCGACTTAGGTGGATGAGTCTAGCAGAAGCATTCATAATAGATTGGAGGGAGGAGAGGCGGTGTTTTGGAAGGCCAATTAAGAGTAGATTGCAATAATCAATGCGTGACAGGATGAGGGAATGAATAAGTATTTTTGTAGTTTTTTGAGTAAGGAAGGGACGAATTCCGGAAATGTTGCGTAGGTGTGAACGGCAGGATTTGGTAAGCGTTTGTATATGTGGTTTGATGTGATGACATCAAGGTTTATTATAAATAATATAACTATTATTTGTGCACATTATTTTTATTATAATATACCTTGATGTCATCACTAAGAGAATCCCTGCTGCATAGATACACTGTGATTCAACAGAAGATGTCCCCTGGCAGTGATCTTTAATCCAGGGCCAGGGACATGCAGTAATAACGTTATTTATTATCCGGCTACATAAATTAGCATTCTGTAAATTTGACAGAATGCTAATTTATGTAGCCAGATTATAAATCAGGCAATCAGACCGCAGCAGGGGTAAAGCCTTTTTTTTTGTTATTTTAAAAGTTGCCAGTGGAGGTGAACAGCTCTCTGATACACTAAACGGCTCTAAAAATGTCTAATTTAATGCAAGTGCTGTCTGTTAGTATGCTATTCACCTCACACAGGCTACAGAGCACGGCGGGTTAAATCATAACGGAGGTTGTTTAAACCTTTTCGTCCTGTTTTTTTTGTATGTGCTCTTCAGCAGTCTCCTTCCTTACTCCAGCGGTGGCCATTTTGCGCTACAGACACGCTGATCTCTTCACAGCATTTTGACAGGAGGGGGTGAGATATCTCCATAGCGTGTATACTAGTGTTGATAGCGCAGCTGAGGCCAAGATAGATCAAGAGAATGCAGAGATAGACCAGCATAAAGCTGTGTGCTGCTCTTTTGGTGTCTTTGTGTCGAGTTTTGATATATTGCACCGGGGCTTTGAATTTGTCTCACATTTTTAAGACTTATTTAGCCTTCCCCATTATTCTGTAAGTAATGAAGAATAATACATTTTAGAAATCCTGGTTAAACTGACCCTTCAGAGAATATTATATTATAATCTCCATCTCTTTCTCTGAAGGGTCACTTTAACCAGGATTTCTAAAATGTATTATTCTTCTTTACTTACAGAATAATGGTGAAGGTCTTAAAAATGTGAGACAAATTCAAAGCCCCAGTGCAATATATCAAAACTCGACACGAAGACACTAAAATTCATTATATGTAGTTTTAGGTAGGGCTTTGCATCTGGGGAACTTTGGCTTCAAAAAATATACTGTAGTGTGCAACAAACTAAATTGTTTAGGAACAGCAATACGTCTGCAAACATACCCTGTTGGCTCCTAAGGGCTCGATTTATCAAAGCTGAGGCGGACAGGGGCGCATATACATGCCCCTGTCTGCCTCAGCTCACCTCTGGAAAATTACCATTGCACACAAGCGCTATTTTGCACTTGCGTGCAATCCCACCCCCTGCCCGTGCACAGCCAATCATGCGCGTGCAGGAGCTGTCAATCTCCTTGGTCGAACTAAACCGCGGGGATTGAATTTTGCACCTTAGAGATGGCGAAGAGGTTAGGAAAGCAGCGGTCTGATGACCGCTGCTTGTTAAATACAGAGAGCAGGTTCTTGTGAGAACTTGCAGCCGTAGGGGCTTTGATAAATCGAGCCCTATGTCTGATATCAAATTGTCAACCCCTGCATGGACAGTTTGTGCAGGGGCGTTATTGTTCAATTAAATACTACTGTCTTAAGTAGTAGTTCAGCAGTGGATTCCTAATATATTCACTGTATTTTTTGGGGAAACCTTTTATAACTTTGAAATGTTATATATTCACTTGTTTCTTACTATATCCTATTTACATTTGTACATATATTTAGTTTTCATGTGTTTGCATCTCTCTTGTCCAGCTATTTACAACACATCCTTTAGTCTGTGTAAGAAGTTTACTTTGCTACAGTATTAGTTCTGTAATGGAGCAGACTGGCTTGTGGGTTCAGTACATTTTACAACACATCCTTTAGTCTGTGTAAGAAGTTTACTTTGCTACAGTATTAGTTCTGTAATGGAGCAGACTGGCTTGTGGGTTCAGTACATTTTACAACACATCCTTTAGTCTGTGTAAGAAGTTTACTTTGCTACAGTATTAGTTCTGTAATGGAGCAGACTGGCTTGGGGGTTCAGTACACTTTTTAGAGCTAGCTTCTGCTCTGGTGTTATACCCATATTACTGTTTGATTGGTACCTTAAGCACTGTTTTCAGTTATAAGTTAGTAGAATGGAAATGTTTTCCCTGGGTGGAACCCTTGGGGGTTAGATGCTCATAGTTGGGTCTTTTCATGTAATACATGTATGTTTTTCAATTGTGTGTGATTCAGAAAGAACATATAATTTCAATCAACTTTCAAATTTACTTCTATTATCAAATTTGCTCCATTCTCTTGTTATCCTTTGAAGGAGCAGCAATGCACTACTGAGAGCTAGCTGAGCACAACTAGTTAGCCAATCACAAGAGACAAATGTGTGCAGGTACCAATCAGCAGCTAGCTCCCACTAGTATAGGATATGTGCGTATTCTTTTCCAACAAGGTAAACTAAGAGAACAAAGCACATTTAAAAATAGAAGTGAGTTAATAAAAATGCCTTAAAATGACATGCTCTATCTGAATCATGCAAGTTTAATTTTTACTTTCCTATCCCTTTAAGTATATGATATATATATATATATATATATATATATATATATATATATATATATATATATATATATATATATATATATATATATATATATATACAGGTGGCCCTCATTTTACAACGGTTCAATTTACACCGTTTCAGAATAACAACCTTTTTTTCCAGTCATGTGACTGCTATTGAAAAGCATTGAGAAGCAGTGCATTTATTAAAAAAGCCGGTAGGTGGAGCAGTCCGCTTGTGTTGCAGCAAAGCCAAGCAAGCTGAAATTAATCAGTTTAACCAGACCTGAGCTATAAAGCAGATTTCAAAGGAACAAGATCGTCCTGTCTATAAATCAGTCCAGATTGGAATGCATAGAAAGAACTGTTTGCAGAAAAATGCAATTGAAGTCTGTGTTGTGTGATTATTTTATTAGGTTTATAATGCTGTTTAGCAAATGTTTTTGTTCATTTAACTTAGTTTAATTATATATTCTGTGTTGCTGTTTAGCAAATGTTTTTGTTCATTTAACTTAGTTTAATTATATATTCTGTGTTGTGTGATTATTTTATTAGGTTTATAATGCTGTTTATCATTTAAAGTCTTCATTTCAAAGCTTTAAAAATAATGTATTAGGTGTTACTTATGACAATTTTGAGAGGGGCCTGGAACCTATCTCCCTCACTTCCCATTGACTTACATTATAAACTGGGTTTCAATTTACAACGGTTTCGATTTACAACCATTCCTTCTGGAACCTAACCCCGGCGTAAACTGAGGGCTACCTGTATATATATGTGTGTGTGTGTTTCTTGGGCATATCATAGCCAGTGCCTCACTAGCCACTGACCTCACCGCACGTCACTGGTCACCACCTACATTATAGTTATGAACCCCTAATCTGCTGCCCCCAACATCGCCGCCACCTACATTATATTTATTAACCCCTAATCTGCTGCCCCAATGTTGCCGCAACCTACATACACTTATTAACCCCTAATCTGCCGCCCCCAACGTTGCCGCCACTATACTAAATGTATTACCCCTAAACCTAAGTCTTACCCTAATCCTAACACCCCCTAACTTAAATATAATTTAAAAACATATAAATACAAATTGCTATCATTAACTAAATTTATTCCTATTTAAAACTAAATACTTACCTATAAAATAAACCCTAAGATAGCTACAATATAACTAATAGTTACATTGTATCTAGCTTAGGGTTTATTTTTATTTTACAGGCAAGTTTGTATTTATTTTAACTAAGTAGAATAGTTATTAAATAGTTATTAACTATTTAATAACTACCTAGCTAAAATAAATACAAAAGTACCTGTAAAATAAAACCTAACCTAAGTTACAATAACATCTAACACTACACTATAATTAAATAAATTAACTAAATTAAATACAAATACCTAAATTAAAGGGACACTGTACCCAATAATTTTCTTTTGTAATTCAGAAAGAGCATGCAATTTTAAGCAACTTTCTAATTTACTCGTATTATCAATTTTTCTTCGTTCTCTTGCTATCATTATTTGAAAAAGAAGGCATCTAAGCTTTTTTTTTGGTTTCAGTACTCTGGACAGCACTTTTTTATTGGTGGATGAATTTATCCACCAATCAGCAAGGACAACCCAGGTTGTTCACCAAAAATGGGCCGGCATCTAAACTTACATTCTTGCATTTCAAATAAAGATACCAAGAGAAAGAAGAAAATTTGATAATAGGAGTAAATTAGAAAGTTGCTTAAAATTTCATGCTCAATCTGAATCACGAAAGAAAATTTTTGGGTACAGTGTCCCTTTAAATTAAATTAGCTAAAGTACAAAAAACAAACAAACACTAAATTACAGAAAAGAATAAACAAATTACAGCCTAGCCTAAACTAAACTACCAATAGCCCTTAAAAGGGCCTTTTGCTGGGCATTGCCCCAAAGTAATCAGCTCTTTTACCTGTAAAAAAAATACAAACAACCCCACCAACAGTAAAACTCACCACCCATACAACCAACCCCCCAAATAAAATACTATCTAAAAAAAACTAAGCTCCCCATTGCCCTGAAAAGGGGATTTGGATAGGCATTGCCCTTAAAAGGGCAGTTAGCTCTTTTGCAGCCCAAACCCTAATCTAAAAAATAAAACCCACCCAATACACCCTTAAAAAAACCTAACACCCCCTGAAGATCAACTTGCAGTTCTGAAGACCCGACATCCATCTTCAAGGAAGAGGCAGAAGTCTTCATCCAACCGGGCCGAAGTCCTCAACGAAGCCGGGAGAAGTCTTCATCCAAGCTGGGCGAAGTGGTCCTCCAGATGGGCAGAAGTCTTCATCCAGACGGCATCTTCTATCTTCATCCATCCGAAGTGGAGCGGCTCCATCTTCAAGACATCCGACGCAGAACATCCTCTTCAAACAACGGCTTCTTACTGAATGACGGTTTCTTTAAGTGACGTCATCCAAGATGGCGTCCCTTAGATTCCGATTGGCTGATAGAATTCTATCAGCCAATCGGAATTAAGGTAGAAAAAATCCTATTGGCTGATGCAATCAGCCAATAGGATTGAACTTCAATCCTATTGGCTGATCCAATTAGCCAATAGGACTGAGCTTGCATTTTATTGGCTGATTGGAACAGCCAATTATTTAATAGTTAATAGGTAGTTTATGGGTGTTAGTGTACTTTTTAGAACTTTAGTTATGAGTTTTATGTTACAGCGTTGTACCATAAAACTCTTAACAACTGACTTTTAAATGCGTTAGGACTCTTGACGGAGTAGGGTGTACCACTCACTTTTTGGCCTCCCAGGACTCGTAATACCGGCGCTATGGAAGTACCATTGAAAATAGACTTTACGAAGTTTACGTAAGTCGGTTTGCGGTAAGGCTAAAAAAGTGTGCGGTGACCATAAACCTTCAAGACTCGTAATACCAGCGGGCGTAAAAAAGCAGCGTTATGACCTCTTAACGCTGCTTTTTTACCCTAACGCACAACTCGTTATCTAGCCGATTGTTTTTAAAGAAATATACTTTAAATAAACAGATAGGTTTTGTCTGTTTATTTAGTTACAAGTACTTATGTATTATCTATAGCAATATTCTTTATGTACATTTTAAACTTTATTTTATTTTAATTTACTTTAAATAAAAATATGATCTCATGTCTACTTTAATGTTTATATTTTTTCTTCTTTTTTGAAGAATAACATAATAATTCCATACACATTTTGGCCCGTGTACACGGGCTCTAACACTAGTATAACATAATTTATGTAAGAACTTACCTGATAAATTCATTTCTTTCATATTGGCAAGAGTCCATGAGCTAGTGACGTATGGGATATACATTCCTACCAGGAGGGGCAAAGTTTCCCAAACCTCAAAATGCCTATAAATACACCCCTCACCACACCCACAATTCAGTTTAACGAATAGCCAAGAAGTGGGGTGATAAAGAAAGGAGCGAAAGGAATTGGAATAATTGTGCTTTATACAAAAAAATCATAACTACCACAAAAAGGGTGGGCCTCATGGACTCTTGCCAATATGAAAGAAATGAATTTATCAGGTAAGTTCTTACATAAATTATGTTTTCTTTCATGTAATTGGCAAGAGTCCATGAGCTAGTGACGTATGGGATAGCAGATACCCAAGATGTGGAACTTCCACGCAAGAGTCACTAGAGAGGGAGGGATAAAATAAAGACAGCCAATTCCGCTGAAAAAATAATCCACAACCCAAATCAAAAAATTTAAATAATAAGCAGAAGAATCAAACTGAAACAGCTGCCTGAAGTACTTTTCTACCAAAAACTGCTTCTGAAGAAGAAAAGACATCAAAATGGTAGAATTTAGTAAAAGTATGCAAAGAAGACCAAGTTGCTGCTTTGCAAATCTGATCAACAGAAGCTTCATTCCTAAAAGCCCAGGAAGTAGAAACTGACCTAGTAGAATGAGCCGTAATCCTTTGAGGCGGGGATTTACCCGACAGTACATAAGCATGATGAATCAAAGACTTTAACCAAGACGCCAAAGAAATGGCAGAAGCCTTCTGACCTTTCCTGGAACCAGAAAAGATAACAAATAGACTAGAAGTCTTTCTGAAATCTTTAGTAGCTTCAACATAATATTTCAAAGCTCTTACTACATCCAAAGAATGTAAAGATCTCTCCAGAGAATTCTTAGGATTAGGACACAATGAAGGGACAACAATTTCTCTACTAATGTTGTTAGAATTCACAACTTTAGGTAAAAATTTAAATGAAGTCCGCAACACCGCCTTATCCTGATGAAAAATCAGAAAAGGAGATTCACAAGAAAGAGCAGATAACTCAGAAACTCTTCTAGCAGAAGAGATGGCCAAAAGGAAAAAAACTTTCCAAGAAAGTAATTTAATATCTAGAGAATGCATAGGTTCAAACGGAGGAGCCTGTAAAGCCCTCAGAACCAAATTAAGACTCCAAGGAGGAGAGATTGACTTAATGACAGGCTTGATACGAACCAAAGCCTGTACAAAACAATGAATATCAAGATGATTAGCAATCTTTCTGTGAAAAAGAACAGAAAGAGCAGAGATTTGTCCTTTCAAGGAACTTGCAGACAAACCCTTATCCAAACCATCCTGAAGAAACTGTAAAATTCTAGGAATTCTAAAAGAATGCCAAGAGAATTTATGAGAAGAACACCAAGAAATGTAAGTCTTCCAGACTCGGTAATAAATCTTTCTAGACACAGATTTACGAGCCTGTAACATAGTATTAATCACTGAGTCAGAGAAACCTCTATGACTAAGTATCAAGCGTTCAATCTCCATACCTTCAAATTTAATGATTTGAGATCCCAGATACCTGGGAAGTTTCTTGTTTAGATGAGAAGCCATCAGATCTATTTCTGGAAGTCTCCAGATTTGAACAATCTGAAGAAATACCTCTGGGTGAAGAGACCATTCGCCCGGATGTAACGTCATGCGAATGAGATAATCCGCTTCCCAATTGTCTATACCTGGGATGTGAACCGCAGAGATTAGACAGGAGCTGTCTTCCGCCCATACAAGTATCCGAGATACTTCTTTCATAGCCTGAGGACTGTGAGTCCCACCTTGATGATTGACATACGCCACGGTTGTGACATTGTCTGTCTGAAAACAAATAAACAATTCTCTCTTCAGAAGAGGCCAGAACTGAAGAGCTCTGAAAATTGCACGGAGTTGATTGGTAATCTCGCCTCCTGAGATTCCCAAACCCCCTGCGCTGTCAGAGATCCCCATACAGCTCCCCAACCTGAAAGACTCGCATCTGTTGAGATCACAGTCCAGGTTGGACGAACAAAAGAGGCCCCTTGAAATAAACAATGGTGATCCAACCACCAAGTCAGAGAAGATCGAACATTGGGATTTAAGGATATTAATTGTGATATCTTTGTATAATCCCTGCACCATTGGTTCAGCATACAAAGCTGGAGAGGTCTCATGTGAAAACGAGCAAAAGGGATCGCGTCCGATGCAGCAGTCATGAGACCTAGAATTTCCATGCACAAAGCTACCGAAGGGAACGATTGAGACTGAAGGTTTCGACAAGCTGAAACCAATTTCAGACGTCTCTTTTCTGTTAGAGACAAAGTCATGGACACTGAATATATTTGGAAACCCAAAAAGGTTACCCTTGTCTGAGGAATCAAGGAGCTCTTTGGTAAATTGATCCTCCAACCATGTCTTTGAAGAAACAACACAAGTTGATTCGTGTGAGATTCTGCAGAATGTAAAGACTGAGCAAGTACCAAGATATCGTCCAAATAAGGAAATACCGCAATACCCTGTTCTCTGATTACAGAGAGAAGGGCACCGAGAACCTTTGAAAAGATCCTTGGAGCTGTTGCTAGGCCAAACGGAAGAGCAACAAACTGGTAATGCTTGTCTAGAAAAGAGAATCTCAGGAACTGATAGAGATCTGGATGAATTGGAATATGAAGATATGCATCCTGTAAGTCTATTGTAGACATATAATGCCCTTGCTGAACAAAGGCAGAATAGTCCTTATAGTCACCATTTGAAAGTTGGTATCCTTACATAACGATTCAATATTTTTAGATCCAGAACCGGTCTGAAGGAATTCTCCTTCTTTGGTACAATGAACAGATTTGAATAAAACCCCAGACCCCGTTCCAGAATTGGAACTGGCACAATTACCCCAGCCGACTCTAGGTCTGAAACACATTTCAGAAACGCCCGAGCCTTTACTGGGTTTACTGGAATGCGTGAGAGAAAAAATCTTCTCACAGGCGGTCTTACCTTGAAACCTATTCTGTACCCTTGTGAAACAATGTTCTGAATCCAAAGACTGTGAATCGAATTGATCCAAACATCCAGCTGTGCTGGAATGAGGGTGGATTTAGGAGCTGGTTTTGACTTTCTAAAAGGCTTGGATTTATTCCAGACTGGAGAATGTTTCCAAACGGAAACTGTTCCTTTAGGGGAAGGGTCAGGCTTCTGTTCCTTATTCTGACAAAAGGAACGAAAACGATTAGCAGCCCTATATTTACCTTTAGATTTTTTGTCCTGAGGCAAAAAGGCTCCCTTCCCCCCAGTAACAGTTGAAATTATTGAATCCAACTGTGAACAAAATAATTTATTACCTTGGAAAGAAAGAGAAAGCAACGTTGACTTAGAAGTCATATCTGCATTCCAAGACTTAAGCCATAAAGCTCTTCTAGCTAAAATAGCTAAATACATATACATGACATCAATTCTAATGATATCAGAAATGGCATCACAAACAAAGTTATTAGCATGTTGAAGAAGTTTAACAATGCTATAAGCATTATGGTCTGACACTTGTTGCGCTAAAGCCTCCAACCAGAAAGTGGAAGCTGCAGCAACATCAGCCAAAGAAATAGCAGGTCTAAGAAGATTACCTGAACATAAATAAGCCTTCCTTAGAAAGGATTCAAGCTTCCTATCTAAAGGATCCTTAAAAGAAGTACTATCTGCCGTAGAAATAGTAGTACGTTTAGCAAGAGTAGAGATAGCCCCATCAACCTTGGGGATTTTTTCCCAAAACTCTAATCTATCAGATGGCAAAGGGTACAATTTTTTAAACCTTGGAGAAGGAGTAAATGAAGTACCCAGACTATTCCATTCCCTAGAAATTACTTCTGAAATAGCATCAGGAACTGGAAAAACTTCTGGAATAACTACATGGGGTTTAAAAACTGAATTTAAACGCTTATTAGTTTTAATATCAAGAGGACTAGACTCCTCCATATCTAATGCAATCAACACTTCTTTAAGTAAAGAACAAATAAACTCCATCTTAAACAAATATGAAAATTTATCAGTGTCAATATCTGAGGCAGAATCTTCTGAACCAGATAGATCCTCATCAGAAATAGATAAGTCAGAATGATGGCGGTCATTTAAAAATTCATCTGAAATATGAGAAGTTTTAAAAGACCTTTTACGTTTACTAGAAGGAGGAATAACAGACAGAGCCTTCCGAATAGAATTAGAAACAAATTCTCTTACATTAACAGGAACATCCTGAACATTAGATGTTGAAGGAACAACAACAGGTAATGGATTATTACTAATGGAAACATTATCAGCGTTAGAAAGTTTATCATGACAACTAACACAAACTACAGCCGGAGGAACAGTTACCAAAAGTTTACAAGAAATGCACTTAGCTTTGGTAGAACCAACATCAGGCAGCGTCTTTCCAGAAGTAGATTCTGATCCAGGGTCAGGTAGTGACATCTTGCAATATGTAATAGAAAAAACAACATATAAAGCAAAATTATCAAATTCCTTAAATGACAGTTTCAGGAATGGGAAAAAAATGCAAAACAAACAAGCCTCTAGCAACCAGAAGCAACAAAAAAGTGAGACTGAAATAATGTGAAAAAAACTGGCGCCAAGTATGACGCCCACATTTTTGGCGCCAAGAATGACGCCCACATTTTTTGGCGCCAAAAAAACGTCTGTAACACACATGCGTCAAAAAATAAAGCAACCACGTGAAAACTTCCGGCGTCAACTATGACGCCGGAAATGATGAAATTTTTGCGCCAAAAAAGTCTCGCGCCAAAAATGACGCAATAAATTGAAGCATTTTCTGCACCCGCGAGCCTAACAGCCCGCAATTTAGAAAAAAAGTCAAATTGAAATTTTTAAGGTAAGAAAAATATTTATTCATATGCATTTTCCCAAAAAAATGAAACTGACAGTCTGAAAGAAGGAATACTGATTATCCTGAATCATGGCAAATATAAGTTTAAAAGATATATTTAGAACTTTACATATAAAGTGCCCAACCATAGCTTAGAGTGTCATGAATAAAATAAGACTTACTTACCCTAAGACACTCATCTACATATAGTAGATAGCCAAACCAGTACTGAAACGAGAATCAGTAGAGGTAATGGTATATAAGAGTATATCATCGATCTGAAAAGGGAGGTAGGAGAAGAAATCTCTACGACCGATAATAGAGAACCTATGAAATAGATCCCCTAGAGGAAGACCATGGTATTCAAATAGGCAATACTCTCTTCACATTCCTCTGACATTCACTGCACTCTGAGAGGAAAACCGGGCTTCAGCCTGCTGCGAAGCGCATATCAACGTAGAAATCTAGCACAAACTTACTTCACCACCTCCATGGGAGGCAAAGTTTGTAAAACTGAATTGTGGGTGTGGTGAGGGGTGTATTTATAGGCATTTTGAGGTTTGGGAAACTTTGCCCCTCCTGGTAGGAATGTATATCCCATACGTCACTAGCTCATGGACTCTTGCCAATTACATGAAAGCAATATATATTGCATTAGTGTGAATGATAGCTGTTAGGTTTGTTTAAAGCATGACCCATAGAAGTCTATAGGGAGAAGGAGTCTAAACACACCTCTTAGTCTGGCACTTTGCCGTCCAAAAGTTTGCACCTTTGTATTACCCCATGTCACCTCTGGAGTGTACAGCATTTACTCTCACTAAGATCAGTAGTTAGTGATGCTTCAATAGCTTCTCCACTAAACTAGTCAAGCATCCATTTTCACTGGGTAGCCTTAAAGGGATAATAAACCCATTTTTTTCTTTTATGATTCAGATAGATCATGCAACTTTAGGAAACTTTCTAATTTACTCCTTTTATCAAATTTTCTTCATTCTCTTGGTATTTTTATTTGAAAAGCAGGAAAGAAAGCTTGGGACCTGGCCAATTTTTGTTTCAGCACCCTGAATAGCATGATTCATGGCTACATTTAGCCACTAATCAGCAAGCGCTACTTAGGTGCTGAACCTAAAATGGGCCGACTACTAAGCTTTCATTGCTGCTTTTCAAATAAAGATACCAAGAGAACGAAGAAAAATTGACCATAGGGGTAAATTAGAAAGCTCCTTAAAATTGCATGCTCTGTCTGAATAATAAAAGAAAAAAATTGGGTTTAGTATAAGGGATACTAAACCCAAATATTTTTTTTTTCAATAGACATTCAAGTGCAAAAAGATTTGCCCGGAGTGCAATTACAAGTGGCTGGTTATTGCTACCGTGAGCTCGTGTTCGCATTGCTCTTAACTTGTAATACCATCTCACATTATCGTGTGCTGATATTACAAAATGGAACACTAATATTGCTTGCACGCAATCAATATTTAGTGTTTCACTTGTAATCTAGCCCATAGTTAAAATCATCTATAGAGCAGCAGTGCACTACTGGGAGCTAGCGGAACACGTCAGGTGAGCCAATGACAAGAAGCATAAGTCTGTAGTCACCAATCACCAGCTAGCTCCTATTAGTGCCCTGCTGCTCCTTAGCCTATCTTATTATTATCAACAAAGGATACCAAGATAACTACATAATTTGATAACAGAAGTAAATGGAAGTTTCTTGAATTTGCATGCTCTGTCTGAACCATAGAAGTTTAACTTTGACTTTTATGCCCTTTAACAGCTGAACTTCATTTACACATCTAAATATTTTTCATTAAAAAAATAAAAATAAAAATTCTTGTTTTAATATGTGCCTTAAAATGATTTAAAGGGGCATTGAGAGCAAACTTAAAGGGATAGAAAAGGTAAAAATGGAAATGTACATGGGGCATTTCAATTTGAAATAGAAATAGTTTTACAACATACTACCATTAACAAAAATGCTTCTATTAAAAGTTATTACTGTTTTTCTCAGGGAGACATAAAGTATGTTTTCACATAGGCAATAAACACCACTGCCACCCTTCCAAGCAGGGATGGTTTGTGAATGCTGTTACACGACCCTCACAGGATATGTGCATATGTTGCTGAAAAACAGTGATAACTTTTACTACAGATATTTTTGCTAATGGAAAAATAGTGGAAAATGAATCAATTTAAAATGTAAAGCTCATTTAAATGTTTACTTTTCTATCTCTTTAAACTTTAAGGGTTCGGATTAAGCTTATGATTAAAGGGACATAATACTTATATGTTAAATCAGTTGAAAGACATGAAAATATCTCCTGAGCTGATCACCAGGCAATCAGCTTCATCAGTGTTGATGTGACACTTTACTGTGATCTCATGAGATTTCATAGTAAACTTCCTTAAACTGAGTAGGGATCTAACATGATTGGGCCTGTACATGACAGATGAACAATCGCTTGCTAGTCCCGGGACTAGCATCCTCATTGGAGGCTTAACAATGGAATGTGGCTACTGAGGGCATTTTGAGGTAAAATATCTTCCTTTTTTATTTAGAGATGTTCAGATTATATTTTCTAGTCAGCTTTTTACAGCTATGTTCCATCACTTTCAAGTGCTTTAACATTTGGGTATCACATCCCTTTAACCCCTTAAAACAAACTGACATATATGTACATTGCCCATAGTACCGCATGACATATATATATGTCACAGCTTCAGGAAGCTCCAACAGTCTTTGCTGGAAAGTGACAGCCGAGAGCTGCTGTTCCTGAACTGCAGGCAATCTGTCCTCATATGGTAAACAGTGACGTGCCATCATAGGAGGCAGGTCCTATGTGGTATTACACTTTCTTAATTATGTTTAAATAATAAAATAAATTAAAGTTACTACATTTTTTTTATACCCAAGGTACCCTAGGCAAGAGAGGAGAGAGCTAGTGATGCAGTAGACAAGAGCAGAGATAGCTAGTGATACAGTAGGCAAGATCAGGGTGGCACCTCTTAGTATGGTAAATTATTTTTCTTTTTACAACACAGTAGTGAGTAGAGAAGAATTTTTTTATTCTAATTGCTTAGTAACTGGCACTGTGCCACAGAATTGTGTGAATGGGTATGTGAGCAGAGTATGTGTGCTTTATTCTCCAGGTAATCAACACATTTCAGATGAGCTGGTGCTTTAGTGCAGTGTTTCTCAACCATGGTACCCCCAACAGGCCAGGTTTTCATAGCTGAATCGGTGCACAGGTGAAGTAATCAGCTGATCAGTAACCATGGTTACTAACTTACTATCACCCATCAGCTGATTATTTCACCTGTGCACTGGTTCAGCTATAATTAAAACCTGCCCTGTTGGGGGTACTTGTGGCCCGCGGTATATGTGTTTCTATGGCTTATCATATCTAGTGCCTCACCAGCCTCTCACCTCACCGCACATCACTGAAGAAGTTTGCATGGTCACTGTATTCAAAGTACTGAAGTTAGCGTGCATTGGACTTTCGCTCTTGAACTAACCAGGCCGTGATACATTTTTACTTGTGAAAAAGTTATTTAGCATGCCACTTATAATCTGGCCCTGAGTGGGGATTATTTGGAAAGATAGGCTGCTACATACATCATCCAGCATGTTTAAGATTATTATGTTGAGTATATATATATATATATATATATATATATATTGAGTTCTAGTTACGCTTCTGTACAAAATAAAGAGGTACATGTAGGGTTGCCACTTTTCCCCCAGCTAATACCTGAACATTTTGAGAAGGTCGGTTATGGGGGTGCAGTTTGTGGGAGTGGCTTCACAAATAATTGTTAAAATATCTGATTTTGGCATTTTTGGTAAAGATTTGAGTCTTATAGTGATACATATTTATTACAGGAGACCTAATTTGAAATTGTCCTTATTTTGTATATGCTAAACTTTAAACAATACAAAAGGCTACAAACTTGCAAAAGCAGGCAGTCATAGAAAACGGATTGCTAAAGGAACAGCAAACTAAACATTGCAGTAAATGCATATCCATGTTTGCCTGCGTAGTGATTATTGCTACATTTCAAGTAATTTTAACTTTACAAGTAATTACTATGCAATCAGAGAATTGTATTTACTGTAATGTGTAAAATGCATTGCAGTTTTTGTTTTTAGTTTACTGTTACTTTAAGAGCAAAAGCATTGGAAAAGAATGTGCATGTTTTGATAATGAACGTATATTGGAAAGTTTGTTTTTAAATTTTATGCTTTCTCTGAATCATAAAACTTTAATTTTTAATTTACTGGCCCTTTAAATGGCAATAAAACTTATCCAATGACTCCTTAGTGCTCCTTTTTAAACTTAGTGGGATATTCAATAGCTACAATGGTTCGTTCTCCAGTAACCCCTTCGTACTCCTTTCCAAACTCAATATGCAGCTGAGTCCATCCCAAAATCAAAAGTATTATACATATGAGGGAGTGCAACTGGAGTGCACTACTCAGCCCAAATAGTTCATTCAAACCTTCCTGATGGCACAAGTGGATACTCATTGTATTCTCCAGATGTGCACAACTTAGTGGGAACGGTGGCTGGCAGGGAGGGAAGAAGAAGTTCAAGCGCAAAAACTGGAGGCAGGCACTACACATAAAGCCCTTAAATTAAAAATCCAAAAGTTTATTTAGTATAAGTTAAAAGTCCATTTAGTAGACATGGCAGGGCAAGGGATACAGACAGTCTGACATGTTTCCCGCCCCCTGGTGGCGCTTACTCATAGAGTGATGTCTATGTCTAAACCCTATCCTTTTATAGGCAGCAAAGACAAACACATTAACTACTTCACTGCCAACAAATAGGAAATAAAAGGATTAAAAACATAATGTGCCCCTATTGACACGGAACAGACTAAAACAGATAATTACAAAAAGTTGCATAAAACCCAACAGATAACAAATCTTGCTAGTGTTTGAGTATTAATAAGATATAACCAATTATCAATAGGAGAAACAAATATACCTGTAAACTCCTATGGGATAAACACATAGGCCTCTAGTTATCAACGTGTCTACTTACCTGCCTTCGCCGGCCCAATACGCCCGCCTAAGCTCGCCTACCATCGCCGCCACGGACCTGAAAAATCTTGCCAAAGTTATCAATAAATCTGTCAAAAAGCCACGCACAAAGTACAGAGCGATGAGCAGCGGACTGTGATAGTTATCACTCATCCGATCTTGCTGCTCTTCGGCTTTTTGACAGCTTTATTGACAAGCTGTCACTAAGCACCCACACTAAACTACACTGTTCTACCCCCTATACCGGCAGTCCCGGAGCCCCCTGCAACTAAATAAAGTTATTAACCCCTAAACCGCCGCTCCCGGACACCGCTGCAACTATAATAAATGTATTAACCCCTAAACCGCCGCTCCCGGAGCCCACCGCCACCTACATTATACCTAGTAACCCCTATCCTGCCCCCCCTATACCGCCGCCACCTATAATAAATTTATTAACCCTTATCCTGCCAATCCCGGACCCTGCCGCAACTAAATAAATTGTTTAACCCCTAAACCGCCGCTCCCGGACCCCGCCGCCACCTATATTAAACTTATTAACCCCTATCCTGGCCCCCTACACCGTCGCCACCTATAATACATTTATTAACCCCTATCCTGCCCCCCCTACACCGCCGCCACTATAATAAAATTATTAACTCCTAAACCTAAGTCTAACCCTAACCCTAACACCCCCCTAACTTAAATATTAATTAAATACATCTAAATAAATTTAACTCTTATTAAATTAATTATTCCTATTTAAAACTAAATACTTACCTTAAAAAAAAACAACTAATATAGCTACAATATAAATAATAATTTTATTGTAGCTATCTTAGGATTTATTTTTATTTTACAGGCAAATTTCAATTTATTTTAACTAGGTACAATAGCTATTAAATAGTTATTAACTATTTAATAGCTACCTAGTTAAAATAAAGAGAAATTAACCTGTAAAATAAAAACTAACCTAAGTTACAATTACACCTAACACTACACTATACTTAAATATTCCTATTTAAAACTAAATACTTACCTGTAAAATAAACCCTAAGATAGCTACAATGTAATTCATAATTACATTGTAGCTATTTTAGGATTTATATTTATTTTACAGGTAACTTTGTATTTATTTTAGCTAGTTAGAATAGTTATTAAATAGTTAATAACTATTTAATAACTACCTAGCTAAAATAAATACAAAATTACCTGTAAAATAAATCCTAACCTAAGTTACAATTAAACCTAACACTACACTATCATTAAATTAATTAAATAAATTACCTACAAATAACTACAATTAAATACAATTAAATAAACTAACTAAAGTACAAAAAAAAAGCTAAGTTACAAAAAATAAAAAAATTAGTTACAAACATTTAAAAAATATTACAACAATTTTAAGCTACTTACACCTAATCTAAGCCCCCTAATAAAATAACAAAGCCCCCCAAAATAAAAAAAAATGCCCTACTCTATTCTACATTAAAAAGTTAACAGCTCAATTACCTTACCAGCCCTTAAAAGGGCCTTTTGCGGGGCATGCCCAAAAGAAAACAGCTCTTTTGCCTGTAAAATAAAAATACAACCCCCCCCAACATTAAAACCCACCACCCACATACCCCTACTCTAACCCAAACCCCCCTTAAATAAACCTAACACTACCCCCCTGAAGATCATCCTACCTTTAGCCGTCTTCAGCCAGCCGACCACCGATGGAACCGAAGAGGAGATCCGGAGCAGCAGAAGTTATCATCCAAGGGGTGCTGAAGAAGTCTTCCATCCGACTGAAGTCATCATCCAGGCGGCGTCTTCAATCTTCATCCATCCGGAGCGGAGCCATCTTCAGACGAGCCTACGCGGAGCCATCTTCTTCCACCGACGACTGAACGACGAATGACGGTTCCTTTAAGTGACGTCATCCAAGGTGGCGTCCCTCGAATTCCAATTGGCTTAATCGGAATTAAGGTAGGAAAAATCTGATTGGCTGATCCAATCAGCCAATCAGATTGAAGTTCAATCCGATTGGCTGATCCAATCAGCCAATCAGATCGAGCTCGCATTCTATTGGCTGTCCCGATCAGCCAATAGAATGCCAGCTCAATCTGATTGGCTGATTGGATCAGCCAATCAGATTTTTCCTACCTTAATTCCGATTGGCCAATCGGAATTCGAGGGATGCCATCTTGGATGACGTCACTTAAAGGAACCGTCATTCGTCGTTCAGTCATCGGTGGAAGAAGATGGCTCCGCGTAGGCTCGTCTGAAGATGGCTCCGCTCCGCTCCGGATGGATGAAGATTGAAGACGCCGCCTGGATGATGACTTCAATCGGATGGAAGACTTCTTCAGCGCCCCTTGGATGATGACTTCTGCCGCTCTGGATCTCCTCTTCGGTTCCATCGGTGGTCGGCTGGCTGAAGACGGCTAAAGGTAGGATGATCTTCAGGGGGGTAGTGTTAGGTTTATTTAAGGGGGGTTTGGGTTAGAGTAGGGGTATGTGGGTAGTGGGTTTTAATGTTGGGGGGGGTTGTATTTTTATTTTACAGGCAAAAGAGCTGTTTTCTTTGGGGCATGCCCCGCAAAAGGCCCTTTTAAGGGCTGGTAAGGTAATTGAGCTGTTAACTTTTTAATGTAGAATAGGGTAGGGCATTTTTTTTATTTTGGGGGGCTTTGTTATTTTATTAGGGGGCTTAGATTAGGTGTAAGTAGCTTAAAATTGTTGTAATATTTTTGAAATGTTTGTAACTTTCTTTTTTGTAACATAGCTTTTTTTTTGTACTTTAGTTAGTTTATTTAATTGTATTTAATTGTAGTTATTTGTAGCTAATTTATTTAATAAATTTAATGATAGTGTAGTGTTAGGTTTAATTGTAACTTAGGTTAGGATTTATTTTACAGGTAATTTTGTATTTCTTTTAGCTAGGTAGTTATTAAATAGTTAATAACTATTTAATAACTATTCTAACTAGCTAAAATAAATACAAAGTTACCTGTAAAATAAATATAAATCCTAAAATAGCTACAATGTAATTATTAATTACATTGTAGCTATCTTAGGGTTTATTTTACAGGTAAGTATTTAGTTTTAAATAGGAATAATTTATTTAAGCATAGTGTAGTGTTAGGTGTAATTGTAACTTAGGTTAGTTTTTATTTTAAAGGTTAATTTCTCTTTATTTTAACTAGGTAGCTATTAAATAGGCTTAATCGGAATTAAGGTAGGAAAAATCTGATTGGCTGATCCAATCAGCCAATCAGATTGAAGTTCAATCCGATTGGCTGATCCAATCAGCCAATCAGATTGAGCTCGCATTCTATTGGCTGTCCCGATCAGCCAATAGAATGCCAGCTCAATCTGATTGGCTGATTGGATCAGCCAGTCAGATTTTTCCTACCTTAATTCCGATTGGCCAATCGGAATTCGAGGGACGCCATCTTGGATGACGTCACTTAAAGGAACCGTCATTCGTCGTTCAGTCGTCGGTGGAAGAAGATGGCTCCGCGTAGGCTCGTCTGAAGATGGCTCCGCTCCACTCCGGATGGATGAAGATTGAAGACGCCGCCTGGATGATGACTTCAATCGGATGGAAGACTTCTTCAGCGCCCCTTGGATGATGACTTCTGCCGCTCCGGATCTCCTCTTCGGTTCAATCGGTGGTCGGCTGGCTGAAGACGGCTAAAGGTAGGATGATCTTCAGGGGGGTAGTGTTAGGTTTATTTAAGGGGGGTTTGGGTTAGAGTAGGGGTATGTGGGTGGTGGGTTTTAATGTTGGGGGGGTTGTATTTTTATTTTACAGGCAAAAGAGCTGTTTTCTTTGGGGCATGCCCCGCAAAAGGCCCTTTTAAGGGCTGGTAAGGTAATTGAGCTGTTAACTTTTTAATGTAGAATAGGGTAGGGCATTTTTTTTATTTTGGGGGGCTTTGTTATTTTATTAGGGGGCTTAGATTAGGTGTAAGTAGCTTAAAATTGTTGTAATATTTTTGAAATGTTTGTAACTTTCTTTTTTTGTAACTTAGCTTTTTTTTGTACTTTAGTTAGTTTATTTAATTGTATTTAATTGTAGTTATTTGTAGCTAATTTATTTAATAAATTTAATGATAGTGTAGTGTTAGGTTTAATTGTAACTTAGGTTAGGATTTATTTTACAGGTAATTTTGTATTTCTTTTAGCTAGGTAGTTATTAAATAGTTAATAACTATTTAATAACTATTCTAACTAGCTAAAATAAATACAAAGTTACCTGTAAAATAAATATAAATCCTAAAATAGCTACAATGTAATTATTAATTACATTGTAGCTATCTTAGGGTTTATTTTACAGGTAAGTATTTAGTTTTAAATAGGAATAATTTATTTAAGCATAGTGTAGTGTTAGGTGTAATTGTAACTTAGGTTAGTTTTTATTTTAAAGGTTAATTTCTCTTTATTTAACTAGGTAGCTATTAAATAGTTAATAACTATTTAATAGCTATTGTACCTAGTTAAAATAAATTGATATTTGCCTGTAAAATAAAAATAAATCCTAAGATAGCTACAATATAATTATTATTTATATTGTAGCTATATTAGGGTTTATTTTAAAGGTAAGTATTTAGTTTTAAATAGGATTAATTTAGTTAATAAGAGTTATAATATTTAGATGTATTTAATTAATATTTAAGTTAGGGGGGTGTTGGGGTTAGGGTTAGACTTAGGTTTAGGGGTTAATAATTTTATTATAGTTGCGGCGGTGTAGGGGGGGCAGGATAGGGGTTAATACATTTATTATAGGTTGCGGCGGTGTAGGGGGGGAGGATAGGGGTTAATAAATGTATTATAGGTGGCGACGGTGTAGGGGGGGCAGAATAGGGGTTAATAAGTTTAATATAGGTGGCGGCGGGGTCCTGGAGCGGTGGTTTAGGGGTTAATACATTTATTATAGTTGCGGCGGTGTCCGGGAGCGGCGGTTTAGGAGTTAATAAGTGAAGAGAAAAGACAGAAGCGCCACATGGCCCAATATTGTTTGATCCGGAATAGATAGATCTTAAAGTAATGAGTGAACTCACGTTTAGTAGAGCACCTCAGATAGTGCTAGATATACGGTCTGGGATCTATTTGGTCACCCAGAAGACCAACTTCCTGCACAGGAGCTGATTTCTCCTTTCTTACACTTAGGGCCCCCTCTCTTTCTTTTTAGGGGTTAATAACTTTATTTAGTTGTGGCGGTGTAAGGGGGGACATATTTGGGGTTAATATGTATAATGTAGCTTGCGGTGGGCTCCGGGAGCGGCGGTATAGGGGGTAATAAATTTATTTAGTTGCGGCGGTGTAGGGGGGGCAGATTAGGGGTGTTTAGACTCGGGGTACATGTTAGGGTATTAGGTGTAGACAGTATCCATAGGAATCAATGGGATGTCGGGCAGCAGCGAACATGAACTTTCGCTATGGTCAGACTCCCGTTGATTCCTATGGGATCCGCCGCCTCCAGGGCAGCGGTTTGAAAACCAGGTACGCTGGGCCGGAAAAGTGCTGAGCGTACCTGCTAGTCATTTGATAACTAGCAAAAGTAGTCAGATTGTGCCAAACTTGTGTGCGGAATATCTGGAGTGACGTAAGAATCGATCTGTGTCGGACTGAGTCCGGCGAATCGAAGCTTATGTCACAAAATTCTACTTTTGCCGGTGTAAAGGGCTTGATAACTTAGGCAAATCAGCCTCGCCACAAATACGTTGCGGACTTCCAGCGTATTTGAGGTTGATGGCTTGATAACTAGGGGCCAATATTAGTTCATAGATATATAAATATGCTATATGGCAATGCACTGTGTATCAGAAAATAAATGTACAACCAAAAAGCTAAAAAATCATTAGCAAACTATAGAGCACTTCATTGATCTATAAAATAATTAATGTCATACTCCTTGTTCATGCGTAGTGGGTCTCTTGTATTTAGCTTTAGAATCCAGTATAACTCTTTCTTATCTAATATTCTATTTTTATTGCCACCTCTAATAGGAGTCGTAGCAACATCTATTATTTGCAGTGACAAATTTGCTTTATTTGTAAAATGTTGATAGTTAAAGTGATTGGCAACTTTAAAATCTGAATTATAATCTTTCACATCCCTTACATGTTCGTTAAATCTCATTCTAACATGGCGGGTAGTTTTTCCTACGTATTGACAAAAACATAAATTACAGGTTAGAAGGTATACAGTATACTGAGTACCACAATTGGCATAAAAATTGATATTATATGTCATCCCATCAACTGTGCAGGCAAATGTGTTGCCTTGTCTAATATTAGAGCATGCATGACATGACCTTACACCACATTTGAACGTTCCTTTTTTGGACAACCAATTGCTGGACATGTTATTTGTCTTATTTTTAACTGAACTAGGGGACAGCATTTGTGCTAACGTTCTTAATTTTTTTGGTACAAATTTGCATTTTTGGACATATGTTTTTAAAACATCCTTACTAGTTAAAATAGGCAGATTTTTTTTTTAAATTTTTACAATGTCATTATATTGTGGACTAAACTCTGTAGTAAACACAATTGCATCGCTGAAGTCATCCCTCACTGTAGTCTGCTTACATGTTCTAACCTCTTTAAACTGATTTCTACATTTTTCCAATTTATGAAAATTGTAACCTCTTCTCAATAACCTATCTCTAAGTTCTAATGATTGTTGATCATAAATACTATTAGACTTAGTGTTACGTCTTAATCAGAGAAATTGGGTTTAGGTATGGAATCTACTAGATACCTTGGGTGCTGTGAGGTGGCATGTAGGATGATATTTCCCGCCGTTGGTTTCCTAAATGTTTTAGTCACAATTTGATTATCCATTATCTGTAGCGTAAGGTCCAAACAGTTAATCTGCTCCCCATTATATTCACCAGTAAATCTCAATCCCATATCATTTTTATTACAAAACGTCATAAACTCCAAAAAAACTGTTTTTTCAATTGGCTTTTTAACAATGAGGAGCAGATCATTTATGTAGCGCACAAATATCTCAATGTCATTGTACCAGGGATTTGTTGGTGTATAAATATAGAGCTGCTCCCACCACGCTACATAAATGTTTGCAAATGATGGTGCAAATTTTGCACCCATGGCGGTACCACAGACTTGAAAGTAATGTTGATTGTCAAACATAAAGTAATTGTGTGACAATAAAAATTTAAGGACCTCACATATATACTCAATCCCAATAGAATCAAATCAGACTCCTTACGTAGAAAATACTCAACTGCCTTGATGCCCATAGATTGTGGAATAGAAGTATACAGTGAGGTAATGTCTATAACCATCCAAGTATAGTTAGACTGCCAGGTTATTTTGTCCAAGGTACCAAGTAAGTGCGAGCTGTCCCGCAGGTAGCTCAACTGTGACTTGGCAAACGGCTGGAGAATAGAATCCAACCATTCACCTAAGGGCTCAAAAATAGAGCCAATCCTAGCCACAATTGGTCTACCCGGAGGACAGCCCGCATCCTTATGCACCTTGGGTACATGGTGAAAAATTGGACATATAGGATTATCCGGGACCAAAACACTCATATCCTCATCTTTAAAAATCCCTAAGCAAATGCCATCAGAAACCAATTTCTTTAAGCTATTCTTGAAAGTGTTAGTGGGATTAGTATGTAGTTGGCGATATACACTTTTATCCGATAATTGTCGCAATGCCTCTTGAAAATAACTTTCTTTATTCATTACAACAATGCTGCCTCCCTTATCTGAATTGCGTATTACCATATCTCTCCACGGACTTTTACAGTGGGACATACAACACACAGCATTGAAAATGTAAGTACGATTCAGGATTTTGAGGATATTTTTTGTATGTCGCCTAACAGTATGGTTATGTAAATTAATTTGGAGAATCACCATAAGGTTGAAAACGTGTTTGGAAATATCGCTCTGTTTGACAATCCTGAACTTTTTACATATATGCTGCAATAATTCACTCACTGTTCATTTATATGTGCTATGAGCACTATGCTTTAAAAAGTTGCTGGCTAATATATATATATATATATATTCGTACACCTGTATTATAGCCCTGTTAAAATAGCAGACATGCAGGTATTGACACGGAGACTTCAAATATGGCTGATATTAACCTAGGAGATGACTATCTTACATCCGATATAATCATACAAGGGGAATGCGATTACTGATTATTGCTATGAAATATTTGACATGATAACAAGGCAGAAATATTTTGATAACATTTTTTCTGAAGACCCAGAGAGGGATAACCAAGATATAAAAAAGACTTTTAAATCTTTGGAACATGTCTTAACCACTGATTTAAGATTAATGTGGGATATAATAGCATTCAAAAAATATATTGATTTCCAACGTATTCCCAGGGGTCTAAGAATAAAAAAATATCCATCTTTTGAATTTGAGGATGTTTCTGATATGAATGATTGGAATAATGCGTTAACAGAATGCTCATTTAAATTGATTAACATTCTTATCAAAGTGAAAGACAAAAAACGTATGAAGCTTAAAGGGACACTGAACTCAATTTTATTCTTTTGTGATTCAGATAGAGGATGCAATTTTAAGCAACTTTCTAATTTACTCTTATTATCAATGTTTCTTCGTTCTCTTGCTATCTTTATTTGAAAAAGAAGGCGTCTAAGCTTTTTTCTTGGTTCAGAACTCTAAACAGCAGTTTTTGATTGGTGGATGAATTTATCCACCAATCGTCAAGGACAACCAAGGTTGTTCACCAAAAATGGGCCGGCATCTAAACTTACATTCTTGCATTTCAAATAAAGATACCAAGAGAATAAAGAAAATTTTTATAATAGGAGTAAATTAGAAAGTTGCTTAAAATGTCATGCTCTATCTGAATCACAAAAGAAAAAATGTGGGTTCAGTGTCCCTTTAAAGCAGAAATAAATACTAAAAAAGATGAGTTGAAGAACTTTGAGAGCTGTACTAATTTCTCAGATTATAAAAAGAAAATGAATGAAACCATTAACAAATTTGATGGAGAACAGGCCCTAAGAAAAAGCAATACATTTAATCGTGACAAAGAGGACTCTGAACAAGATAAATTCTATAATTGGGCAGCTGTTAGAAAACAAAAGAGGAATCTCAACTGGAGGAATCAGCAAATGACAAATAAAAATAAAGATCAACCAAAATCTATTCTAAAGAACAAACAGCATAGAAAAGTTATCTTTAGTAATGATGAGGGCGATTTCACAGATTCAGATGCCACCTCTAAAAGTGTGGGTGCCTCTGGCAGCTCTTCCTCTTTTTCTTCTCTTTCTCCCTCCTCTTCTCTTTCTCTTTCTTCTTCTATTTTTTTACAGGAACCGGAGACGGAGGGACCAGATATACAGCCGCAGGTGGTCCGGCTGAAAACAAGAAGATTAACACAAAAAGAGAAACAAAAGGACAAGGCGCCAACAAAAAGAAGAAATAGGATTGGAGTCCCAACCTCAGCCCTTGGATAAAGAACATAATTGTGAAAATGAACGAAGTATCATTAATTGTAATGTAGCGAACATAAAATTTTGCATTCGCGAATGGCAAACGCAAACTTCCGCAAATGTTCGCGAACGGGCGAACCGAGCGAACCACCATAGACTTCAATAGGCAGGAAAATTTTAAAACCCACAGGGACTCTTTCTGGCCACAATAGTGATGGAAAAGTTGTTTCAAGGGGACTAACACCTGGACTGTTGCATGCCGGAGGGGGATCCATGGCAAAACTCCCATGGAAAATAACATAGTTGTTGCAGAGTCTGGTTTTAATCCATAAAGGGCATAAATCACCTAACATTCCTAAATTGTTTGGAATAACGTGCTTTAAAACATCAGGTATGATGTTGTATCGATCAGGTAGTGTAAGGGTTACGCCCGCTTCACAGTGACAGACCAAACTCCCCGTTTAACGCACCGCAAACAACCGCAAACAGTCCATTTGCACAACCGCAAACTCCCCATTTGCACAAGGTTGGACCTGAGCTCTGCAATGACGGCATTCTGGTGGTGGCAACAGCATGCGTTAATTGGCGTGCTGTCTGGCTGACCCCGGGTGCCGATGCATGCTCTCTGACTGTGCCACTAGCTCCTTGCGACGACCTCCCCCTGATTCCAACTCGTCTCCTCCTCCTCTCTGTCTCCCCATCTGAACTTTCCCCCTGTTCTTCTTCTCTTCTAGCGGGCACCCACGTGACATCCACGGACGCATCGTCATCATCAACCGCTTCACTTGTATCTGACAACTCAGCAAAGGAAGCAGCAGCGGGTACAACATCATAGTCTTTGTCAGCTAAAGGGGAATGATGTCCCATCACTTTTTAAAGCATTTATAATAAAATTTTGTTTTTTACTACTCTGTTTACTGGCGATCCTCTTTTGGAACTTTTATTTTTGGACAACATCATCATCATCACACCGTATGTCCATGTGTGTAATGCTGCCTGACTGAGACATATCCCTGTTATCTACATCCTCTGGCAATAATGGTTGTGCATCACTCATTTCTTCCAACTGATGTGTAAATAACTCCTCTGACAGATCAAGTGAAGCGGCTGTGGTGCTAGTGTTGGTGGTGGCGGCAGGCGGGCGAGTGGTAACTTGAGAGGTGCCCGAAGCTAAGCTGGAGGAGGATGGTGCGTCAAGGTTCCGAGCGGAAGCTGTAGAAGATTGGGTGTCTTGTGTTAGCCAGTCAACTATGTCCTCAGAACTTTTCGAGTTCAGGGTACGTGGCCTCTGAACACTGGGCATTATTCTAGGGCCAAAGGGAATCACAGCACCACGACCACGACGGCCCCTGTGGGGTGGCCTGCCTTTGCCTGTCATTTTTTTTTCGATTAGTGGTACTATGCGTGCAAGCTACTGTGACAACAGATATGAGTGGCACTGTGCACTGGCAGAAGTTGGCAGAGTAGACGCTGTAGGCCTGACACACACGCTTGCAGACAACTAACTGCTATTCAATCTATTACAGTCAAAATTATATATTTTTTTTAATGTACACTACTGTTACACCAGATATGAGTTGCACTGGGGTGACACTGTGCCCTGGCTGGCAGGCAGGCACTGAAACGCACACGTGTGAAGGAAACTGACTGCTATTATTTCACAGTCAAAAAAGTGTTTTTTTTTTTTAAATGTACACTACTGTTACACCAGATATGAGTTGCACTGGTGTGACACTGTGCCCTGGCAGGTCCTGAAACGCACACGTGTGAAGGAAACTGACTGCTATTATTTCACATTCAAATTTCTAGTTATTTTTTTAATGTACACTACTGTTACACCAGATATGAGTTGCACTGGTGTGACACTGTGCCCTGGCAGGTCCTGAAACGCACACGTGTGAAGGAAACTGACTGCTATTATTTCACAGTCAAAAAAGTGGTTTTTTTTTTTAAATGTTCACTACTGTTACACCAGATATGAGTTGGACTGGTGTGACACTGTGCCCTGGCAGGCCCTGAAACGCACACGTGTGAAGGAAACTGACTGCTATTATTTCACAGTCAAAAAAGTGTTGTTTTTTTTAAATGTACACTACTGTTACACCAGATATGAGTTGCACTGGTGTGACACTGTGCCCTGGCAGGCCCTGAAATGCACACGTGTGAAGGAAACTGACTGCTATTATTTCACAGTCAAATTTCTATTTTTTTTTTTAATTGACACTACTGTTACACCAGATATGAGTTGCACTGGTGTGACACTGTGCCCTGGCAGGCCCTGAAACGTAAAATAAAGGGGAGAGAAAGGTGCGCTAGGCCAAATCGATAACCAAACACCCCCTTAAAAAGACAAATATCCCTACAGTTGTCTAAAATAAAGCCCATAGGAGGGCGAAACGCGTCGTATGTGTTGGCAGTGTTGTTGTTTTTATTTCTGTGACAACAATCTACATATCTTTTGATTCCTACTTAATAACCCGGGTTATACATTTTGGAACTATCTTCTCCTAAATAGGAGTAAATCATCTGTAGGACTTGTGTTTGGCAGCATTTCTGGGATATCCTTCACTTTGCCCAGTATCCAATCCCTTGCGTGCTATAAGCACTAAGTGCAGGGCTCATCTGAGAGGACCGTGACTACCGGTCATAGAAGTAAGCGCAGGAATCGGCTTCTTCTCCTAACCGGAACATCTTTCAGTGACGTCAGACGCCGGAAAGTTTCAGTCGGCCCCGCTCGAGGTGAATACCGGGCGAGGGGAAAAGACATCTACTTCACGGATAAGGATCTGGTAAAGTACACGGCTGAATGTTCTGCTAAAGTGATATCTTACACAGTAAGAGAACTTAGGAATTGCAAGTATATTATTATCCACTTACACTGTTTGGCAGCTATTGCTCTATCAATTTGGCAGCTTGGTGGTATTTGACTAGTGAGACGCTGACCACAGACTCAGTTACATTTTATATGGAGTAAAGACATTTCTATCTGACCCTACTAAAACGAACTGATTGGGACTGCTCTATACAAATTGTATGGTTTTAAATCTGTGGAAGTTTTATCAATTGCATCTTTTAGTATTTTAGTTTTTATTTATTAGTATTTCGTTTTGGGGAGACGTCCCCTATACATATGTTATTGTATGCTTATGTGTTTTTATTAAATTTTATAAGTGCTTGATACCTTTGGCTTTTCTTAGCGCCTCCCTTATTACCTGTGTATTTTCTCTCTTATTTTAGGCCCTGAAATGCACACGTGTGAAGGAAACTGACTGTTATTATTTCACAGTCAAATTTCAATTTTTTTTTTTAATGTACACTACTGTTACACTAGATATGAGTTGCACTGGTGTGACACTGTGCCCTGGCAGGCCCTGAAATGCACAGGTGTGAAGGAAACTGACTGCTATTATTTCACAGTCAAATTTCTATTTTTTTTTTTAATGTACACTACTGTTACACCAGATATGAGTTGCACTGGTGTGACACTGTGCCCTGGCAGGCCCTGAAACGCACACGTGTGAAGGAAACTGACTGCTATTATTTCACAGTCAAAAAAGTGTTGTTTTTTTAAAATGTACACTACTGTTACACCAGATATGAGTGGTGGCACTGGGCAAGTGGGCACAGTATATGCTGTGAGCCTGACACACACGCTGGCAGGCAGGCAACTGCAATTAGATTACATAGGAAAAAAAAAAAAAGCAGACTGATGTTCTAGCCCTAAAAAGGGCTTTTTGGGGTGCTGTCCTTACAGCAGAGATCAGATGAGTCCTTCAGGACTGTAGTGGACACTGAATACACTAGCCTAGCTATCGATTTCCCTATTAAATCAGCAGCAGCTACACTGTCCCTCCTCTCACTAAGAATGCAGCTTCCGAATGAATCTAAAATGGATGCTGTCCAGGAGGTGGGAGGGTCTGGGAGGGAGCTGATTGGCTGGAATGTGTCTGCTGACTGTGAGGTACAGGGTCAAAGTTTACTCAATGATGACGAATAGGGGGCAGACCGAACATCGCATATGTTCCAGTGTCACACCAGATATGAGTTGCACTGGTGTGACACTGTGCCCTGGCAGGCCCTGAAACGCACACGTGTGAAGGAAACTGACTGCTATTATTTCACAGTCAAATTTCAATTTTGTTTTTAACCCCTTAATGACCGAGGACGTACGCCATGCGTCCTCAGAAAAAATACAGTTAACGCCTGAGGACGTATGGAGTACGTCCTCGGTTTGGAAAGCAGCTGGAAGCGATGCTGATCGCTTCCAGCTGCTTTACGGTTATTGCAGGATGCCTCGATAACAAATTTTACCCCTCCGGTGCAGAGAGAGCCACTCTGTGGCCCTCTCTGCACCGGGCATCGATGGCCGCATTCGTTGGTGGGAGCTGAAGTGGGAGGCGGGTGGGCGGCCATCAATGCGGTCCTTGTCAGAGAGGGGGGCACGATCGGGGGCCAGATCGCCGGGGGCGCGTGCGTGCATGGGAGGAGGCGGGCGCGTGCATGGGAGGAGGCGGGTGGGAACCTCTACACTACAGAAAAAAAAGTTTTTATAAGTGGGAGAAAGGGGTGCAAAATATTTAGTACTTGGAAATCTAAGTGATCTGGGAGCGGGTGGGGGATTGGTCTTGGGGGGGGGGAAGCTACACTACAGAAAAATGAAATAAAAAAAAATAAAAAAAACATTTTATTTGCAAACTGGGTACAGCTGCCAGTACCCAATATGGCCCCCAATAAGGCAGAGGGGGAGGGTTAGGAAGCTGTTTTGGGGGGGTCAGGGAGGTTGGGGGCTAAGGGGGGGATCCTACACAACAGCATATGTAAATATGCTAAAATATATATATATATAAAAAAGATACCTTTTATTTTAGTACTGGCAGACTTTCTGCCAGTACTTAAGATGGCGGGGACAATTGTGGGGTGGGGGAGGGAAGAGAGCTCTTTGGGAGGGATCAGGGGGTCTGATGTGTCAGGTGGGAAGCTGATCTCTACACTAAAGCTAAAATTAACCCTGCAAGCTCCCTACAAGCTACCTAATTAACCCCTTCACTGCTGGGCATAATTCATGTGTTGTGCGCAGTAGCATTTAGTGGCCTTTTAACTTCCAAAAAGCAACGCCAAAGCCATATATGTCTGCTATTTCTGAACAAAGGGGATCCCAGAGAAGCATTTACAACCATTTGTGCCATAATTGCATAAGCTGTTTGTAAATAATTTCAGTGAGAAACCTAAAGTTTGTGAAAAAGTTGACTATTTTGTTTAATTTGATCGCATCTGGCGGTGAAATGGTGTCATGAAAAATACCAAAATAGGCCTAGATCAATACTTGGGGTTGTCTACTACACTAAAGCTAAAATTAACCCTACAAGCTCCCTACAAGCTCCGTAATTAACCCCTGCACTGCTGAGCATAATACACGTGGGGTGCGCAGCGGCATTTAGCGGCCTTCTAATTACCAAAAAGCAATGCCAAAGCCATATATGTCTGCTATTTCTGAAAAAAGGGGATCCCAGAGAAGCATTTACAACCATTTGTGCCATAATTGCACAAAATGTTTGTAAATGATTTCAGTGAGAAACCTAAAATTTGAAAAAATGTTTTTTTTTAATTTGATCGCATTTGGCGGTGAAATGGTGGCATGAAATATACCAAGATGGGCCTAGATCAATACTTTGGGTTGTCTACTACACTACACTAAAGCTAAAATTACCCCAAAAAGCTCCCTACATGCTCCCTAATTAACCCCTTCACTGCTGGACATAATATACGTGTGGTGCGCAGTGGCATTTAGCGGCCTTCTAATTATCAAAAAGCAACGTCAAAGCCATATATGTCTGCTATTTCTGAACAAAGGGGATCCCAGAGAAAAGTGTACAACCATTTATGCCATAATTGCACAAGCTATTTGTAAAAAATTTCAGTGAGAAACCTAAAGTTTGTGAAAAAGTGAACAATTTTTTTTATTTGATCGCATTTGGTGGTGAAATGGTGGCATGAAATATACCAAAATGGGCCTAGATCAATACTTTGGGATGTCTTCTAAAAAAAATTATATACATGTCAATGGCTATTCAGGGATTCCTGACAGATATCAGTGTTCCAATGTAACTAGCGCTAATTTTGAAAAAAAAAAAATGGTTTGGAAATAGCAAAGTGCTACCTGTATTTATGGCCCTATAACTTGCAAAAAAAGCAAAGAACATGTAAACATTGGGTATTTCTAAACTCAGGACAAAATTTAGAAACTATTTAGCATGGGTGTTTTTTGGTGGTTGTAGATGAGTAACAGATTTTGGGGGTCAAAGTTAGAAAAAGTGTGTTTTTTTCCATTTTTTCCTCATATTTTATAATGTTTTTTATAGTAAATTATAGGATATGATGAAAATAATGGTATCTTTAGAAAGTCCATTTAATGGTGAGAAAAATGGTATATAATATGTGTGGGTACAGTAAACAAGTAAGAGGAAAATTACAGCTAAACACAAACACCGCAGAAATGTAAAAAACAGAATTTATGCTTACCTGATAAATTACTTTCTCCAACGGTGTGTCCGGTCCACGGCGTCATCCTTACTTGTGGGATATCTCTTCCCCAACAGGAAATGGCAAAGAGTCCCAGCAAAGCTGGCCATATAGTTCCTCCTAGGCTCCGCCCACCCCAGTCATTCGACCGACGGACAGGAGGAAATATATATAGGAGAAACCATATGGTACCGTGGTGACTGTAGTTAGAGAAAATAATTCATCAGACCTGATTAAAAAACCAGGGCGGGCCGTGGACCGGACACACCGTTGGAGAAAGTAATTTATCAGGTAAGCATAAATTCTGTTTTCTCCAACATTGGTGTGTCCGGTCCACGGCGTCATCCTTACTTGTGGGAACCAATACCAAAGCTTTAGGACACGGATGAAGGGAGGGAGCAAATCAGGTTACCTAAACGGAAGGCACCACGGCTTGCAAAACCTTTCTCCCAAAAATAGCCTCCGAAGAAGCAAAAGTATCAAATTTGTAAAATTTGGCAAAAGTGTGCAGTGAAGACCAAGTCGCTGCCTTACATATCTGGTCAACAGAAGCCTCGTTCTTGAAGGCCCATGTGGAAGCCACAGCCCTAGTGGAGTGAGCTGTGATTCTTTCAGGAGGCTGCCGTCCAGCAGTCTCATAAGCCAATCGGATGATGCTTTTAAGCCAAAAGGAAAGAGAGGTAGAAGTCGCTTTTTGACCTCTCCTTTTACCAGAATAAACAACAAACAAGGAAGATGTTTGTCTGAAATCTTTTGTAGCCTCTAAATAGAATTTTAGAGCACGGACTACGTCCAAATTGTGTAACAAACGTTCCTTCTTTGAAACTGGATTCGGACATAAAGAAGGTACAACTATCTCCTGGTTAATATTTTTGTTAGAAACAACCTTAGGAAGAAAACCAGGCTTAGTACGCAAAACCACCTTATCTGCATGGAACACCAGATAGGGCGGAGAACACTGCAGAGCAGATAACTCTGAAACTCTTCTAGCAGAAGAAATTGCAACCAAAAACAAAACTTTCCAAGATAGTAACTTAATATCTATGGAATGTAAAGGTTCAAACGGAACCCCTTGAAGAACTGAAAGAACTAGATTTAGACTCCAGGGAGGAGTCAAAGGTCTGTAAACAGGCTTGATCCTAACCAAAGCCTGAACAAATGCTTGAACATCTGGCACAGCTGCCAGTCTTTTGTGTAGTAAGACAGATAAAGCAGAGATCTGTCCCTTTAGAGAACTTGCAGATAATCCTTTCTCCAAACCTTCTTGTAGAAAGGAGAGAATCTTAGGAATTTTTATCTTATTCCAAGGAAATCCTTTGGATTCACACCAACAGATATATCTTTTCCATATTTTATGGTAAATCTTTCTAGTTACCGGTTTTCTGGCCTGAACCAGATTATCTATCACAGAATCTGAAAACCCACGCTTCGATAGAATCAAGCGTTCAATCTCCAAGCCGTCAGCTGGAGGGAGACCAGATTTGGATGTTCGAATGGACCCTGAACAAGAAGGTCCTGTCTCAAAGGTAGCTTCCATGGTGGAACCGATGACATATTCACCAGGTCTGCATGAGAGGAAACGGTGGAAATACATAAGCTAGGTTGAAGGTCCAAGGTGCTACTAGTGCATCTACTAGAGTCGCCTTGGGATCCCTGGATCTGGACCCGTAGCAAGGAACCTTGAAGTTCTGACGAGACGCCATCAGATCCATGTCTGGAATGCCCCATAATTGGGTTATTTGGGCAAAGATCTCCGGGTGGAGTTCCCACTCCCCTGGATGGAATGTCTGACGACTCAGAAAATCCGCCTCCCAGTTTTCCACACCTGGGATGTGGATCGCAGACAGGTGGCAGGAGTGATCCTCCGCCCATTGAATTATTTTGGTCACTTCTTTCATCGCCAGGGAACTCCTTGTTCCCCCCTGATGATTGATATACGCAACGGTCGTCATGTTGTCTGATTGGAACCTTATGAATCTGGCCTTTGCTAGTTGAGGCCAAGCCCTGAGAGCATTGAATATCGCTCTCAGTTCCAGAATGTTTATCGGAAGAAAAGACTCTTCCCGAGACCATAGACCCTGAGCTTTCAGGGATTCCGAGACCGCGCCCCAGCCCACTAGACTGGCGTCGGTCGTGACAATGACCCACTCTGGTCTGCGGAAGCTCATTCCCTGGGACCGATGGTCCAGGGTCAGCCACCAACGGAGTGAATCTCTGGTCTTCTGATCTACTTGAATCATTGGAGACAAGTCTGTATAGTCCCCATTCCACTGTTTGAGCATGCACAGTTGTAATGGTCTTAGATGAATTCGTGCAAAAGGAACTATGTCCATTGCTGCAACCATCAACCCTACTACTTCCATGCACTGCGCTATGGAAGGACGAGGAACAGAATGAAGAACTTGACAAGAGCTTAGAAGTTTTGACTTTCTGACCTCTGTCAGAAAAATCCTCATTTCTAAGGAATCTATTATTGTTCCCAAGAAGGGAACTCTTGTTGACGGATACAGAGAACTTTTTTCTATGTTCACCTTCCATCCGTGTGATCTGAGAAAGGCCAGAACGATGTCTGTATGAGCCTTTGCTTTTGACAGGGACGACGCTTGTATTAGAATGTCGTCCAAGTAAGGTACTACTGCAATGCCCCTCGGTCTTAGAACTGCTAGAAGGGACCCTAGTACCTTTGTGAAAATCCTTGGAGCAGTGGCTAACCCGAATGGGAGGGCCACAAACTGGTAATGCTTGTCCAGAAAAGCGAACCTTAGGAACTGATGATGTTCTTTGTGGATAGGAATATGTAGGTACGCATCCTTTAGATCCACGGTAGTCATAAATTGACTTTCCTGGATAGTGGGTAGAATCGTTCGAATGGTTTCCATCTTGAAAGATGGTACCCTGAGAAATTTTTTTAGGATCTTCAAATCCAAAATTGGTCTGAACGTCCCCTCTTTTTTGGGAACTACGAACAGATTGGAATAAAATCCCATTCCTTGTTCCTTTATTGGAACTGGGTGTATCACTCCCATCTTTAACAGGTCTTCTACACAATGTAAGAAAGCCTGTCTCTTTGTTTGGTTTGAGGATAAGTGAGACATGTGGAACCTTCCCCTTGGGGGTAGTTCCTTGAATTCCAGGAGATAACCTTGAGAAACTATTTCTAGCGCCCAGGGATCCTGAACATCTCTTGCCCAAGCCTGAGCAAAGAGAGAGAGTCTGCCCCCCACTAGATCCGGTCCCGGATCGGGGGCTACTCCTTCATGCTGTTTTGTTAGCAGCGGCAGGCTTCTTGGCCTGCTTACCCTTGTTCCAGCCTTGCATCGGTTTCCAGGCTGGTTTGGGTTGTGAGGCATTACCCTCTTGCTTAGAGGATGCAGAATTAGAGGCCGGACCGTTCCTGAAATTGCGAAAGGAACGAAAATTAGACTTATTTTTGGCCTTGAAAGGCCTATCTTGTGGAAGGGCGTGGCCCTTTCCCCCAGTGATGTCTGAAATAATCTCTTTCAATTCTGGTCCAAATAAAGTTTTACCTTTGAAAGGGATGTTAAGCAATTTTGTCTTGGATGACACATCCGCTGACCAAGACTTTAGCCAAAGCGCTCTCCGCGCCACAATAGCAAACCCTGAATTTTTCTCCGCTAATCTAGCTAATTGCAAAGCGGCATCTAAAATAAAAGAGTTAGCCAATTTAAGTGCGTGAACTCCTTCCATAACCTCCTCATATGGAGTCTCTTTACTGAGCGACTTTTCTAGTTCCTCGAACCAGAACCACACTGCTGTAGTGACAGGAACAATGCACGAAATGGGTTGTAGAAGGTAACCTTGCTGTACAAAAATCTTTTTAAGCAAACCTTCCAATTTTTTATCCATAGGATCTTTGAAAGCACAACTATCTTCGATAGGAATAGTAGTGCGTTTGTTTAGAGTAGAAACTGCCCCCTCGACCTTAGGGACTGTCTGCCATAAGTCCTTTCTGGGGTCGACCATAGGAAATAATTTCTTAAATATAGGGGGGGGGGAACAAAAGGTATGCCGGGCTTTTCCCACTCTTTATTTACTATGTCCGCCACCCGCTTGGGTATAGGAAAAGCGTCGGGGTGCACCGGAACCTCTAGGAACTTGTCCATCTTGCATAATTTCTCTGGAATGACCAAGTTGTCACAATCATCCAGAGTAGATAACACCTCCTTAAGCAGTGCGTGGAGATGTTCTAATTTAAATTTAAATGTCACAACATCAGGTTCAGCTTGTTGAGAAATTTTTCCTGAATCTGAAATTTCTCCATCTGACAAAACCTCCCTCATGGCCCCTTCAGATTGGTGTGAGGGTATGACAGAACAATTATCATCAGCGCCCTCCTGCTCTTCAGTGTTTAAAACAGAGCAATCGCGCTTTCTCTGATAAGTAGGCATTTTGGATAAAATATTTGCTATGGAGTTATCCATTACAGCCGTTAATTGTTGCATGGTAATAAGCATTGGCGCACTAGATGTACTAGGGGCCTCCTGCATGGGCAAAACTGGTGTAGACACAGTAGGAGATGATGTAGTATCACGTTTACTCCCCTCATCTGAGGAATCATCTTGGGCAATTTCATTATCTGTGGCAGTACTGTCCTTACTTTGTTTGGACGCTATGGCACAATTATCACATAAATTTAAATGGGGAGACACATTGGCTTTCATACATATAGAACATAGCTTATCTGAAGGTACAGACATGTTAAACAGGCTTAAACAAAACCGTTACTGTCTCTTTAAATTTTAAACAGAAAACACTTTATTACTGAATATGTGAAAAAGTATGAAGGAATTGTTAAAAAATTACCAAAATTTCACCACAGTGTCTTAAAGCATTAATAGTATTGCACACCAAATTTCAGAGCTTTAACCCTTAAAATAACGGAACCGGAGCCGTTTACAAATTTAACCCCTATACAGTCCCAGCTATAGTCTTTGCTGAGACCCAACCAAGCCCAGAGGGGAATACGATACCAATTGACGCCTTCTAGAAGCTTTTCCAGCAAATTTCAGATCCTCACACATGCATCTGCATGCCCTGCTCTCAAAAAACAACTGCGCAGTAATGGCGTGAAAATGAGGCTCAGTCTACAACTAGGAAGACCCCCTGACTGGAAAAGCTGTCTAACATAGTGCCTGCCGTTTAATAAACGTTCCCCAAGTTTATAAATGCAAATTGTCAGCATAAATATGAATAAAATGCCCAAATAAAGCAATCGATTTAGCCCATAAAAATGTCTACCAGTTTTTTAGCCCATATTAAGCCCTTTATTCTGTTTGTTTGACTAAGAAAATGGCTTACCGGTCCCCATGAGGGGAAATGACAGCCTTCCAGCATTACATCGTCTTGTTAGAAATATGGCTAGTCATACCTTAAGCAGAAAAGTCTGCTAACTGCTTCCCCCAACTGAAGTTACTTCATCTCAACAGTCCTATGTGGAAACAGCAATCGATTTTAGTTACTGTCTGCTAAAATCATCTTCCTCTCACAAACAGAAATCTTCTTCTTTTTCTGTTTCAGAGTAAATAGTACATACTAGCACTATTTTAAAATAACAAACATAACAAACACTTGATAGAAGAATAAAAACTACATTTAAACACCAAAAAAACTCTTAACCATCTCCGTGGAGATGTTGCCTGTGCAACGGCAAAGAGAATGACTGGGGTGGGCGGAGCCTAGGAGGGACTATATGGCCAGCTTTGCTGGGACTCTTTGCCATTTCCTGTTGGGGAAGAGATATCCCACAAGTAAGGATGACGCCGTGGACCGGACACACCAATGTTGGAGAAATAGCCCTGGTTCCAAACGGACAGAAAATGGAAAAGTGTTGTGGTCATTAAGGGGTTAATGTACATTACTGTTACACTAGATATGAGTTGCACAAATGTACATTACTGTTACACTAGATATGAGTTGCACTGGTGTGACACTGTGCCCTGGCAGGCCCTGAAACGCACACGTGTGAAGGAAACTGATTGCTATTATTTCACAGTCAAAAAAGTGTTGTTTTTTTTAAATGTACACTACTGTTACACCAGATATGAGTGGTGGCACTGGGCAAGTGGGCACAGTATACGCTGTGAGCCTGACACACACGCTGGCAGGCAGGCAACTGCAATTAGATTACACAGGAAAAAAAAAAAAGCAGACTGATGTTCTAGCCCTAAAAAGGGCTTTTTGGGGTGCTGTCCTTACAGCAGAGATCAGATGAGTCCTTCAGGAATGTAGTGGACACTGAATACACTAGCCTAGCTATCGATTTCCCTATTAAATCAGCAGCAGCTACACTGTCCCTCATCTCACTAAGAATGCAGCTTCCGAATGAATCTAAAATGGATGCTGTCCAGGAGGTGGGAGGGTCTGGGAGGGAGCTGATTGGCTGGAATGTGTCTGCTGACTGTGAGGTACAGGGTCAAAGTTTACTCAATGATGACGAATAGGGGGCGGACCGAACATCGCATATGTTCGCCCGCCGCGGCGAACGCGAACATGCTATGTTCGCCGGGAACTATTTGCCGGCGAACTATTCGTGACATCACTAATCATTAACATTTCTGATTATCAATTAACCAGAGATGAAACTAAAGTTCTATCCAAAGGACTTGGTTTTTGCCCCCACTAACAAGTTCTCTAGTTTTGACACTCTGTTAGATTTAAATAAGTTTATACGTAAGCTCTCACTTAAAAGATATTTTGCCCAGTCTGTCAATCAAGAGATGCCTCCTAAAAAAACTGTAGATAGCACATCACATCACACAGATTTAGTTCATGTAGAATTTGGAGATGCATGTGCTCTTACTACTTTGAGTGATTTATACACAAATCACTCAGATGATGATTCCTTTACTTTAAGATCTTTACCACATCCAATAAAACACCACTCTGATTTTTATCCCAAATATTATAGAGGATCCTTTATTAATGCCTTTCAGAAAGCTGTTCAAGCTGATATTTTATCATTGGAAAAGGATATAAAAAACAATGCTGCCCCCCTTAATCTGTCATTTAAAGAAAGAGAGGCGATTAAGCACTTACAAGATAATCAAGATATTGTAATACGCAATTCAGATAAGGGAGGCAGCATTGTTGTAATGAATAAAGAAAGTTATTTTCAAGAGGCATTGCGACAATTGTCGGATAAAAGTGTATATCGCCAACTACATACTAATCCCACTAACACTCTCAAGAATAGCTTAAAGAAATTGGTTTCTGATGTAATTTGCTTAGGGATTTTTAAAGATGAGGATATGAGTGTTCTGGTCCCGGATAATCCTATATGTCCAATTTTTCACCATGTACCCAAGGTGCATAAGGATGTGGGCTGTCCTCCGGGTAGACCAATTGTGGCTGGGATTGGCTCTATTTTTGAGCCCTTAAGTGAATGGTTGGATTCTATTCTCCAGCCGTTTGCCAAGTCACAGTTGAGCTACCTGCGGGACAGCTCGCACTTACTTGGTACCTTGGACAAAATAACCTGGCAGTCTAACTATACTTGGATGGTTATAGACATTACCTCACTGTATACTTCTATTCCACAATCTATGGGCATCAAGGCAGTTGAGTATTTTCTACGTAAGGAGTCTGATTTTGATTCTAGTGGGATTGAGTATATATGTGAGGTCCTTAAATTTTTATTGTCACACAATTACTTTATGTTTGACAATCAATATTACCTTCAAGTCTGTGGCACCGCCATGGGTGCAAAATTTTCACCATCATTTGCAAACATTTATGTAGCGTGGTGGGAGCAGCTCTATATTTATACACCAACAAATCCCTGGTACAAAGACATTGAGCTATTTGTGCGCTACATAGATGATCTGCTCCTCATTGTTAAAAAGCGAATTGAAGAAACTGTTTTTTTGGAGTTTATGACGTTTTGTAATAAAAATGATATGGGATTGAGATTTACTGGTGAATATAATGGGGAGCAGATTAACTATTTGGACCTTACGCTACAGATAATGGATAATCAAATTGTGACTAAAACATTTAAGAAACCAACGGCGGGAAATACCATCCTACATGCCACCTCACAGCACCCAAGGCATCTAGTAGATTCCATACCTAAATCCCAATTTCTCAGATTGAGACGTAACACTAAGTCTAATAGTATTTTTGATCAACAATCATTAGAATTTAGAGATAGGTTAGTGAGAAGAGGTTACAATTTTCATAAATTGGAAAAATTGGAAAAATGTATAAATCAGTTTAAAGAGGTTAGAACATGTAAGCAGACTACAGTGAGGGATGACTTCAGCGATGCAATTGTGTTCACTACAGAGTTTAGTCCACAATATAATGACATTGTAAAAATTAAAAAAAAACATCTGCCTATTTTAACTAGTAAGGATGTTTTAAAAACATATGTCCAAAAATGCAAATTTGTACCAAAAAAATCAAGAACGTTAGCACAAATGCTGTCCCCTAGTTCAGTTAAAAATAAGACAAATAACATGTCGAGAAACTGGTTGTCCAAAAAAGGAACGTTCAAATGTGGTGTAAGGTCATGTCATGCATGCTCTAATATTAGACAAGGCAACACATTTGCCTGCACAGTTGATGAGATGACATATAATATCAATTTTTATGCCAATTTTGGTACTCAGTATACTGTATACCTTCTTACCTGTAATTTATGTTTTTGTCAATACGTAGGAAAAACTACCCGCCATGTTAGAACGAGATTTAACGAACATGTTAGGGATGTGAAAGATTATAATTCAGATTCTACAGTTGCCAATCACTTTAACTATCAACATTTTACAAATAAAGCAAATTTGGCACTGCAAATAATAGATGTTGCTACGACTCCTATTAGAGGTGGCAATAAAAATAGAATATTAGATAAGAAAGAGTTATACTGGATTCTAAAGCTAAATACAAGAGACCCACTAGGCATGAACAAGGAGTGTGACATTAATTATTTTATAGATCAATGAAGTGCTCTATAGTTTGCTAATGATTTTTTAGCTTTTTGGTTGTACATTTATTTTCTGATATACAGTGCATTGCCATATAGCATATTTATATATCTATGTACTAACTATGTGCTTATCCCATAGGAGTTTACAGGTATATTTGTTTCTCATATTGATAATTGGTTATATCTTATTAATACTCAAACACTAGCAAGATTTGTTATCTGCTGGGTTTTATGCAACTTTTTGTAATTATCTGTTTTAGTCTGTTCCGTGTCAATAGGGGCACATTATGTTTTTAATCCTTTTATTTCCTATTTGTTGGCAGTGAAGTAGTTAATGTGTTTGTCTTTGCTGCCTATAAAAGGATAGGGTTTAGACATAGACATCAGTCTATGAGTAAGCGCCACCAGGGGGCGGGAAACATGTCAGACTGTCTGTATCCCTTGTCCTGCCATGTCTACTAAATGGACTTTTAACTTATACTAAATAAACTTTTGAATTTTTAATTTAAGGGCTTTATGTGTAGTGCCTGCCTCAAGTTTTTGCGCTTGATCCTTTGCGGCTTCATCCACCGCCAATTGCTACGGCACTCCGGGTGTTTCAAATATATTTACCTTTGCACGCTCCCTGAGGGGTTTATAGTTCTGGCAGCAGTGGATGCACGCTTGAGTGCTGCGGTCTTCCTTTCCTTGTACTAAGGGAAGAAGAAGTTGCAGAAGGAGGAGACCAATCCGGAATATTTGGAGGATTTTTCGGAACACGGGACATACCTCCCAATTCCAGGGCTGTCCCTGTCATACTGGAAAACGTGGCAACCCTAAGTACATGCCATGATGTGGCTGGCCTATTATGAAAGCTTCTCTTAGATTAACATTAAGAAGTTTTACGTATCAGCATAACACTTACTAAACCCCTTCCAAAAACAGCTGTGATAAACTACATAGCTTTGTATTAAACTTTTCCTGGGGGAAAAGGCATTTTTCAATTAAAAGTAATGAAGGATACATTCCTACAAAGAGGATATCATACAATCTACGAACATTAAATGAACAAATAGAGGAATTATCCAACATACCCTTGGAGGTATTTAAAAAAAAAAAATCTAATGGCACAAAGGAAGCAGATAGATTAGCATTTGTATCAAAATTTAAAGGGATACTAAACCCAATTTTTTTCTTTCATGATTCAGATAGAGCATGCAATTTTAAGCAACTTTCCAATTTACTCCTATTATCAATTTTTAGATATGAGGTCTCAGGTATTAGAAAAAAAGGTAGGCAAATGGCTTTAACATAGAGATAGATACACATGTTGATGAATCATTTTGGAATCAGTGTGGGTTCAATTCATTAATGGCTCTCCAGTTCCTATGTTATTCTAACTAGCTCATTCACCAAAGCTTATAACCTCCATATTGTAATTGAAATTGTTCAAAATTCTGAGATTGAAGAAGATGGTAAGAACAGAGAAGCTTTTGATGAATCTATACCCAGCAGTAACATTCAAAATAACAATAGCAGTTTCAATGTCCTAACTCTTCCTTTTCCATAGGTATCCAACCTGTTCTCTTCACAACATTCCGACCACCACCTATCATCAAAAATGAAACTCAAAGTACCTTGACACTCAGCAATGTTGGAAGTCAAGATTCTGTGGCTCAAGCTGGAAACGAAGATAACCAATCTATGGTAGTTGTATGCTGTTATTTTTTTATTGAAAGACGGTATCTTTGACCTCCACCTTTGTACACTTTTTTTCTCCTATATAATTTTCATGCCACTCTCTCAGGCATACATCTTTCTATCTTATAGAAGACACCTTAAATACTCTTAAGCATGCATCTCTCTCGTTCTTTTAGGACACACATTACACTCTCTAAAGCATGCAAATATTTATCAGTCATAGAGAGCATTAATCCATTTTCCCCTGGCATGCATTACTCTCTTTCCTAGTGGAGAAAAATCTAATTTTCTCAGACAATAATCTTTCTCACCAAGAAGACACACATCTCTAGTCTCTCTGACATTTATCTCTCTCTCTCTCTTAGAGGACACAAACAACCTTCTCTGTGGAATGAATCACTTTATCTGTTTCCTAGAGGACATATTATAAATTACTCTTTCTCTCTCCTAGATGATACATTGCACACGCTGTCTTTTTAAACTTTTCTCTCATGCATTACTCCCCCCTCTCTCTCTCCTATTGAATAAACATTTCCACTTTCTCTTTCCTGAAGGACTCACATCACTACTCAGTCTGGCATGCATCACTATCTCATTCCTCCTAGATGGCACACATTATTCTCTTTATCTCATGCTTTACTTCCTCTCATGGATAATACACAACCCTACTCTCTTAGAGACACTTGCATTATTATCCTATTGTCTCTCTTTTTCTCTATCCTAAAGGACACTTAGCATATTAAAGGGATGAATCGCGCATTTATGTTTAAAAGCGATTACTGCATGCAATCTTAAAGGGACGGCAAACACCTTGTAATTGCAAGTGATTTCTGTTGTGATGTTACAGAATAACATATAAACCAAGCCCTAAAGGTTTTAAAACAAATTAAAGGGACAGTCAACACTAAAATAGTTATTGTTTAAAAACATAGATACCGCCTTTACTACCCATTCCCCAGCTTTGCACAACCAACATTGTAATTAATATACTTTATAACCTTTAAACCTCTAAATTTCTGCCTGTTTCTAAGCCACTACAGACAGCCTCTTATCACATGCTTTTTCTATTTGCTTTTCACAACAGGAGACTGATAGTTCATGTGGGCCATATAGATAACATTGTGCTTACGCCCGTTGAGTTATTTAAGAGTTAGTACAACACAGCGCTAATTGGCTAAAATGCAAGTCAATAGATAATAAATAAATAGCCGTGTGATCAGGGGGCTGTCAGAAGATGCTTATATACAAGGTAATCACAGAGATAAAAAGTATATTAATATAAGTGTGTTGGTTATGCAAAACTGGGGAATGGTTAATAAAGGGATTATCTATCTTTTAAAATAATAATAATTCTAGTGTAAACTGTCCCTTTAAAGGGACATTCCAGCTAAAATTGGAATCCTCATGGATGCAGTTCAGTTTTGAATAGAAGCATTTCTGTAACATATATGTATTTGCAAAAATGCTTCTAATAAAAACTAAAGCTGTTTAAAATGTGTATTTAATTATGTACCGTTCACCCGCATTTTAAACACAGCACTTTCTCAGAGAGCCTAAGGTGCTTATACCATCTGGTAATGACACAATTTGTTAATTTATGAAATGATATAAGCCCCACTGGCACTCTAAGCAGCTGCAGTATTTAAAATTCTGGTGCACTGAGAATATCTAGCTATGCTTCACATGCACGTGCAGAGAAAAATGTTAGCACTAAAACAGTGATAAGTTTTACTAGAAGCATTTTTGCCAATACATGTATAGTGCAAATTTGTTTCTATTCAAAGATGTAATTTATCTATGTGCATTTACATTTTGACAAGAATGTCCCTTTAACATCCTTTTTACTGTAATTATTTTTAATAGCCAAACTCCACCCATCATTTGCCATATTTGGAGGAGCCAATCTGACTTTTTGTCCACAGATAACAAAGCTAGTCACTGTCATAAAGTTAGTATAATGTACATTGTCTTTCATTTGTTATCTGGCAAAGCCAATTAGGAACTGGTATGTAACAGGGTTAGCCTTCATAAGTTAGCAGGGTGCGTTTCACGTTCTGAGAATTAGAAATTGCTCAATTTCCAGAGCTAAATTATATGAAAAGGGGCAAGATAAATAATGAAAATAAATTGCAAATTTGTTTTATTATGCATAACTAAGCGCAAAGGGCTAGATTACAAGTGTAGCGCTAAATTATTGCCCTCCCACAAACAGGCAAAAGTGGCTGGTTATTTCTACCGCAAGCTTGCTGTAGCAATTATTGCTCCGAAAATTAACCAGAGATTAGATCTCTGGTTAATTTTCTAAAAGTGCCCCAAATACCCTTCAAAATAGAGGGCCTTAAGTTTTTTTTTTTTTTTTTAATTTTATTTTATTCGGCAACAAGTACATGAAATTATAATTCAACTCGCAAAAGTACGATAATTCAATTACACATTTGTACGATAACAGAAAACTCATACAGTTGGTTAAGTGTCCGCAAGTTATGTCCCGCAACTGGGGCAAGTCATAGGGGGGTAGTTATCAAGCCCTCAACCTCAAATACGCTGGAATTCCGCAGCGTATTTGTGGCGAGGCTGATTCGCCTTAGTTATAAAGCCCTAGATACCGGCAAAAGTAGAATTTTGTGACGTAAGCTTCGATCTGCCGGACTCAGTCCGACACAGATCGATTCTTACGTCACTCCAGATGTTCCGCACACAAGTGCGACATATTCTGACTACTTTTGCTAGTTATCAAAAAACTAGCAGGTACGCTCGGCACTTTTACGGCCCAGCGTACCTGGTTTTCAATCTGCCGCCCTGGAGGCGGCGGATCCCATAGGAATCAATGGGAGTCTGACCATAGCGAAAGTTCATGTTCGCTGATGACAGACATCCCATTGATTTCTTCTCTGCACCTAACACCCTAACATGTACCCCGAGTCTAAACACCCCTAATCTGTCCCCCCTACACCGCCGCAAGTAAATAAAGTGTTTACCCCCTAAACCGCCGCTCCCTGACCCCGCTGCAACTATAATATTTGTATTAACCCCTAAACCGCCGCTCCCTGACCCCGCCGCAACTATAATATATGTATTAACCCCTAAACCGCCACTCCCTGACCCACGCTGCAACTATAATATATGTATTAACCCCTAAACCGCTGCTCCCTGACCCCGCCGCAACCTATATTAAATTTATTAACCCCTATCCTGCCCCCCCTACACCGTCGCCACTGTAATAAATTTATTAACCCCTATCCTGCCCCCCACTACACCGCCGCCACTGTAATAAAATTATTAACCCCTATCCTGCCCCCACTACACCGTCGCCACTATAATAAATTTATTAACCCCTATCCTGCCCCCCACTACACTGCCGCCACTGTAATAAAATTATTAACCCCTAAACCTAAGTCTAGCACTAACCCTAACACCCCCTAACTTAAATATTAATTAAATAAATCTAAATAATATTTCTATTATGAACTAAATTAATCCTATTTAAAACTAAATACTTACCTTTAAAATAAACCCTAATATAGCTACAATATAAATAATAATTATATTATAGCTATCTTAGGATTTATTTTTATTTTACAGGCAAATTTCAATTTATTTTAACTAGGTACAATAGCTATTAAATAGTTATTAACTATTTAATAGCTACCTAGCTAAAATAAAGAGAAATTTACCTATAAAATAAAAACTAACCTAAGTTACAATTACACCTAACACTACACTATACTTTAATAAATTATTCCTATTTAAAACTAAATACTTACCTGTAAAATAAACCCTAAGATAGCTACAATGTAATTAATAATTACATTGTAGCTATCTTAGGATTTATATTTATTTTACAGGTAACTTTGTATTTATTTTAGCTAGTTAGAATAGTTATTAAATAGTTATTAACTATTTAATAACTACCTAGCTAAAAGAAATACAAAATTACTTGCAAAATAAATCCTAACCTAAGTTACAATTAAACCTAACACTACACTATCATTAAATTAATTACATAAATTACCTACAAATAACTACAATTAAATACAATTACATAAACTAAAGTACAAAAAATAAAAAAAGCTAAGTTACAAAAAATAAAAAAAATAAGTTACAAACATTTAAAAAATATTACAACAATTTTAAGCTACTTACACCTAATATAAGCCCCCTAATAAAATAACAAAGCCCCCCAAAATAAAAAAATGCCCTACCCTATTCTAAATTAAAAAAGTTCAAAGCTCTTTTACCTTACCAGCCCTTAAAAGGGCCTTTCGTGGGGCATGCCCCAAAAAATTCAGCTCTTTTGCCTGTAAAAGAAAAATACAACCCCCCCCAACATTAAAACCCACCACCCACATACCCCTAATCTAACCCAAACCCCCCTTAAAAAAAACCTAACACTACCCCCCCTGAAGATCATCCTACCTTTAGTCGTCTTCACTCAGCCGAGCAGCGATGGAACCGAAGAGGAGATCCGGAGCGGCAGAAGTCATGATCCAAGGAGCGCTGAAGAAATCTTCCATCCGATGAAGTGATCCTCCAAGCGGCGCTGAAGAAGTCTTCGATCTGGGCGATGTCATCTTCCAAGCGGGGTCTTCAATCTTCTTCTTAGTCAGCGCATCGGGCCAGCTGTATAGTCACAGCCCGGCCCGACCGCGCCATAAGACTAAGTGCAGCTCGCTCCTGTGAGAGAGAGCAGAGAGCGGGTCTGTAAAAGCGCCATCATTTTTACATATTAAAAGGTAAAAAAGGGTTTTAGAACTATAGCACTTAAATAATGTTATATAATTCTGCACTATGTGCAGAATTATATAACATTATTTTTAAGGTTTACTGTCCCTTTTTAAGTTTTTAATAAAAAAAATTTGCTTTTTTTTAATTAAAAAAAAAAACTGCACTAGGCAGTTTTGGGGCTTTAAAGTTGTCGGGAGTGGAAACAGTGTTCCCATAGACTGCACTGTAAATATATATGTATATGCTTATATACTGTACATATATATTTGTGTTAATATGGGTTTATACCCATATTAACACATACAAATATATGCATATAATCATATACCTATATATTTAAAAATGCTTCCCATCGCTGTGCTACTTACCCCCTTCGCTGCGGGAGGTTCTGATGCCGTATCTGATGGCATCAGAACAAGGCTCCAATAGGAACATATGGAAGCGTGCTCTCGTGAGCGCAATGAGAACACATTTATTTGTAATACCAGCTGGTATTACAAAGCGGAGCGCTAATATTGCTTGCACGCAAGTGCTATTTAGTGCTCCACTTGTAATGTGGCCTTTTATGTATATAATTGTAAAATAAAATCCAAGACAATGGCAGGTAGATTTGTAGTAAACTATCTGTAATGCATTATAAATTAGCCTTCATTTCCTTAACATAAAAGTGTTTGTTAAAGCATTTTGCAAACCAGTTAAACATGATAAAAAATTACACCTCCAATCGCAACACATTGCTGCTCACAGACAATGAGCCAATAACAATGTGCGTACATACTTATGCACCAATCACAGGCAGTGTCTTTCTCAAGAATGGTATGTGAGTGTATTGGGTATCTATTTCTGGGATTTAACCCTTTTCTAAAAATGTAATTTGATTTAAAAAATGCTAAAAAAATAATAATAATTTACAATCTTATGACCATTTAATTGCAGTAGGAGGGACCATTTTGGTTTGGTATTGCAGTGAAGAGGGATTGTGTGGTTAGGGTTTATAATGCTAGGAGGGTCTGATAGGATCTCCCTAATTGGGAAAATAACACAGTATCTATATCATATCACACTAACAGCACTCAATAGTCACAGTGTTGCCCTCATATTGTAACATTGGGGCCGATTTATTATGGCCTGAATCGGCCCCAATGCAGCTGTTTCCGTGCGATCCTTCAGGCTCACCGGAAAGGGGAGCTAAGAAGCAGCGGTCTTAAGAGCGCTGCTCCTTAACTAGTACACCTCCTCTGAGGCTGCGGACATCAATCCACCCGATTGTGTACGATCAGGTTGATTGACACCCCCTGCTAGCGGCCGATTGGCCGTGAATCTGCAGGGGGCGGCATTGCACAAGCAGTTCACCAGAACTGCTTGTGCAATGTTAAATGTTAAATGCCGACAGCATATGCTGTCAGCAATCGGTGATGTCTGGTGGACATGATCTGCTACAGTGGATCATGTCCACCAGACATTGATAAATCGGCCCCATTGGCTCTATTATTTGAGCTTTATTTATGATCTTAAACCCTTAAATGATTCTAGATGCAGAAATAGCTAAATAAAACCACATTTACTATCAAATGCTCATTAAATTAAAAAGTATTAAATAGTTTAATGCTTTATGTTTACACACAGCAATTAACCTCAACAAGTATTTCAGTTTTTTTCTTGTTGGATAAATTAACTTTAACATTTGATTGCAACCTTTAAGGAGACATAACACTACAAAAAGAAAATGCTGTAATGTGTTATAGTTAAAGAAGGATCCAGAGCAGCAATGAACACAACTAGCTAAACACATAAGGGGAGCCAATTACAAGGGGCATACAGTATGTGTGTAGCCACCAATCATCAGCTAGGTCCCAGAAGTGCATTGCTGCTACGCAGTATACTAGGTATGCTATAACAAATAATACCAATAGGACAAAGTAAATTTGAAAATAGAAGTAAAGTGAAATGTCTCTTAAAAATGTTTGCCCTATCTGAACCATGAAATAATAATTTTTATTTTCATGTCCCTTTAAGGCAGTGACCAAGAAATTTGTCAGCACATTAAAGGAACAAACAGAGAAGTGGTTTGATAAAACCCAGAGGAAAAGACTTTTGAAACAAGGAGAGTATCCTGACTGGTTCCATGGATTTATAACACGCAGGTATGTGGCAACTGACTAAAAAAAATGTAGCCAACAATCAGCAAGCCCTACCCGGGGTGCTGAACCAAAAATGGGCTGGCTCCTAAGCTTACATTCCTGCTTTTTTAATAAAAAGATACCAAGAGAACGAAGAAAATTGATAATAGGAGTAAATTAGAACGTTGCTTAAAATGTCATGCTCTAAATCATGAGATAAAAAAAATGGGTTTAGTATCTTTTTAAAGGACACAAATTGGTTGCGCAGGAGAAGGGGGCAGCATTGCACAAAAAAGCTCTTGTGCAATGCTAAATGTCACCAGGCAGTACAGTATCCCAAGTAATGATTGCAGGAAGACAGGTTCACTACTTGTGAAACTCTCCGCCTTCAATAATGATACATTTTCCCCCAAGCATAGTTTATTATTTTTTCACTATTCCTTAGGACCAACTATCAACAGAAATACCCTCATACATTTTTCAATAGTGACCTCTCACCTAAAAAGAAAGCTTTTTTTACATTAAATCACACCGGTGTAGCAAAAACATAAAAGAATGAAGAAGGAAAAAAAAATATATTGTAATATTGAAATCTTTTAACCCCTTAATGACCGAGGACGTGCAGGGTACGTCCTCAAAAAAAAGGCAGTTAACGCCTGAGGACGTACCCTGCACGTCCTCGGTGTGGAAAGCAGCTGTAAGCGATCCTGCTCGCTTCCAGCTGCTTTCCGGTTATTGCAGTGATGCCTCGATAAGGAGGCATCCTGCAATAACCATACATGGCCATCCGATGCAGAGAGAGCCACTCTGTGGCCCTCTCTGCACCGGACATCGATGGCCGGTATCGTTGGTGGGTGGGAGCCGACTTGGGAGGCGGGTGGGCGGCCATCGGTGTGCCGTGTGACGTCGGGGGGGGGCGGGATCGGGGGCGGCACCGTCGGGGGCGCGCACGGACGCGCGCGCATGCACGGAGGGTGGCGGGCGCGTGCACGGGGCGGGAGCGGGTGGGAACCGCTACACTACAGAAAATCAATAAACAGTAAAAAGTTAAAAGGCCATAATCACACACAAAAAACCCCACAAAAAGAGATCGTGGAGGGGTGGGGGGTTGGTTTTTGTGTGGGGGGAAGCTACACTACAGAAAAGTTAAAAAAATGCAAAACAAAAACTTTTTTTCGTCTAAACTGGGTACTGGCAGACAGCTGCCAGTACCCAAGATGGCGCCCATTAAGTTAGAGTGGGAGGGTTATAGAGCTGTTTGGGGGGATCAGTGAGGTTGGGGGCTAAGGGGGATAGTACACAGCAGCATATGTAAATATGCTTTTTAAAAAAACCACCAAAAAAACAAATATAGCTTTTATTTTAGTACTGGCAGACTTTCTGCCAGTACTTAAGATGGCGGGGACAATTGTGGGGTGGGGGAGGGAAGAGAGCTGTTTGGGAGGGATCAGGGGGTCTGATGTTTACGGTGGGAGGCTGAGCTCTACACTAAATCTAATATTAACCCTGCAAGCTCCCTACAAGCTACCTAATTAACCCCTTCACTGCTAGCCATAATACACGTGTGATGCGCAGCGGCATTTAGCGGCCTTCAAAATACCAAAAAGCAACGCCAAAGCCATATATGTCTGCTATTTCTGAACAAAGGGGATCCCAGAGAAGCATTTACAACCATTTGTGCCATAACTGCACAATCTGTTTGTAAATGATTTCATTGAGAAACCTAAAATTGTGAAAAATTTAACGTTTTTTTTTAATTTGATCGCATTTGGCGGTGAAATGGTGGCATGAAATATACCAAAATGGGCCTAGATCAATACTTGGGGTTGTCTACTACACTACACTAAAGCTAAAATTACCCCAAAAAACTCCCTACATGCTCCCTAATTAACCCCTTCACTGCTGGGCATAATACACGTGTGTTGCGCAGTGGCATTTAGTGGCATTCTAATTACCAAAAAGCAACACCAAAGCCATATAAGTATGCTATTTCTGAACAAAGGGGATCCCAGAGAAGAATTTACAACCATTTGTGACATAATTGCACAAGCTGTTTGTAAATAATTTCAGTGAGAAACCTAAAGTTTGTGAAAAAATTTGTGAAAAAGTGAACATTTTTTTTATTTGATCGCATTTGGCGGTGAAATGGTGGCATGAAATATACCAAAATGGGCTTAGATCAATACTTTGGGTTGTCTACTAAAAAAAAATATATACATGTCAATGGATATTCAGAGATTCCTGAAAGATATCAGTGTTCTAATGTAACTAGCGCTAATTTTGAAAAAAAAATGGTTTGGAAATAGCAATGTGCTACTTGTATTTATTGCCCTATAACTTGCAAAAAAAGCAAAGAACATGTAAACATTGGGTATTTCTAAAATCAGGACAATATTTAGAAACTATTTAGCATAGGTGTTTTTTGGTGGTTGTAGATATGTAACAGATTTTGGGGGTCAAAGTTAGAAAAATTGGGTTTTTTTTCAATTTTTCCTCATATTTTATAAAATTTTTATAGTAAATTATAAGATATGGTATCTTTAGAAAGTCCATTTAATGGCGAGAAAAACGGTATATAATATGTGTGGGTACAGTAAATGCGTAAGATGAAAATTACAGCTAAACACAAAGACCGCAAAAATGTAAAAATAGCCTTGGTCCCAAACGGACAGAAAATGGAAAAGTGCTGTGGTCATTAAGGGGTTAAAACAATGAAAATATGAGATCCTCTTTATGCACTAACAAAATATAAGCTTTGTGGTTCAAACTGCAAGAACACAAAGAACACGTAGCTGGTGAAAAAAACTCGTTCCTCATAGTATTACCAGCAATGCTTGCAAAAGAAGTATAAAGACAACAGACAGAGAAGTACTTGACATAGTTAAAAAAAAAATCATTTGCTATACTTCATCATGCCATTTTGTGCCACTCCAAATAAGGTTACCCTATCATAATCAGGCATATGCACATATGCTCCATTCATTGGCTGCATTCGTATGCAGTGTAAACAGGGGTGTTGTGGGATTGTGACTTTTGTGTTTTTAAACTATTTACATAGTTAAATACCTAATAAATAATATGGATTTTCATTTAAAGGGACAGTCTATACTAGAATTTTTATTGTTTAAAAAGATAGATAATCCCTTTATTACCCAATTTCCCAGTTTTGTATAACTAGCACAGTTATATTAATATACTTTTTACCTATGTGATTACCTTGTATCTAAGCCTCTGCAGACTGCTCCTTAATGTTTGTTCTTTTGACAGACTTGCATTTTAGCCAATTTTATTATTATTATTATTATTATTCTTTATTTATAAAGCGCCAACAGATTCCGCAGCGCTGTTCATAGGCAACAAAGATAAAAGGACAGTACAATATGAGATACCAGACAAAATTTAACAAACAAATACAGGAGGAATTGGGAGCCCTGTTTCCGTGAGAACTTACAATCTAAATGGGTAGGAGGGTGAGAAACAGGAGGTGGGGACTGCAAAGGTGGGAATGATGTTAGTGTGAAGTTAGATGAGGGCAATCAGTGTTGACTCCTAGGTAACTCAACATGCATGAGCACAATGTTATCTATACGGCACACATGAACTAACGCCCTCTAGTTATGAAAAACTGTCAAATTGCATTCAGATAAGAGGCAGCCTTTAAGGGCTAAGAAATTAGCATATGACCTACCTAGGTTTAGCTTTCAACTAAAAATACCACGAGAACAAAGCAATATTTATGATAAAAGTAAATTGGAAAGTTGTTTAAAATGACATGCCCTATCTGAATCATGAAATTTTATTTTTGACTGTCCCTTTAATAGTACGTACTCACAATACTAAATATAGATGTGTCAATAAGCCAATCTATACATCTGTTCTTTGAATTAAAAATAAATAAATACAATTTAAGCTGTCCAGTATTGTTGTTACTTTCAACTCCTTTGCAGGAGTTAGGTCTATTCAAGTAATAGTGCACCAATAAAATGCTTTGGCACAGAGCATTTTAATATTTCTCATTTATATCCCTTTTAAAGACAAATATAAAGGAAGGCAAGTATGGTCTCAATTGCTAAATAGTTGTGATATATAAGCATTCTGCAGTCAGTGGGTTAAAAATTAAATGAAACCTGCTGATACAGAATAGACAGCAGTAGTTCTCGACAGGAACCGTTAATTTTTTTTAGACAGGAAACACAATGGTCTAGATTACGAGTGGAGCTCTATTTTAATGTGCGCCTTTAAAGCAGCAAATTTGCCCATTTATGGGCGCACATTAAATAACCAGCTATTAAAATGGCTGGTTAATGCTCCCGTGAACTTGCGGTTTCACTTTGTGCTTAGCGCAGTTAACCAGAGGTCAAACCTCTGGTTAATGAAAAAAGTTGCACCACAAATATAGAGTACAGTAGTTCAAAATAAAATAAAAATATGTGCATCTTTATTTTAAAATAAAAACTGCACAAAGCAGTTATAAGGAATTAAAGTGAGGGGATGTGGGGTGTTTGGGGAAAAAAACGGCACTGAAAGTGCCTTTACATTGAGGTCAATAGAGGACTTATATAAGTATATATTTTTATTTTGCTGCCCAATGCTGCCCAATTTGCACCCTGCTCTGCGCTAGGTTGTTTGCCGTGTCTCATGGCATGAGAAGAAGGCTCCTATTGGAGCCTAGGGAAGGGCGCTCACATAAGTGCTTGGCTTCCAGACAATGCGCCTGACTTGTAATACCAGCGCACATTTACGTGGCATTACTGAGTGGAGCGCAAATATCTCGCTTGTGAAAGTGCAATGTTGCACTCCACTCGTCATCTAGGCCAATATGAGTTACATTTTGATCATGAAAAATCCACTAATGTAACTTCATATGTGGGATGTATTTGCAAACAGTAGGACTAGCTGAAGCCACATTACATTATACTTATGCTAAAGATAATATCCTAGAAACAATAAAACCCATTCATGAAATGAATCGTTTAGTGAAACAATTTGCTGCAACATCACAATAATAAAATTGCAGAAGTCATAAAAAATTGTAATTAGTACCTTGTGGTAACTCAGTGATGCAGCGACCTTGCAAAACACTTTCAAAGCCTTAGACAACAAACAAATAATAAAAAATACCTCTATAAATTAGTCCAATCTTACTATATGCAGAAATGAAAAGTTGTAAACAGTTAAAAGGACCACTAAACACATAAGAATAATCAACAAATGCATGATAATTAGACAATGTAAAAGCACTTAGGGCTAGATTACGAGTGGAGCGCTATAGTTTGCGTGCAAGCGATATCGGGTTTTCGCAGCCGCTTGTGCACAAGTTGAAAGTAAATGGGAGCATGTAAGTGCAATTGCGATTAACACTAGAATGATTACAGTCACCTCAGAGCTCAAAAAAGTGTCACAAAACACATCAAAAATACATTACAAAGTACAGTTACACTCATAATAACACCATTTTATAAAAATAGTTTAAAAAAATATTGCATTAAAAATTTAGAAGGGCTCAAAGATATGAGGTCTCAGGTGTTAGAACAAAAATGGACTGCAAAGGGCTTTAACATAGAGGTACAGGCATACATATGTCTAAATATGTTTATGTATGTATATGTATATAATATTATATATATATATATATATATATATATATATATATATATATATATATATATATATATAATACCGTCCATAAATCACAGGATATACCCTCCAAAGGTCATCTGCCTGGGTGCTGTGATGCTTTAAATAATTCCAATATAAATAACAGCACTCTCAGGTCTTTCATTCAAGTGAGAACAGCAAAAGTCTCTTTTTTATTGAAACGTTTTCGAGGAGCTTGTCCCCGTCATCAGCATAACACACTAGTGAAACACAACATATATTTATATTAACAAACCAATAATTTTAATGCCAACAACCTGTGTACCTCTTGGTGTCCCAGAAAACCTGCCAAACACTCGTGTTTGGAACGCACTGTGCGTTCCAGTGATTTGCAGCCGGAAGTACCTAATGTCACATGACTTCCGGTCTCTGTTATTTTGTGTATACCTTCTCCGTGTATGTTATAATTAATATCAGATCGTAATCCAATATGTACATTATGTGTAATAATTTACTTTTGTCTATAATCAACATTTCCCTGTGTCCTTCTTGGGGTGTTGTGATAAGCCTGCTTTTCGCCGCTTCATTTGTATATGTCATACCTTACGTTTTTACTATAAACTTATTTACAAACATGTGTAGGCTTTATCTCTGCACTGGCCACTCTTTTTGTGTTTTATTTAGTATGTTTGTGTCTGTGCGTGGGTATTCGTATTTATGTACATTCTTCTTGTGTAAGCACTATTTCTTGCCATTTTTTCTTTACAGCATTTGTTTATCTGGGTTGTCTTGGTTACCCAATAGCGCTTGCTGTGTACATTCTATATATCTTACACTATCTGATTGCCATTATTTTTAAGGCATACTGTGTGCTTTTTAATTGTGTTTATTGTCTGTTATGAACTTCTTACCCCACTATATATTATTTACATTGTCATACTCTCCACAATTTCCATATTTGTCTATTTCTCCCAATTGTGTGAGTATCTATTTGCTCGTGATTGGCCTATTCTGATCTTTGATCATGTCTGCCCAAAGATAAACAGCCAAAAAATTACCTACACATAACATAGATTATTTACATACATGCTCTTAGCATATAGTTACACATTCAAATTTTGCTATCTGCATATCATATATATTAAAATTAAAATTATCCTCTTAGTACTGTTTTTTTATCACCTTCTCTTATGTTATTGTATTTCGTGTTTAATTTTCTAAGATTCACTCTTATGTGGGACCTCTTGAATTGTTCCCGCTACAGGTTCACTTTTCTCATAAAGTCCTGTGTGTCAGATCTATATTCTTTTGTTTCCATTCCTCTTTTAATTTGTAGCTTTGTTCCGTCTTTTATGAGTTTAGATGGTATCCATGTTCTGTAGTTTTCTCTTTGTTTCAATTGGCTACTGTCTGTGTAGGTTATGGGAGAGGTTGTTAGATGGTAACTTGCCTGATATGTGTCTTACCCCAAGAGTAGTGGAAGTCACTCTCGTGTCCCCCCTTACTCTAATCATAAGATTATGATTGGGGCACTACCCCCCTTGGGGTCTGTGTCCCAATCTATCCTTGATACGGTGCACAATATCTTAACGGCGTACCTTTGTTTGTATCTCCTACCTATATCAGTGCCTTAAAGTCAGGTGCCGAGTTGAGCCCCCCTGGATGTATTGTTCCCAATCTGTACATCCATTCTGCCTCTCTTCTGAGTAGGGCTTTGTTACGGTCCCCTCCTCTCTCCAGCTGGGGAATGTGATCGATTAGGATGTATCTGATGCTGGATACTTGATGTTGTTTTTGGGTGCAGTGTCTGGCTACAGGTTGATCTGAATCACCTGTGTCAAGTGCCACACGTATCGCCCGCCTATGGTTGGCCATTCTTTCGCGTAATGTTCCACTGGTCTTACCAATGTAAAATCTGGCACATGGGCAAAAGAGTAGGTAGATTACATGTGTTGTATTACACGATAAAGAATGCTTGATATGATACACTTGGTTGGTGTGCGGATGGTGGAAGATCTTAGTAGCTATTAGGCCATTACATGTGGTACAGCCTAAGCATTTGTATGAACCTTTGATGTTAACCTTTTCTTTGTTTAGATAGCATCTTTTGGGGTCTGTTTTAACCAGCAAATCTCTTAGATTCGTGCCCCTCCTATATGCAATCATTGGTGTAAGATTATGAGCAAATCTTAGTTTAGGGTCCGATTGTACCACAGGCCAGTGTTTCCTCAAGATATTACCAGCCTCAGTGGTGTTGGGTGAAAATGTAGTTGCCATTATGAGCCTGTTGGATGATTCTTTGATCTTTTCCTTGTTTATAAGGGTTTCCTGTGTGTATGGTAGTACTTCTTGTAAGATTGTTTCTATTGTATTCTTCTTGTACCCCCGTTGTAGGAATTTGTCCCTCATATATTGAAGTTGGGAAACCCCTGTGGCTTTATCTGTATTGTTGCGTATTACTCGCATCATTTGTGATTTAATGATTCCTTTGAGTAGAGCTGGTGGGTGACAGCTACTTGCACATAGAATGGAGTTCCTATCGGTGGGTTTGTAATACAGTGTGGTACCTAGTGTGCCGTTTTGTATGTACACATTTAGGTCCAAGAAATGTATTTCAGTTGCACTGTGTGTTATTTTGAATCGCACCGGTGTGTCTGTACTGTTGATGTATTGGAACCATTCCAGTAATGTGTGCTGTCCTCCCCTCCAAATTAAAAAGACATCATCTATATATCTTACATAGAATATTATAGATGTTATATCCTTGTTCCACAGGAATGTCTTTTCAAAGTCAGACATGTATATGTTGGCATACGATGGGGCCATATTTGACCCCATCGCCGTGCCCGATGTCTGCAGGTAGTACTGAGTCTCAAAGCGAAAATAGTTATGTGTAAGACAAAATTGCATGAGTGTCATGAGGTATTCAATTGGGGGTCCCTCATATTCTGTGTCTTCAATGAGGTGGTTCCTAACTGCTGTTAGTCCTTTGTCATGAGGGATGATGGTGTAGAGACTGTTGATATCCAGGGTAACCAGGATGTCCCCAGTCTCCACAGCAACATCCCTCAATTTATGTATGAGATCATTTGTGTCAGCGATATAAGACGTGATTTTTTTCACTGTTGGTTGTAGCAATATGTCAAGTAGTTGTGCTACTGGCTGCGTCATGGATTGTACCGCTGACACAATTGGTCGCCCTGGTGGTCTTTCCATGTTTTTGTGGATCTTGGGCGTTGTATACAATATCGGGACTTTTGGATATTTAGTAGTACAAAATTCATATAAGTTTTCATTGAGGTATCCCTGCTGAAATCCAAGTGTTAGAACTTGGTCAAGCTCTTGTTTATATTTACCCGTGGGGTCCCTTGTTAATGTGGTATATGTTTCAACATCACCTAACTGTTGCAGGATGTCCTCTCTATAGTCTGAATAGTTCAAAAGGACAATTGCCCCGCCCTTATCAGCGGGGCGGACGACCAGTGAGTGATCATCCTGCAAAGTTTTGATGGCTTGTCTTTCCTCTTGTGTTAAGTTGTGTGTCCATTTTTTGTTGACCCTTTCTGATTCAAGGTCTTGTGTAGTGAGTCTTATGTAGGTCTTGGTTGACGCACTATTACTGTGCGGTTCGAATGTGCTTGCCTTTTTGCATTTATCTAATAAGGACATTTCTGTGTCTCATGTGGGGGTGTCTTGGAAGAATTCCTTAATTTTTAGAACCCTATTGTGTTTATACATGTCTATTTTGAGTTCTAGTTCAGGTGTGCTATGACTTGGCACAAATGTTAGGCCTTTGTTGAGGACTTGTCTCTCTGCTGTTGTAAGTGTATGTTCGCTAAGATTGACTACTATGTCCTCATTATGCTGCGGCGTGCTGGCCTGTATCTTCCTCCTCCCCTGATGTGTGGCCTCTGTCTCCTCCTCCTCCCCGTGACCTGGTGGTCACCCCTAAAAAATGGCGTTCTGGGGTGGAGTGTCCCCTGTGTACATATGTGTCCCCACGTGTTGTTTGAGGTGTATATGTTCCTGGTGACATAGGGGTCGTGTGTGAGGTATTGGTATCTGTTTCGGACAATTCTGCCCCACTTGTGTCTATTGTTGCAAATTGTACCCGTCTAGGTCTATAGGTTCTCCTATTTCTACCTTCTGTGGTGTTAGTTAACCATTTGTATACCCTACCATGAGTATAGTCTGCATTTACAGAGTCAAGTTTTCTGTTTTTGAACACTGTTAGGTCCGTTTTGTATTTTTCTATTTGTTGGTTCAACTTGAGTAGCCAGTTTTCCTGCTGGTCTAGTGTGAGTGTGGTGTTATGTGCCTCCTCAAAAGTTGTTATTTCTATCTTGACCTTTACTAGTATGTTTGTGACCTCTTCAATTACTAGGAGTACCAAATCTAAGGAGCACTTATTTAAGATATGGCACCACTTTCTTCTAAACTCAGGGTTATCACGCCCTATGGTGGGGATGTTTTTAACCCTGAATCCCCTAGGTATGTGGCTCAGTCTGTAGTATTCAGATAGGTAGCTACCATGTAACATGAGGTCTATTTCACGTTTTTTAAGTTTTAGTAGGTTGTGGTATAAATTTATAGGGGTCTCAACGGTACTTCTGTTGATTGGGGCGAATAGTATCCTTGCTGCATCGTCCTGCGTGTAGGTCACCGTGCCTATCTGTGCCACCAAGGCATGTTCTCCCGGGGTTTCCTCCGTTTGCACTATTGTGTTTCCTGGTGGTGGTAATGCTGTTATTTGGGGAAAAACAGGTTCCATATTATATATGCAATTTATGCAATGTAGTTCAAATACACACGTACTTCTTGGCTCAAATGGCTTTACAATTCACTATTGATGTCATAGGTGTCCAGTATATTTAGAGGTGATATTAAGTCAATGATAGCATACAAAAGAAAGAAAGTTTTTTCTGGGTAGTCACCAGTCTGGAAGTGGGGGTATCACTGTGTATACCAAAATATAATACCGTCCATAAATCACAGGATATACCCTCCAAAGGTCGTCTGCCTGGGTGCTGTGATGCTTTAAATAATTCCAATATAAATAACAGCACTCTCAGGTCTTTCATTCAAGTGAGAACAGCAAAAGTCTCTTTTTTATTGAAACGTTTTCGAGGAGCTTGTCCCCGTCATCAGCATAACACACTAGTGAAACACAACATATATTTATATTAACAAACCAATAATTTTAATGCCAACAACCTGTGTACCTCTTGGTGTCCCAGAAAACCCGCCAAACACTCGTGTTTGGAACGCACTGTGCGTTCCAGTGATTTGCAGCCGGAAGTAACTAATGTCACATGACTTCAAAAATACATTACAAAGTACAGTTACACTCATAATAACACCATTTTATAAAAATAGTTTAAAAAAAATATTGCATTAAAAATTTAGAAGGGCTCAAAGATATGAGGTCTCAGGTGTTAGAACAAAAATGGACTGCAAAGGGCTTTAACATAGAGGTACAGGCATACATATGTCTAAATATGTTTATGTATGTATATGTATATAATATTATATATATATATATATATATATAAATATACACACACATATTGATATATACTGTGTGTATATATATATATACGTATAAATACATAAATACATATGCACACACATATATAAATATATATATATATCTATACTATAATTGCGTTTGTAATGCGCCCGTCACCGTGGGCAGTTGCGCACGCATCCTCAAAGGAATGTTGGCAGCGCGAGGCAGCCAACAGAATGTTGGCTGCATGTGCACCCAAAAGAATTGCTGCACCAGGTGGATTCCGAAAATGGCAAAGCTGCATCCAGGTGGATTTCGAAAATGGCAGGATGGTGAAAGAATCCACCACAGGCAAACGGAGCATTACAAAAATAAAAAATAACTGCGCGCAATAAGTAAAAAATAAATAAATAAAAAAAAACACCCACAATAAGTTTTTTTTTTAAAAAAAAATAACCGCCTGTACAAACTATTTCGAAAAAAATAAACTAACCACCCGCACGAAGTAATAAGGAAAAAAAATAAAAAATAAATTATTAACCCCTAATCCGCCAACCCCCCACAACGCATTAAACCTAATATACCTATTAACTCCTAAACCACCCCTGTTAGAGGGGACTTTATTTATTTTAAAAGTGAAAGGGTTGATTTCTTTAGGGCAATGCCCTACAAAAAGCCATTTTAAGGGCTATTGGCAGTTCAGTATTAGATTGGGGGGGGTTATTTTGGGGGTGATTTTTTATTTTTATAGGGGTATTAGTTAAGGTTTAATTGTATTATTTTGGATAGCTTTGGGGGTTTTTCCTGTATTTTTACTTTTTTATTTTTCATAGCTTGGGGGGGGGGGGGTTGCATTTTTAACACATAGACTGCCCTCTGGGCAGGCTTATCAACTAGTATATAAGTAACTGTATTGGAGCCCTTTGCAGTAAAGTAGATTTAAACATGAAAAAATAATTTTCATGCTTTCTGTAAATAGTATACATTTCAATGTTCTGCATATAGCAGAATATGTTCTATGTATTTTTAAATTTAAATATATATATATATATATATATATATATATATATATATATATATATATATATATATATATATATCTTTATATATCTATACCTATATATAATCATGTATATTTAGGTATAAATATATATTTGTGCAGAAATCTATCAGATATATAGTCAAATATTTCTGAGAATAAAAAGAACATATTCTGCTATGTGCAGAACATTAGATTATAAAATATGCAAAAATTATCTTCTTATGTTGCACTTTTGCGCTTATGTTGTGCGTAACTTGAGGGTGTTAGTTTCCCCCCAACGTTTTAGGCTTTATTTAAGTCTATGGGGGGAATGCGATTTTGCGTTCACAACTTCTCAAAGTCTATTTGTTACTGTGATGTTCCGAACACGAGAGTTCAAACTTTTTACTTTCAACATATTGGCCACTACATAACTATAACTATTACAGGCAGGAAGTCCCACAATGCCAGTAAGGGTGGACTATATGGGACAGAGGTGTCAGGGACATACTGCACCCTGCACCCCTGCTTCATAAATTATTTTTCAGATATATTTTATTTTGTTTACCACCTCTGAGCACTACACACCTGCATATTTCTTAATTGCAAGCAGGTGGGTATTGACCGGAACTTATTCTTCACTGTTTCTGGTGCCAGTCATTCTAGGTTAATATATATATAATATACATATAAATACAGTATAAATGTGTGTGTATATATAGAGTGTAATTGGTTACAGTGAGCACCTACATCTGTATTTTATTTGATTGGCTGATTGTGCAGTGTGTGATTGGTTAGTGACACACCTACATCTGTTTTTTATTTGATCGGCTCATTGTACATCAGTGACACACCTACATCTGTATTTGATTGGCTCATTTTATATATATATATAAATGTATATGTGTGTGTATATATATATATATATATATATATATATATATATATATATATATATATATATATATATATATATATATATATACAGGGAGTGCAGAATTATTAGGCAAGTTGTATTTTTGAGGATTAATTTTATTATTGAACAACAACCATGTTGTCAATGAACCCAAAAAACTCATTAATATCAAAGCTGAATAGTTTTGGAAGTAGTTTTTAGTTTGTTTTTAGTTATAGCTATTTTAGGGGGATATCTGTGTGTGCAAGTGACTATTACTGTGCATAATTATTAGGCAACTTAACAAAAAACAAATATATACCCATTTCAATGATTTATTTTTACCAGTGAAACCAATATAACATCTCAACATTCACAAATATACATTTCTGACATTCAAAAACAAAACAAAAACAAATCAGTAACCAATATAGCCACCTTTCTTTGCAAGGACACTCGAAAGCCTGCCATCCATGGATTCTGTCAGTGTTTTGATCTGTTCACCATCAACATTGCGTGCAGCAGCAACCACAGCCTCCCAGACACTGTTGAGAGAGGTGTACTGTTTTCCCTCCTTGTAAATCTCACATTTGATGATGGACCACAGGTTCTCAATGGGGTTCAGATCAGGTGAACAAGGAGGCCATGTCATTAGATTTTCTTCTTTTATACCCTTTCTTGCCAGCCACGCTGTGGAGTACTTGGACGCGTGTGATGGAGCATTGTCCTGCATGAAAATCATGTTTTTCTTGAAGGATGCAGACTTCTTCCTGTACCACTGCTTGAAGAAGGTGTCTTCCAGAAACTGGCAGTAGGACTGGGAGTTGAGCTTGACTCCATCCTCAACCCGAAAAGGCCCCACAAGCTCATCTTTGATGATACCAGCCCAAACCAGTACTCCACATCCACCTTGCTGGCGTCTGAGTCGGACTGGAGCTCTCTGCCCTTTACCAATCCAGCCACGGGCCCATCCATCTGGCCCATCAAGACTCACTCTCATTTCATCAGTCCATAAAACCTTAGAAAAATCAGTCTTGAGATATTTCTTGGCCCAGTCTTGACGTTTCAGCTTGTGTGTCTAGTTCAGTGGTGGTCGTCTTTCAGCCTTTCTTACCTTGGCCATGTCTCTGAGTATTGCACACCTTGTGCTTTTGGGCACTCCAGTGATGTTGCAGCTCAGAAATATGGCCAAACTGGTGGCAAGTGGCATCTTGGCAGCTGCACGCTTGACTTTTCTCAGTTCATGGGCAGTTATTTTGCGCCTTGGTTTTTCCACACGCTTCTTGCGACCCTGTTGACTATTTTGAATGAAACGCTTGATTGTTCGATGATCACGCTTTAGAAGCTTTGCAATTTTAAGAGTGCTGCATCCCTCTGCAAGATATCTCACTATTTTTGACTTTTCTGAGCCTGTCAAGTCCTTCTTTTGACCCATTTTGCCAAAGGAAAGGAAGTTGCCTAATAATTATGCACACCTGATATAGGGTGTTGATGTCATTAGACCACACCCCTTCTCATTACAGAGATGCACATCACCTAATATGCTTAATTGGTAGTAGGCTTTCGAGCCTATACAGCTTGGAGTAAGACAACATGCATAAAGAGGATGATGTGGTCAAAATACTCATTTGCCTAATAATTCTGCACTCCCTGTATATATATATATATATATATATATATATATATATATATATATATATGTGTGTATATATAATATATATATATGTGTGTGTTTATGTGTCTATATATATATATATATATATATATTATATATATATGTATTTAATAATATATGTATAATATAATAATAGTATGTACGTATATATATATATATATATATATATATATATATATATATATATATATATGTGTGTGTGTGTAAACAATATTATATTATACATATAAAATGAAATATACTTATATAAATTGTATATGTATTTGTTTGTGTATATACATATATATATATATATATATATATATATATATATATATATATATATATATATATATATATATATATATATATAAAATTGTCTGGTGGGTGATGGTGGTGATATAATAACAATTATTAAAAAAGACAGAGTGACATACCTCATTGTTTTATTAATGTAAACAGGCTCAGCTAACTGTCTCACTGTCTGAGTCTCTCTCAGTCCCTCCCTGGCTGCTGCTTCATCAATGGATTTAGGCACTATTTAATTTCATGCTGGCTCAGACAGTCAGAGAAAACCTCAGTACCCTACTCAGTCACTCACTCTGTGCAGCACACTGAGCTGGTCTTCTCTTCTTGTTGCTTGCTATCAGACTGACGTGACGTCACGCTCACGTGACCCGCGTGATCACGTGACGACGTTGGTCTGACAAGGCCACGCCCACAGCAAGACTGCCATTATTACACTAACACTTACGGACGGTTACGGGAGGCAGATGGATGCGTGTGCAGCCTGGCAGGCAGCCCAGAGGGTCCCCGACTGCAACTCTGGCTCTGCACACTGTCAGCCTGGATCAGAAAGATGACGATCCGATCAGCTGAGCAGAGCCTGAGTTGACAGTGACACAGGCTAACCTACAGGGGCTGGGCTTGTTGGGTAAAGCAGGTCATCACAATAAAAAAAAAATGTAAAGAAAACTATCAAAGGCTATGTCCGGTTTTTTAAAAATAAAATTACCGGGCAGTAGCCTGAAATACCGGACAGTCCGGTCTAATAACGGACACCTGGCAACCCTAGCTGCTGTCCAGCAATCTCATATGCCAAACGAATAATACTTCTCAACCAGAGAGAAAGAGAAGTAGCAGTAGCTTTCTGACCCTTATGTTTTCCAGAAAAGCAAACAAACAATGCAGAAGACTGCCGAAAATCTGTCCTAGTCTGCAAATAGAATTTAAGAGCCTGCACAACATCTAAGTTGTGTAACAACCGCTCTTTGTGAGAGAAAGGATTAGGAAAGAGAGAAGGAACAACAATTTCCTGATTGATATTCTTATCAGAAATAACCTTAGGAAGAAAATCAAACTTGGTACGAAGGACTGCCTTGTCTGCATGAAGTATGAGAAAAGGAGAGTCACACTGCAAAGCCGAGTTCAGAAACCCTCCGAGCAGAAGATATAGCCAGAAGAAACAAAGCTTTCCAAGATAATAACTTAATATCTATGGAATGCATAGGCTCAAACGGAGCCTGTTGCAAAACTTTAAGAACAATGTTAAGACTCCAAGGTGGAGCAACAGATTTAAACACAGGCCTGATTCTGACCAGGGACTGACAAAAATATTGTAAATCTGAAACGTCCGCCAGACGCTTGTGTAGCAAAATTGATAGTGCAGAGATCTGACTCTTCAGGGTACGAAGGACTGCCTTGTCTGCATGAAGTATGAGAAAAGGAGAGTCACACTGCAAAGCTGAGAGTTCAGAAACCCTCTGAGCAGAAGATATAGCCAGAAGAAACAAAACTTTCCAAGATAATAACTTAATATCTATGGAATGCATAGGCTCAAACGGAGCCTGTTGCAAAACTTTAAGAACAATGTTAAGACTCCAAGGTGGAGCAACAGATTTAAACACAGGCCTGATTCTGACCAGGGCCTGACAAAAATATTGTAAATCTGAAACGTCCGCCAGACGCTTGTGTAGCAAAATTGATAGTGCAGAGATCTGACTCTTCAGGGTGCTGACAGACAAACCCTTCTCCAGGCCTCCCTGGAGAAAAAGTTAAGATCCTTGGGATCCTGACCCTATCCCAAGAATATTGTTTAGACTCACACCAATAAAGATATTTACGCTATTGTCAGGGTGCCAGGAATCAGACTGAGACGAGAAGTGCAAAAATAATCACACCTTTATTAATAGCAAATAATAAAAAGTCCACAAGTCAAATAACATGCCAGGAATCAAAACCAGAGCTGGTAGTCAGACGAGCCGAGTCAGGAGCCAAAGCGAATAGTCAGACGAGCCGGAATCAGGAACAAGGAAAAGAGCAGAGTTAGGAACAAGCCAGGGATCAGGAACCAGGAAGGACGTCAGACAGCCAGGTAATACACTAGGAACTCTCACAAACAGGTCTGAGACAACGCAAATGCAAAGCATACTGAACAGAGGCCCTTTAAATAATAAGTGATGACATCACAATTCTGAGACTGCATCCTGTCTCACATGGATGATGCACACCAGTCTGGCCATAAAAAGAAGTGCAGGAATTGAGCAGCATCCCCCACAATGCACCATAGTCAGGAAGAGAGGTGAGAAAAATGGCTGCCAGCAGCACATGGCAAACACAACAGGGAGAAAACCCTGACAGTACCCTCCCCTCAACGACCCCTCCCCCGTGGGAGGACAAAAGGCTTATTGGGGAAACGGGCATGGAAGGCACGGAGGAGGGCGGGAGCATGAACATCAGAGGAGGGAACCCAAGAACGCTCCTCTGGGCCGTAGCCTCTCCAGTGAACCAAATACTGTACACGGCCCCTGGACAAACGAGAGTCAATAATGCTGCTGACCTCATACTCCTCATGGTTGTCAACAAAGATAGGACGGGGATGAGGCAACACAGTGGTAAACCGATTACAAACCAATGGTTTCAAGAGGGAGACATGAAAAACATTGGAGATGCGCATAGCAGGAGGAAGGTCAAGAGCGTAGGCCACAGGATTAACCCGTCGGAGTATTCGAAAAGGACCAACATAACGGGGAGCCAATTTATATTATTTATTATACCTAAATATACATGAAGGTTCAAGTTGCGGGAGGACAGCCAAACTCTCACCAACTTGGTAGGAAGATGCGGGCAGACGCCTACGATCAGCCTGGAACGCTGCATAGAACGATGAAGGCAATCCTGAATCTGCACCCACGTGGAACGGAGTTGCCGGAGATGCTCCTCCAAAGCCGGAATACCCTGAGACATGAATGAATCAGGCAACAAGGATGGTTGAAACCCATAATTCGCCATGAACGGTGATATCTTGGAGGAAGCATTAATAGCATTATTACGAGCAAACTCTGCCCAAGGTAACAGTTCAGACCAATCATTGTGGTGATCTGAGACATAGCAACGAAGGAACTATTCCAGAGCTTGATTAGACCGTTCTGCAGCCCCATTGGATTGAGGGTGATATGCCGAGGAGAAGGAAAGCTGGATCCCCATTTGAGCACAAAAGGAACGCCAAAATCTGGAGACAAACTGGCTACCCCGGTCCGACACAATCTCCTTGGGCAACCCATGTAAACAGAAGACCTCCCGGGCAAAAATTGAAGCAAGCTCCTGAGCGGTAGGCAGCTTCATCAAGGGAATGCAATGTGACATTTTAGAAAAACGGTCAACCACCATAAGGATAACAGTATTGCCATTGGAAACAGGGAGCTCGACAATGAAGTCCATGGAAAGATGTGTCCAAGGGCGCTCACCATTAGCAATAGGTTGAAGAAGACCCACAGGAACCCAAAGGACGCCGAGGAGTCTTATTCTGTGCACAAACTGAGCAGGAGGCAACATACGCAGCAACATCAGAATGAAGATCTGGCCACCAGAATTGTCGAGTGACAGACCAAATCATTTGGTTCTTGCCTGGGTGACCTGCGGCTTTAGGATAGTGGTAAGTCTGCAAAAGTTTAGTTTGAAGATTCTCAGGAACAAAACACTTGCCACTTGGTTTCTCAGGAGGTGCATTGGTTTGTGCAGCCAGGATCTCCTCCCCCAAGGGAGAAGTCAAATTAGTACGTATGGTAGCCAAAATATGGTCAGGAGGTATAACAGGAGTAGGTACAGACTCCTCCTTGGACAGAGGCGAAAATTGTCGAGAGAGGGCATCAGCCCTAACATTCTTACTACCAGGCAGGTAGGAGACCACATAATTAAACCGAGACAAAAATAGTGCCCATCTGGCCTGTCGGGGCGACAAACGTTTTGCTTCAGATAGATAAGTTATTGTGGTCAATAAGAATGAGCACTGGCACGCTAGTACCCTCGAGAAGATGCCTCCATTCCTTAAGTGCCAAAATTATGGCCAGTAATTCCCTGTCGCCAATTTCATAATTGCACTCCGCTGAAGACAATTTATTAGAGAAGAAACCACACGGATGCAAGGAAGGACGTTGAGACAAGAGGGCACCTACTCCAGTCTCAGATGCATCGACCTCAAGAAGGAAAGGCAGGATAGGGTTAGGATGAGCCAGAACTGGAGCGGCAGCAAAGGCAGTCTTAAGACTATCAAAGGCCTTATTGGCAGTAGGTGACCAATGGAGTGGATCATACTCTTTACGGGTCATGTCTGTGATAGGTTTGACCAAGGAAGAAAAGTTTTTAATAAACTTTCTATAGTAATTGGTGAACCCCAAAAAACGTTGAATAGACCGAAGACCAACTGGGCGAGGCCACTGCAGAACTGCAGATAACTTGTCAGGATCCATGGAGAACCCTGCAACGGAGATAACATAACCTAGGAAGGTTACTTGAGTCTGATGGAACTCACATTTCTCAAGTTTACAAAACAGGCCGTTCTCACGTAGTCTCTGAAGAACCCGTGTAACATCAGAACGATGAGCCTCAAGTGTGGGTGAGTGTATGAGGATGTCGTCTAAGTACACCACAACACACTGTTGCAACATATCTCGTAGGACATCATTAATAAATTCCTGAAAAACAGCAGGAGCATTAAATAGGCCAAAGGGCATTGCAAGGTACTCATAATGCCCGCTCCTGGTGTTAAATGCTGTTTTCCATTTGTGGCCCTCTTTAATCCTATCTAGATTGTACGCTCCTCTCAAATCAAGTTTAGTAAAGACCGTAGCTCCCTTGAGGCGGTCAAAGAGTTCCGTAATAAGCGGAATAGGGTAAGCATTCTTAATGGTAATGACGATTAAGACCCCTATAATCGATACGTCTTAACTCGCCACCCTTTTTCTTCACAAAGAAGAAGCCAGCCCCTGCAGGAGAGCAGGATTTGCAGATGATAGCCTGCGACAGAGCATCGGCAACATACTCCTCCATAGCACAATTCTCTGCAACAGACAGAGGGTACACCCGGCCCCCGAGGAGGAATGGCTCCGGGTTGCAGGTCTATGGCACAATTGTAAGACCGGTGAGGAGGCAACGTACTGGCATGCACCTTGTCAAACACGTCTAGGAATTCTCGGTACTCCTCTGGCAATTGAGAAACCGAAGAAGTGCACAAGACTTTAACTGGTTTCCGAAGACAAGTGGAAATACATTGCGGGGACCACGACAAAATTTTGGACCTGCGCCAGTCGAGACTGGGATTGTGCTTTTGGAGCCAGGGATAACCCAGAACAACCGGAAAATGCGGAGAGTTTATCACCTGGAACTGGAGGGTTTCAAAATGGAAAGCCCCAACAGCCATGGACAATGGAGCAGTTTCGTGAGTAACGAGTGCGGGCTGAAGGGGCCTGCCATCAATGGCCTCAATAGCAAGTGGAACGGACCGAGGCAAAACAGGAATGGAGTGCTTTGATACAAAAGCACTGTCAATGAAATAGCCCGCAGCACCAGAGTCAACAAGAGCCTGGGTGACTATGGAGGAGTCCACCCAGGAAAGGACAACTGTGACCAAAGGTTTCTCCTTAAGCGGTTCCGGGGACGAGGATAAAACACCCAAGTTCTGCCCCCGACAGGACCTTAGGTGTGAGCGTTTCCGGACCGTGTAGGACAAGACTTCAAAAGTTGGCCCTGTAACCCACAATAGAGGCAGAGCCCCTCCCTCCTCCTAAAGGCCCTCTCCGCCGTGGAGAGACACGTGAATCCCAGCTGCATTGGCTCAGCAGTACCTGGTGACTCAGGACCAGGAGGCATGGGAGGAAAGGGAGGCATGGGTGGGAACGAACACGTAGGAGACAACGGAACAGGAGGCTTCTGCAAGCGCTCCTTGAAAGTGGGCCTCTCTCTGAGTCTGATGTCAATTAGGATCAAAAAAGACACCAATGCCTCGAGATCCTCTGGTAAATCTCTGTCAGCAACTTCGTCTTTAATTGCATCAGAGAGCCCATGAAAGAAGGCGGCAACAAGGGCTTCATTGTTCCAACCTACCTCTGCGGCAAGCGTATGGAACTCAATAGCATACTGAGCAACAGATCTTGTACCTTGCTGAATGGACATGAGTCATTTAGCAGCAGAGGAGGAGCGAGCCGGAACATCAAATACCCTTTGAAAGGAGGCCACAAATTCAGGGTAATTTGAAATCACAGGTTTATTAGTCTCCCACAAGGGATTAGCCCAGGCAAGAGCTGTGTCAGAGAGTAACGAGATGAGAAATCCCACCTTAGCTCTGTCAGAGGGAAACGCCTGAGGTAACATCTAAAAGTAAATGCCCACCTGGTTCAAAAACCATCTGCACTGAATCGGATCGCCTCCATATCACTGAGGTAGAGGTGCAGAACCGGACATGCTCCTGGTAGGCATAGGTGCAGCAGCGGAAACAGGAGCAGCCATAACTTGCGGGACACTTTGGTCCAAATGTGCAGTGCAAGTCAGCAGGGTTTGCAAGGCTAGTGCAACTTGATCCAAGCAGTGATCCTGTTCATCCATCCTGGAAATGATGGCAGGTAAAGGTGGATTATTAGCACCATCAGGATTCATGGCCTTTGCATAATGTCAGGGTGCCAGGAATCAGACTGAGACGAGAAGTGCAAAAATAATCACACCTTTATTAATAGCAAAAAATAATAAAAAGTCCACAAGTCAAATAACAAGCCAGGAATCAAAACCAGAGCTGGTAGTCAGACGAGCCAAGTCAGGAGCCAAAGCGAATAGTCAGACCAGCCGGAATCAGGAACAAGGAAAACAGCTGAGTCAGGAACAAGCCAGGGATCAGGAACCAGAAAGGACGTCAGAAAGCCAGGTAATACACAAGGAACTCTCACAAACAGGTCTGAGACAACACAAAGGCAAAGCATACTGAACAGAGGCCCTTTAAATAATAAGGGATGACATCACAATTCTGAGACTGCATCCTGTCTCACATGGATGATGCACACCAGTCTGGCCATAAAAGGAAGTGCAGGAATTGAGCAGCATCACCCACAATGCACCATAGTCAGGAAGAGAGGTGAGAAAAATGGCTGCCAGCAGCACATGGCAAACACAACAGGGAGAAAACCCTGACAGCTATATCTTATGGTAAATCTTTCTAGTGATAGGCTTACGAGCCTGAACCATGGTCTCAATGACCGATTCGGATAAAACACTCTTAACCTAAGATCAAGTGTTCAATCTCCAAGCTGTCAGCTTTAGAGAAACGAGATTTGGATGAAGGAAAGACCCCTGAAGCAGAAGGTCCTTCCTCAGCGGCAGTCTCCACGGTGGTAGAGACAACATTTCTATTAGATCTGCATAACAGATCCTGCGATCACCTCCTCCTTGCACTGAAGGCAAAGAGAATGACTGGGGGTTGTGGAAAGGGAAGTGATACTTAACAGCTTTGCTGTGGTGCTCTTTGCTGGCCAGGAGTAATATTCCCAATAGTAATTGATGATCTGTGGACTCACTGTGTCTTAAGAAAGAAAGAAACGTTATAAACACATTTTTAGTTAAATATTTCATAGGAAGTTATTTACTATGAATGATTTTAATTGAATTGTATATACTACTCAAATGTTGAAAATGTTGAAGAAAGTCACATGCTTTTTATACTAACAAAAGCTCCACAAAAAAACCTTGGTAAGTCAGATTTGGCCAACAGACTATAGTTTGAGGGACTGTTACTTAGATATAATTCAGATAAAGAGATATGGAATGCATTTTCCATTTATTTATTTTAGGATTCTGATTAGATGGTTAGAAGATATTTTCCTAAAAGCAGCTTAGACAAAACTGTACCTTTCACTTAAAGGGACAGTAAACATTGGGAATAATGTTACATAATTCTACATTATGTGTAGCGTGCAGCCGACAGCTTTACCTAGTGCAGGAGCGCGCTACATGTAGTTAAATGGTGCCATAGACCTCTCTGTGATTAGTGAGGGAGCCTGTGACAAGCTATTTAAAAAAACAGCCGCACAAAGGAAGGCGGCTTTATGCTGCAGCTCAGTATACTTTTAGGTGACAAATTAGTCCTTTAAAAAATGAAAATCAAACAAAGAGCTATCATCATGTTACATAATTCTGCACATAGTGCAGATTTATGTAACAGTATTCCCAATGCTTAGTGTGTCTTTAAAACATTTTTAATAAGTGCCCGGTTTATATATGTACAGAATTTGGGGGGCTAGCAGAGAGATAAATATTCTGGCTAATTAGCACACTTAGAGGGCAGAATCAGTGTTTGCTTTCTGGGAAGGGCAGGAAGTTGATGCGGTTTCGGAAACTTTCTAAATAAAGACAAGTGATATATACAGCTAACTCAGGAACCATTGTGTGTGAAGAGATTGACAAAGGAAATGCTATATGTGACAACTTTTTGAAATATGACACATAGATATAGCACTAGTTACTTAGAAGTACAATAATAAAAAAAAATATAACTGAAATAGAAACAAAAAAAAACCCACTGAATGATTAAGTGATTAAAATGAGACAAAATGCTTTGATAGACTAAAGGGTTTATGAGATATAATTTTTTGTGACAGTTTGGATTAGTTATTTGATAACAATATTATGTTGTCAGACTCATATAATTATATAGCAATTATAGTAATGTGTTGGCAGTAATACAATCTGCAAAAAAGAAAGATGAAGAATCTTTTTTTAGATAAATATAGAACTCAGATTTTTATTATCCTACATTTGAAGAGACATTAAAGGGAGATTCCAGTCAAAATTTAAATGCAAATAGATTAATTACATCTTTGAATAGAAACATATTTGCACTATACATGGATTGGCAAAAAAATTTCTATTAAAAGTTTTCACTGTGTTAACATTTTTCTCTGCACGTGCATGAGAAGCATAGCTAGATATCCCAGTGCACCAGCATTTTAAACACTGAACCTGTTCAGAGCTCCAGTGGAGCCTTATCATGTCAGCAATTATTACCAGTTGTTACAAGCACCTTAGGCTCTGTGAGTGTTGTGTTTAAAATGCTGGTGCACGTTGCATACTTGAATACACTTTTTAAAAATAACTTTTATTAGAAGCATTTTTATTCACAACTGAAACGCATCTATGTGGACTCCAATTTTGGCTGGAATATTCCTTCAAAGTTAAGTTAAAAGTAAAATTTCATGATTCAGATACAGCATGCATTTTTTAAACAATTTTCTTTGTTTTCTTGGTATTCTTTGTTTACTGTCTACACCAGAATTTTTATTGTTTACAAATATATGGCTAGATTACGAGTTGTGCGTTAGGCTAAAAAAGCAGCGTTAACAGGTCTTAACACTGCTTTTTCACTACCGCTGCTATTACAAGTCTTGCAGGTTTAGGGGCACCGCACACTTCTTTGGCCTTACCGCAAAACGATTTACGTAAACTTCGTAAAGTCTTTTTTCTATGGGACTTTCATAGTGCCGGTATTACAAGTCTGTCCTGGGAAGCCAAAAAGTGAGCGGTGTACCCTCTACCTCCAAGATCCCTAACGCATTTTAAAGTCAGTAGTTAAGAATTTTATAGTACAACGCCGTAACATAAAACTCATAACTAAAGTGCTAAAAAGTACACTAACACCCATAAACTACCTATTAACCCCTAAACTGAGGCCCTCCCGCATCGCAAACACTATAATAAAATTATTAACCCCTAATCTGCCACTCCGGACATCGCCGCCACTAGAATAAACATATTAACCCCTAAACTGCCGCACTCCCGCCTCGCAAACACTAGTTAAATATTAATAACCCCTAATCTGCCGTCCCTAACATCGCCCCACCTACATTATACTTATTAACCCCTAATCTGCCGCCCCCAACGTCGCCACCACTATACTAAATGTATTAACCCCTAACCCTAACACCCCCTAACTTAAATATAATTTAAATAAATCTAAATAAAATTACTATCATTAACTAAATTATTCCTATTTAAAACTAAATACTTACCTATAAAATAAACCCTAAGCTAGCTACAATATAACTAATAGTTACATTGTAGCTAGCTTAGGGTTTATTTTTATTTTACAGGCAAGTTTGTATTTATTTTAACTAGGTAGAATAGTTATTAACTATTTAATAACTACCTAGCTAAAATAAATACATATTTACCTGTAAAATAAAACCTAACCTAAGTTACAATAACACCTAACACTACACTACAATTAAATAAATTAACTAAATTAAAAACAATTAAATAAATTAAATTAAATTAGCTAAATCACACAAAAAACCCACTAAATTACAGAAAATAATAAACAAATTACAAGATCTTTAAACTAATTACACCTAATCTGATATCCCTATCAAAATAAAAAAGCCCCCCCCAAAATAAAAAAACCCTAGCCTAAACTAAACTACCAATAGCCCTTAAAAGGGCCTTTTGCGGGGCATTGTCCCAAAGAAATCAGCTCTTTTACCTGTAAAAAAAAAAATACAAACAACCCCCCCAACATTAAAACCCACCACCCACACAACCAACCCCCCAAATAAAATACTAACTAAAAAAACTAAACTCCCCATTGCCCTGAAAAGGGCATTTGGATGGGCATTGCCCTTAAAAGGGCAGTTAGCTCTTTTGCCGCCCAAAGCCCTAACCTAAAAATAAAACCCACCCAATACACCCTTAAAAGAACCTAACACTAACCCCCTGAAGATCAACTTACTGTTCTGAAGACAGGACATCCATCCTCAAGGAAGCGGCAGAAGTCTTCATCCAACCAGGCAGAAGACCTCAACGAAGCCATGAGAAGTCTTCATCCAAGCCGGGCGAAGTGGTCCTCCAGACGGGCAGAAGTCTTCATCCAGACGGCATCTTCTATCTTCATCCATCCGATGCGGAGCGGCTCCATCTTCAAGACATCCGACGCAGAGCATCCTCTTCATCCGGAGTCTTCTTACTGAATGACGGTTCCTTTAAGTGACGTCATCCAAGATGGCGTCCCTTAGATTCCAATTGGCTGATAGAATTCTATCAGCCAATCAGAATTAAGGTAGAAAAAATCCTATTGGCTGATCCAATCAGCCAATAGGATTGAGCTCGCATTCTATTGGCTTATTGGAAATCGTGCACGAGCACGTACGACCAGCTCACCGCTGACTTAAGCAGCGCTGGTATTGGAGTGCGGTAAGGAGCTCGATTTTGCTCAATGCTCACTTCTTGCCTTTTAATGCCGGGTTTGTAAAATCCCATAATACCAGTGCTGCAGGTAATATAGCCTCTAACGCAAATCTCGTAATCTGGCCGATAGATAATCCCTTTATTACCCATTATTATTACCCTGTGAAAAACAGTCAAATGCATTCAGATAAGAGGTGGCCTTCAAGTGCTAAGAAATTAGCATATGAGCCTACCTAGGTTTAGCATTCAACTAAGATAGGGAATTTTATTTTTTTAGAACTTTCCAATTTACTTTTGTCATCAAATTTGCTTTGTTCTCTTGGTATTCTTTGTTGAAAGCTAAACCTAGGTAGTCTGACATGCTAATTTCTTAGCCGTTGAAGGCCGCCTCTTATCTCAGTGCATTTTGACAGTTTTTCCACAGTTAGACATTGTGTGTGTGAGTTATTTATGAGTCAACACTGATTAGCTAAAATGCATGTCTATCAAAAGAACTGAGATAAGGGGGCAGTCTGCAGAGGCTTAGATACAAGGTAATCACAGAGCTAATAATATATATTAATATAGCAGTGTCGGTTATGCAAAACTGGGAAATCTATACTATAATCGCATTTGTAACGTGTCCGTTGGTGTCGCCAGTTGCACACGCATCCTCAAAGGAATGTTGCATCCCGGTGGATTCCGAAAATGGCAGGGTGGTGAAAGAATTCACCGCAGGTGGATTCTTTCACCACCCTGCCATTTTCGGAATCCACTTGGATGCAGCGCAGCCAAAAGAATCCACCTGGATGAAGCCTTTAAAAAAAAAAACAAGCAACTACCCGCACGAAATAACGAAAAAACACATAACTAACCGCCCGCAAGAAAGTATAACAAAAAAAACTAACCTCCTGAACAAAGTATTAACAAACCCCCACATCACAAAATAATAAAGTAATTAACCCCTAATCCGCAAATAACATAATTAAAATATTAACCCCTTAACCGCCAACCCCCCACAACGCAATAAACCTAATTAACCTATTAACTCCTAAACCGCCAACCCCCCACAACGCAAATAACTAATTTAATTAATAGCCCCCTAACCTAACACCACCTAAATTAACCCCAATACTAAGTTACACTTAAATAAAACCTAACATTAAATTACAAAAAAAATAATCTAAAATGACAAAAAATTAAAAACTCTAAAATTACAGAAAAAAATAAACAAAATGATCAAAAATTTAAAAAATTAAACCTAATCCCTATGAAAATAAAAAAGCCCCCCCCCAAAATAAAAACACCCTCTAAACTAAACTACCAATAGCCCTTAAAAGAGCCTTTTTGTAGGGCATTGCCCTAAATTAAACAGCTCTTTTACATTTAACAATTACTAAATACCCCCTAACAGTAAAAAAAACCCAACCCACCAAACCCCCCAAAATAAAACAACTAACACCAAAAAAACCTAAACTACCTATTGCCCCTAAAGGGGCATTTGTATGGGCATTGCCACCGTTACGGACCTAAGGGTCAGCGACGGCGGTACTGAAGATCGGCGACCGCGAAGCCATGGAGCGTGGAGCTCCTCTTCGTACGATCACCGCCGCACACTGAGGATTGAATTCAAGGTATGCGTTTACTGTTAGAGGGGGAACTTAGTATTTTTTTAAGGTAAAAGAGCTGTTTAATTTAGGGCAATGCCCTACAAAAGGCCCTTTTAAGGGCTATTGGTAGTTTTGCATTAGATTAGGGGGTATTTTTATTTGGGGGCCTTTTTATTTTCATAGGGATTAGGTTTAATTTTTTTATTTTTGATAACTTGGTTTATTATTTTATGTAATGTTATAATTTTTTATTTCTCTTGTAAGGTGTATCCAGTCCACGGGTTCATCCATTACTTGTGGGATATTCTCCTTCCCAACAGGAAGTTGCAAGAGGACACCCACAGCAGAGCTGTCTATATAGCTCCTCCCCTAACTGCCACCCCCAGTCATTCTCTTGCAACTCTCGACAAGAAAGGAAGTATCAAGAGATATGTGGTGACTTAGTGTAGTTTTACCTTCAATCAAGAGTTTGTTATTTTTAAATGGTACCGGCGTTGTACTGTTTTACTCTCAGGCAGAAATTAGAAGAAGAATTCTGCCTGGAGGTTTGATGATCTTAGCGGTTTGTAACTTAGGTCCATTGCTGTTCTAACACATAACTGAAGAATATGGGAAAACTTCAGTTGGGGGAACGGTCTGCAGATTACCTGCTTTGAGGTATGTTCAGTATTTTTATTTCTAGAGCGATGAATAAGTTCTAGAAAATGCTGACAGAGCTTTGTGTATTTGAGGTAAGCCTGATGCAGTGATTTAACAGCGACTGGGATCATGCTTACCAAAACAGGGTAATACTCATGTTAATAATCATATTACTTAGTGACAAAACGTTTACATGATTTCATAAATAGGACGTTTTTTCTCTGAGGGAGATAAGTCTTTATTTGGGGCCTAGTTTCCACATGGCTAGTCAGATACTCCTAGGAGTATTTTCTTAAGGCCCTCTGGCATCCAGTACATGGTGGGAGGGGCCTATTTTAGTGCTCTAACTGCGCAGTTTTAATTCAGACTGAGACATCCAGCTTCCCTAGAGGAGTCCTCTGGCATCTGAGGACCATTTCAAAGGGGTTATTTCTGCACAAAATCGTTTTTGAGGGCAGGTAGGAGCCTTAGCAGAGCTGTGGCCAGGTGCTCAATTGACTTTTAACGTTTTTTTAACGTTTTTCAATCCGGTTTGGGGCCTAAGGGGTTAATCATCCATTTGCAAGTGGGTGCAATGTTGCTTTAGTCCCTTACACACACTGTAAAAAAGTCAAAGACCATATTATGGCGCTTAAAGATTTTTCTCTGACTGAAAAGAGGGAGATTATGCCATCTAGCTCTCCCCATGTGTCAGAACCTATAACTCCCGCTCAAGTGACGCCAAGTACATCTAGCGCGTCTAATTCTTTTACCTTACAGGACATGGCGGCAGTTATGAATGCTACCCTCTCAGAGGTATTCTCCAAACTGCCAGGGTTACAAGGAAAGCGAGACAGCTCTGGGGCTAGAACTAATACAGAGCTTTCTGACGCTTTAATGTCCGATATACCCTTACAATGCTCAGAAGCAGGTGAGCTTCTATCTGTGGGTGATATTTCAGACTCAGGGAAGGCGTTACTTCAGTCTGATTCTGAAATTACAGCATTTAAATTTAAGCTTGAACACCTCCGCTTATTGCTTAGGGAGGTTTTAGCGATTCTGGATGACTGTGACCCCATTGTGGTTCCAGAGAAATTGTGTAAAATGGACAAATACTTTGCAGTGCCTGTTTACACTGATGTTTTTCCAGTCCCTAAGAGGTTTTCGGAAATTATTACTAAGGAATGGGATAGACCAGGTGTGCCATTCTCTCCCCCTCCTGCTTTCAAAAAGATGTTTCCCATAGATGCCGCCATACGGGACTCGTGGCAGATGGTTCCTAAGGTGGAGGGAGCAGTCTCTACCCTAGCTAAGCGTACAACTATCCCCGTCGAGGACAGTTGTGGTTTCCTAGATCCTATGGATAAAAAATTGGAGGGTCTCCTTAAGAAAATTTTTATACATCAAGGTTTTATTCTCCAGCCTCTTGCATGCATTGCCCCAGTTACTGCTGCAGCGGGTTTTTGGTTTGAGTCTCTTGAGGAGGCTCTACAGGTGGAGACCCCACTAGACGATATTCTAGACAGGATTAAAGCTCTTAAGTTAGCTAACTCCTTTATTTCTGACGCCATTTTTCATTTAGCCAAGCTAACGGCTAAGAATTCAGGTTTTGCCATTTTGGCGCGTAGGGCACTATGGCTTAAGTCCTGGTCAGCAGACGTTACTTCAAAGTCTAAGCTTCTTAACATCCCCTTCAAGGGACAGACCCTATTCGGGCCTGGTCTGAAGGAGATCATTTCTGATATTACTGGAGGAAAAGGTCACGCACTTCCTCAGGATAGGTCCAATAAGTTAAGGACCAAACAGAATAATTTTCGTTCCTTTCGAAACTTCAAGAGTGGCGCAGCTTCAGTTTCCTCTAATGCAAAACAAGAGGGAAATTTTGCCCAGTCCAAACCAGTCTGGAGACCTAACCAGGCATGGAACAAGGGGAAGCAGGCCAAAAAACCTGCGGCTGCCTCTAAGACAGCATGAAGGAGTAGCCCCCGATCCGGGACCGGATCTAGTAGGGGGCAGACTTTCCCTCTTCGCCCAGGCTTGGGCAAGAGATGTCCAGGATCCCTGGGCATTAGAGGTTGTTTCCCAGGGATATCTTCTAGACTTCAAAGCTTCATCTCTCACAATTATCTGTAAACCAGATAAAGAGAGAGGCATTCTTACGTTGTGTTCAACACCTACTGGTTATGGGAGTGATCCACCCAGTTCCAAGGAAGGAACAGGGGCAGGGCTTCTATTCAAATCTGTTTATAGTTCCCAAAAAAGAGGGAACTTTCAGACCAATCTTGGATCTCAAGATCCTAAACAAATTTCTCAGGGTCCCATCCTTGAAGATGGAGACTATCCAAACCATCCTCCCTATGATCCAGGAGGGTCAATATATGACTACCGTGGACTTAACGGATGCTTATCTCCACATTCTGATTCACAAAGATCATCATCAGTTCCTCAGGTTCGCCTTCTTAGACAGGCATTACCAGTTTGTGGCTCTTCCCTTCGGGTTAGCCACGGCACTAAGAATCTTTACGAAGATTCTAGGGTCCCTACTGGTGATTCTAAGACCACGGGGCATAGCAGTGGCTCCTTACCTAGATGACATTCTGATACAGGCATCGACTTTTCAAATCGCCAAGTCCCATACGGACATTGTTCTGGCCTTTCTGAGGTCTCACGGGTGGAAGGTGAATGAAGAAAAGAGTTCTCTCTCCCCTCTCACAAGAGTTTCCTTCCTAGGAATACTGATAGATTCATTAGAAATTAAAAAATTTCTGACAGAGGTCAGATTATCAAAGCTTCTAACTTCCTGCCGTGCTCTTCATTCCACTTCTCAGCGATCAGTGGCTCAGTGTATGGAAGTAATCGGCCTAATGGTAGCGGCAATGGACATAGTTCCGTTTGCCCGCCTACATCTCAGACCACTGCAACTTTGCATGCTCAATCAGTGGAATGGGGACTACACAGATTTGTCCCCTCTGCTAAATCTGGATCAAGAGACCAGGGATTCTCTTCTCTGGTGGTTATCTCGGGTCCATCTGTCCAGGGGAATGAGTTTCCGCAGACCAGAGTGGACTATAATGACGACAGATGCCAGCCTTCTGGGCTGGGGCGCGGTCTGGAACTCCCTGAAGGCTCAGGGTTCATGGACACAGGAGGAAGCCCTCCTTCCGATAAACATTCTGGAACTGAGAGCGATATTCAATGCTCTTCAGGCTTGGCCTCAACTAGCTGCGGTCAGGTTCATCTGATTTCAGTCGGACAATATCACGACTGTAGCCTATATCAACCATCAGGGGGGAACAAGAAGCCCCCTGGCAATGTTGGAGGTTTCAAAGATAATGCTATGGGCAGAGGTTCACTCTTGCCATCTCTCAGCTATCCATATCCCAGGAGGAGAGAACTGGGAGGCGGATTTTCTAAGTCGGCAGACTTTTCATCCGGGGGAGTGGGAGCTCCATCCGGAGGTATTTGCCCAGCTGATTCAACTATGGGACAAACCAGAACTAGATCTGATGGTGTGAATCCAAGGGTCACTCTTGCCATCTCTCAGCTATCCATATCCCAGGAGGAGAGAACTGGGAGGCGGATTTTCTAAGTCGGCAGACTTTTCATCCGGGGGAGTGGGAGCTCCATCCGGAGGTATTTGCCCAGCTGATTCAACTATGGGACAAACCAGAACTAGATCTGATGGCGTCTCATCAGAATGCCAAGCTTCCTTGTTACGGGTCCAGGTCAAGGGATCCCCAGGCAGTGCTGATAGATGCTCTAGCAGTGCCCTGGTCCTTCAGCCTGGCTTATGTGTTCCCAGCATTTCCTCTCCTCCCTCGTCTGATTGCCAAGATCAAGCAGGAGAGAGCTTCGGTGATTTTTATAGCACATGCGTGGCCATGCAGGACTTGGTATGCAGATCTGGTGGACATGTCATCCCTTCCACCATGGTCTCTGCCGCTGAGGCAGGACCTTCTACTCCAAGGTCCATTCAAACATCCAAATCTAATTTCTCTGTGGCTGACTACTTGGAGATTGAACGCTTGATTTTGTCAAAACGTGGTTTCTCCGAGTCGGTCATTGATACCTTAATTCAGGCTCGAAAGCCTGTCACCAGGAAAATCTATCATAAGATATGGTGTAAATATCTTCATTGGTGTGAATCCAAGGGTTACTCATGGAGTAAAATCAGGATTCCTAGGATATTATCCTTTCTCCAAGAAGGATTGGAGAAGGGATTGTCAGCTAGTTCCTTAAAGGGACAGATTTCTGCTCTGTCTATTCTTCTACACAAGCGTCTGGCAGATGTTCCAGACGTTCAGGCATTTTGTCAGGCTTTAGTTAGAATCAAGCCTATGTTTAAACCTGTTGCTCCACCATGGAGTTTAAATTTAGTTCTTAAAGTTCTTCAAGAGGTTCCATTTGAACCTCTGCATTCCATAGATATCAAGCTTTTATCTTGGAAAGTTCTGTTTTTGGTAGCTATCTCTTCGGCTCGTAGAGTTTCAGAGTTATCTGCCATACAGTGTGATTCCCCTTATCTGTGCTCCGGCGCGGTCTGGAACTCCCTGAAGGCTCAGGGTTTATGGACTCAGGAGGAAGCCCTCCTTCCGATAAACATTCTGGAACTGAGAGCGATATTCAATGCTCTTCAGGCTTGGCCTCAACTAGCTGCGGTCAGGTTCATCAGATTTCAGTCGGACAATATCACGACTGTAGCCTATATCAACCATCAGGGGGGAACAAGAAGCCCCCTGGCAATGTTGGAGGTTTCAAAGATAATTCTATGGGCAGAGGTTCACTCTTGCCATCTCTCAGCTATCCATATCCCAGGAGGAGAGAACTGGGAGGCGGATTTTCTAAGTCGGCAGACTTTTCATCCGGGGGAGTGGGAGCTCCATCCGGAGGTATTTGCCCAGCTGATTCAACTATGGGACAAACCAGAACTGGATCTGATGGCGTCTCATCAGAACGCCAAGCTTCCTTGTTACGGGTCCAGGTCAAGGGATCCCCAGGCAGCGCTGATAGATGCTCTAGCAGCGCCCTGGTCCTTCAGCCTAGCTTATGTGTTCCCACCATTTCCTCTCCTCCCTCGTCTGATTGCCAAGATCAAGCAGGAGAGAGCTTCAGTGATTTTGATAGCACCTGCGTGGCCACGCAGGACTTGGTATGCAGATCTGGTGAACATGTCATCCCTTCCACCATGGTCTCTGCCGCTGAGGCAGGACCTTCTACTCCAAGGTCCATTCAAACATCCAAATCTAATTTCTCTGCGGCTGACTACTTGGAGATTGAACGCTTGATTTTGTCAAAACGTGGTTTCTCCGAGTTGGTCATTGATACCTTAATTCAGGCTCGAAAGCCTGTCACCAGGAAAATCTATCATAAGATATGGTGTAAATATCTTCATTGGTGTGAATCCAAGGGTTACTCATGGAGTAAAATCAGGATTCCTAGGATATTATCCTTTCTCCAAGAAGGATTGGAGAAGGGATTGTCAGCTAGTTCCTTAAAGGGACAGATTTCTGCTCTGTCTATTCTTCTACATAAGCGTCTGCCAGACATTCAAGCGTTTTGTCAGACTTTAGTTAGAATCAAGCCTGTGTTTAAACCTGTTGCTCCACCATGGAGTTTAAATTTAGTTCTTAAAGTTCTTCAAGAGGTTCCGTTTGAACCTCTGCATTCCATAGATATCAAGCTTTTATCTTGGAAAGTTCTGTTTTTGGTAGCTATCTCTTCGTCTCGTAGAGTTTCAGAGTTATCTGCCTTACAGTGTGATTCCCCTTATCTGATCTTCCATGCAGATAAGGTAGTTTTGCTTACCAAACCTGGGTTTCTTCCTAAGGTGGTATCTAATAAGAATATCAATCAGGAGATTGTTGTTCCATCACTGTGTCCTAATCCTTCTTCAAAGAAGGAACGTCTATTACACAATCTTGACGTGGTTCGTGCTTTAAAGTTTTATTTACAAGCTACTAAGGATTTTCGTCAAACATCTGCATTGTTTGTTGTCTACTCTGGAGAGAGGAGAGGCCAAAAGGCTTCGGCATCTTCTCTTTATTTTTGGCTGAGAAGCATAATCCGTTTAGCTTATGAGACTGCTGGCCAGCAGCCTCCTGAAAGAATTACAGCTCATTCCACTAGAGCGGTAGTTTCCACATGGGCTTTTAAAAATGAGGCCTCTGTTGAACAGATTTGTAAGGCGGCGACTTGGTCTTCGCTTGATACTTTTTCTAAATTCCTCGGAGGCTATTTTTGGGAGAAAGGTCTTGCAGGCAGTGGTGCCTTCCGTTTAAGTTCCTGCCTTGTCCCTCCCTTCATCCGTGTCCTAAAGCTTTGGTATTGGTATCCCACAAGTAATGGATGAACCCGTGGACTGGATACACCTTACAAGAGAAAACAAAATTTATGCTTACCTGATAAATTTCTTTCTCTTGTGGTGTATCCAGTCCACGGCCCGCCCTGTCACTTTAAGGCAGGTGTTTTTTATTTTTAAACTACAGTCACCACTGCACCCTATAGTTTCTCCTTTTTCTTGCTTGTCTTCGGTCAAATGACTGGGGGTGGCAGTTAGGGGAGGAGCTATATAGACAGCTCTGCTGTGGGTGTCCTCTTGCAACTTCCTGTTGGGAAGGAGAATATCCCACAAGTAATGGATGAACCCGTGGACTGGATACACCACAAGAGAAAGAAATTTATCAGGTAAGCATAAATTTTGTTTTTTTGTAAACTTAGATTAATTTCATTTAAGTTTTTTTTAATTTTTAAGAAATGTTATCTTTTTTATTTTAATTGTTTGTAACTTAGTATTTTTTAATTTAGGTAATTGGGGTTAATTTAGGGGGTGTTAGGTTAGGGTTCTTAGTAATTTAATTAGTTATATTTGTTGTGGGGGGTTGGTGGATTAGGGGTTAATAGATTTATTAGCTTTGTTGCGATGTGGGTAATGGCGGCTTAGGGGTTAATAGGTTAATTAAGTTTATTGCGTTGGTGAGGGATGGCATTTTAAGGGTTAATAGTTTTAATAGGTACTTTGTGAAATGGGTGAATGGTGGATTAGGGGTTAATAGTTTATTAAGGTATATTGCGTTGTGGGGTGATGGTTGTTTAGGGGTTAATCACTTTATTAGGCATATAGCGTTGTGGGGGGTTGGCGGATTAGGGGTTAATAGGTTAATTAAATGTTTTGCGATGTGGGGGTAGGCGGATTAGGGGTTAATATAGTTTATTAGTTATTGCGGTGGGGGTTGGCAGTTGACAGGTAGATAGATATTGCGCATGCGTTAGGTATTAATTATTTTCAGGAGGTAGATAGAAATTGCGCATGCGTTAGGAATTAGTTACTATTTTCAGGGGGTTACTATGCTCACATACTCAGTGCAAGTCTTGCTGCACCTGCCTATGTTTGTCAAGGCGAAAATTGAGTAAAATTTCTCCATTTTCGCTGCATAAGACCTTGCGCTGAATATGTGATAACGATTTGCGACGCGGTTCTATGTTAGCTTATGGAAGTAAAAATTGCGGGCGACGGGTGAAATATACGCCCCGCATTTATATACGGCGCTGTATATGTAATACCAAAACCGGCGATGCCGCAAATGTAATCTTGCCCCAAGTCAGAAGTGTCATTGTTAGCTTTCGACGTAATAAAATAACTATCCAATCAAGTCCAATTCTTTTTTTTAAATGTATTCACTAATATCTCTATTGAATATTATTAAACAAATGTAATAACAGTCCAGATATGCAATTTTGTAGCACAAAAACGGATTCATAAAAACTCTCCAGTATTATTATTTTAATAAACACTATACCATAATGTAAGTGTGTCTCCTTCGCATACAGTATATGAGGGAACTCCCCTTAATGAGATACACAGGCCTCAAGGTAAATAGGGAGTTCATAGCACTGAGATGGCTTCCTATAGACTCTTGCCAGACCAAAGCATTTTAGAGAACTAGAACCATAGTCATCTGCCTGTATGCTCAAATGTCCTCTTATTCTGTATGTCACATGCTTTAGGTTTCAGAGTTTTAAGGCTAAATAGTACTTCAGACATAATGTCACTAGTTTGTAGCTGAATGACTTGTTATATATCTAGCTGTTGTAAGCTGCTCAGTGTTTTGAGGAAGCACACATGATAGTTCATGAATTTGTACATTTTCTGTATTTACCCATGATTATGCAGTCTATATAGGATGTGAAAATGGGCATTTCATGATTTTCTTCAAATGTGGTGATTATATCATATGACATAAAAGGTAAAACTGCAAATAAATGTTTTTAGTTGGTTGTTCTTGTGGAATTTTACTTTCAAGACTTCCACGTGGAGAAATACATAACAAAAAGTAGTAACCTTTTTTTTTTATTGTAAAGATCTATATTAAATAAGATTATTAAAGAGTTTTTCTGGTCTACAGCTTTAATTATTAACCCATGGTTTCAGGGACACAAGAAGTCCTGTTATTATAATTGTTTAATAACTTCCCGTAATAAGTTATCTGTACCACTCTCAAAGCAAAAGCCAAAGGGTCAGGTGAACAGAGTGGCCAGCAAGGCAGAGGATGTTAAAACCAGAGCGAGGCAAACAGGAAACAATTCAGCATAGCCAAGAGTCTCATTCTCAGTAGGAAAAAGAGAATTTAAAACTAGCAAGATCGGCAACAGGTGATTAGGATAAGCACACGCAGGAATGGCAAGAAAACCTATACAGAGCCCCAAATAGAATGTGTTGGTTCCTTACATAGTGCAAGAAAGGAGTGAAAAAAAGTTAGTTTGGCCAATGGTGATGCAAGAAAATGTTGCTTTAAACAAGACTCAGCAATATGGAAGTAAACAAGAAATAAAGAGACATTAAATCCAGAACAAAATATGTTGCAAAATGAACATTATATAATGTAAATTTCCAAATACCCAGGTAGCCCTCAGTTTACGCCGGGGTTAAGTTCCAGAAGGAATGGATGTAAATCGAAACCGTTGTATTTGAAACCCAGTTTATAATGTAAGTCAATGGGAAGTAAGGGAGATAGGTTCCAGGCCCCTCTCAAAATTGTCATAAGTAACACTTAATACATTATTTTTAAAGCTTTGAAATGAAGACTTTAAATGCTAGACAGCATCATAAACCTAATAAAATAATCATAAAACACAGAATATATAATTAAACTAAGTTAAATGAACAAAAACATTTGCTAAACAGCATTATTAACCTAATAAAATAATCACACAACACAGACTTCACTTGCATTTTTCTGCAAACAGTTCTTTCTGTGCATTCCAATCTGGACTGAGTTATAGACAGGAAGATCTTGTTCCTTAGAAATCTGCTCGATAGCTCAGGTCTGGTTAAACTGATTAATTTCAGCTTGTTTGGCTTTGCTGCAACACAAGCGGACAGCTCCACCTACTGGCTATTTTAATAAATGCACTGCTTCTCAATGCTTTTTAATAGCAGTCACATGACTGGAAAAAAAAGGTTGTTATTCTGAAATGGTGTAAATTAAACCGTTGTAAAACGAGGGCCACCTGTACCTTGCTTTACTGTCTTTTGAAGATTTTTAAATTCCATATATAACTTAGCCAGTCCTCTGTTAAGCTTAATATCATATTCCTATAGCAAAGGGTTACCTAGGATTAAAATGGTTTAATGACAAGGATTAATTAGTTTCTTTTTACACAGGCGAGCAGAGGAGATGTTGCAGGAGAAGCCACTTGGGACTTATCTCATTCGCTTCTGTGAAAGCAGAGTAGGACTTGTCCTTTCATACAGGTAACATTTATCTCTTCTGTCTATGAATCCTTTAAAGGGACAGTCTACTCCAGAATTCTTAATGTCTAAAAAGATAGATAATCCCTTTATTACCCATTTCCCAGTTTTGCACAGCCAACACTGTTATATGAATACACTGATTGCCTCTGCAGACTGCCCCCTTATCTTTTGACAGACTTGCATTTTAGCCAATCAGTGCTGACTCTTAAATAACTCCACGGGAGTGAGCACCATGATATATAACACACATAAACTAGCACTGTCTAGCTGTAAAAAACTGCCAAAAAGCACTGAGATAAGAGACAATTTTTACTAGTTTAAAAATCAGTTTGAGCCTACCTAGGTTTAGCTTTCAACAAATAATACAAAAAGAACAAACCTGATGATAAAAGTTAATTGGAAAGTTGTTTAAAATTCCATGCCCTATCTGAATCATGGAAGTTTAATTTTGACTAGACTGTCCCTTTAAGCATGAGCAAAACAAAATATTGCAGGAAGAACATATATGAAAGAGATTCAGGCCTTTACATTAGTATGTGTAAATGTTTTACACTTTATGTATGAGAAACATATATCCTGAAGTGAACTGTAGAAGATTTGCAAATATATATTGCTGCACCCTTTCCACCTTAGTGTTTTGCTTAGTCATTTCATTTTATTCAAATTATTCCAGTGTAGAACCCACTTGGTTTTTTCATGGGTTCTGAAGGCAAACTTCCTGGGATCTAGGAGTTGCCCTGGCTCAACCTACAACACACCCCTACTCCAACCTGTCCCACCAATGACATACAGAGTCCCATACATTACACACATAGGCCCCTCCCCTTCTGTTACAGACCCACCCAAAAACACTGCTGGGCCACCCCTCACCTCCCTATCCCAGTTAGCCTTAGGGTGTTAAAGGGGCAGTATACACACATGTTCATATAACTGCATGTAACAGACACTACTATAAAGAAGAATATGCACAGATACTGATATAAAAATCCAGTATAACAATAAAAAAAACTTAGAAGCTGTTGACGAGGTTAGGGTGGGAGTCCCAGTGAAATGGGCTAAAAATCAGGAAAGGCAGATACTCCCCACCTCCCCTGCATATAAAAAGACCCATTATACAAACAGGAACAAGCAGGAGTCTTTAGACATAAGTATACATCTAAAAGTTGGTGGCTTGGCTAGGCGTCTGAAAATCAGCACAATGTTATTTAAAAATAAGCAAAACTATACATTTTTACAAAAACACCTCCGATTGGGCTATATAAAGGGATCATCTACAATACATTTAGGCAAAGAAAAATTTAGTGTACAATGTCCCTTTAATGATTTTTGTGTTTATCCTATTAAAGGGGCAGTCAACACCAAAATTGTTTTTGTTTAAAAAGATAGATAACGCCTTTACTACCCATTCCCCAGCTTTGCACAACCAACTTTTGTTTATAACCTTTAACCCCTTAATGACCGGACCATTTTTCAATTTTCTTACCCTTAATGACAATGGCTATTTTTACATTTCTGCAGTGTTTGCGTTTAGCTGTAATTTTCCTCTTACTCGTTTACTGTACCCACACATATTATAAACCGTTTTTCTCGTCATTAAATGGACTTTCTAAAGATATCATTATTTTCATCATATCTTATAATTTACTAAAAAAAAAATGATAAAATATGAGGAAAAAATGGAAAAAAACACACTTTTTCTAACTTTGACCCCCAAAGTTACACATCTACAAACACCAAAAAACACCCATGCTAAATAGCTTATAAATTTTGTCCTGAGTTTAGAAATACCCAATGTTTACATGTTCTTTGCTTTTTTTGCAATTTATGGGGCAATAAATACAAGTAGCACTTTGCTATTTCCAAACCACTTTTTTTTCAAAATTAGCGCTAGTTACTTTGGAACCCTGATATCTGTCAGGAATACCTGAATATCCCTTGACATGTATATATTTTTTTTTAGAAGACAACATAAAGTATTGATCTAGGCCCATTTTGGTATATTTCATACCACCATTTCACCGCCAAATGCGATAAAAAAAAAAAAAAAGTTCACTTTTTCACAAATTTTGTCACAAACTTTTGGTTTCCCACTGAAATTATTTACAAACAGCTTCTGCAATTATGGCACAAATGGTTGTAAATGCTTCTCTGGGATCCCCTTTTTCAGAAATAACAGACTTATATGGCTTTGTGGTTGCTTTTTGGTAATTAGAAGGCCGCTAAATGCCGCTGCGCACCACACATGTTTTATGCCCAGGAGTGAAGGGGTTAATTAGGGAGCTTGTAGGGAGCTTGTAGGGTTAATTTTAGCTTTAGTGTAGTGTAGTAGACAACCCCAAGTATTGATCTAGGCCCATTTTGGTATATTTTATGCCACCATTTCACCTCCAAATGCGAGCAAATAAAAAAAACAACTTTACATTTTTCACAATTTTAGGTTTCTCACTGAAATTATTTACAAACAGCTTGTGCTATTATGGCAGACATTGTTGTAAAAGCTTCTCTGGGATCCCCTTTGTTCAGAAATAGCAGATTTATATGGCTTTGGCGTTGCTTTTTGGTAATTAGAAGGCCGCTAAATGCTGCTGCGCACCACACGTGAATTATGCCCAGCAGTGAAGGGGTTAAATTAGGTAGCTTGTAGGGAGCTTGCAGGGTTAATTTTAGAGATCAGCCTCCCACCTGACACATCCCACCCCCTGATCCCTCCCAAACAGCTCTCTTCCCTCCCCCACCCCACAATTGTTACCGCCATCTTAAGTACTGGCAGAAAGTCTGCCAGTACTAAATAAAATAGTTTTTTTTTTTTTTTTAAATAAAAATTATAAAATATTTTAGTTGTGATGGACCCCTGCCTTAGCACCAACCTCCCTGATCCCCCCTCCAGCTCTCTAACCCTCTCCCCTACCTAATTACCGCCATCTTGGGTACTGGCAGCTGTCTGCCAGTACCCAGTTTGGCCCCACAAACCAAACTATTTTAATTTTATTTATAACTTTTATTTGTATGTTTAATTATTTCTGTAGTGTAGCAGCCCCCCCCACAATACCCCCACCCCCTCCCCCACCCAGATCCTTTTAAATGTAAAAAAAAAAAAAAAAAAACTTTTTTCCCCTTCCTTTTTCATTGGTGTCAGTGTGGCTAATGCGCGCATGTGCACGTGCACACGCACACCCGTGCACGTGCACGCACGCACACACGCTCCCTCGGCACCATCACTACCGGTGCAGAGAGGGCCACAGAGTGGCTCTCTCTGCATCGGAGTCTTGTAAAGGGGTATTGCAGGATGCCTCCATATCGAGGCATCACTGCAATACCCTCAGAGCTGCTGGAAGTGATTGTGATCACTTCCAGCACTCTGTTAGACAACTGACGTACCAGGTACGTCCATTGTCATTAACTGCTTGTTAATGCATGACGTACCTGGTACGTCAGTTGTCCTTAAGGGGTTAAACCTCTAAATTTCTGCTTGTTTCTAAGCCACTAAAGACAGCCTCTTATTTATTAGCTTTTCACAAAAGGGGAGTACTAGTTCATGTGAGCCATATAGATAACATTGTGCTTACACCCATGGGTTGTGGCAGTCACAGCACTAATTGGCTAAAATGCAAGTCAATAGATAATAAATAAAAAGGTCATGTGATCAGGGGGCAGTCAGATAAGGCTTAGATACAAGGTAATCACAGAGGTAAAAAGTGTATTAACCCCTTCGCGACCAAGGACGTGCCAGGAACGTCCTACAAAAAAATACCCTTAACAACCATGGACGTTCCTGGCACGTCCCCTGGGGTTTCAAGTTGTGGAAGCGATCCTGATCACTTCCAGCCGCTTTCAAGGTATTGCCGTGATCCCTCGATATTGAGGCATCACTGAAATACCTTTTTTGGCACACTGATGCAGAGAGAGCCACTCTGTTGCCCTCTCTGCATTGGCCAGCGATGGTGCCGATCATTGGTGGGTGGGAGCAGCTGCAGGGAGGCGGGTGGGCGGCCCATCAAGGGTCACTTCCTGATCCGGTGCGCGCAAGTGGTTTGGAGCGCGCAAGGGGGGGCAGGAGGGCGCCCACGCAGGCGTGCGTGCACGCATGGGTGTGCGCGCACTCGCGCTAGTACTTAGATAAAAGCCAGTCCTGGAATGAAGGGAGAGGGAAAGGGGGGGGGGTAATTTGATAAAAAGAAAGGGATCTGGGAGGGGAGGGGGTAGACTATTAAGAGGGGGCAGCTACACTACAGAAAATTGGCTATCTTTCACATGATACAGGGGACCAGAAAATGGGAGAAAAACAAATTGTCAGAAAAAATCTACTGGTAGTGGAGGGCATATTTGTGCCTGTAACGTCTTAAGGGTTATGCTGCCTGACTGAGACGTGAAGCTGTGCAGTGTGTGAGTGTGCTCTGACTGACAGCAGGAGCGAGCTGCACTTTGTGTTATGGCGCGGTCGGGCCGGGCTGTGACTATACAGCTGGCCTGATGCGCTGTGTGAATAAAACAGAGAGCGGGTCTGTAAAACAGCCGGGTTTTTTTTTTAATTAAAAGGCAATATTACGTTTAATACAGATAAGGCTAATATAATGTTATATAATTCTGCACTATGTGACACTTTAACTGTTTTTGTTTCAGGAAAGGGGGCGGCACTGAGAGAGCGGCTACCTCTAGGGTGGTTATAGGACTTTGTCAGGAGCATGCTTAATCAGGCTCGCTGATTGTAAGTCCAAAGTGGTAACTTTTGGCTTCACATCGTTGACGTTTGTTGTTCGTCTTACGTCATGATCGCCCTTATGGTTTGAAGCATTGGTGTTGAGGGGAAGATTCCGCCAGCTGGCGTGGCGGGTCCCGGCCAAATGATTTTTATGGTTTCCACGAGGGTGTGGTCAAGTTAATGGGAGGGGCATGATGTTGCAAGTCGCAGCTTGTAATGTCTCTCCCCGCGGGCCTGCTGACCTAGAAACCCCTTGAGGATGATGCCAACCCCTGAAGGGCAATGCTCGGCAGGAGCATTGCGACAACCAATCCGGGCCGGTGACCTCACTAAGCTTGTTGTAGATACTAAGTTATTTATAGGTATAAAGATATATACTAGGCTCAGATGCCGCCACCTTGAGTTAAGCCTTAAGCTTCACAGAAAAAAGTTTAGAGTTTTGCCTGGTTGTTTTAAATAAACGCGACCTTGCTCCACGGTCTTCTACCTCCAAACCTGTGTCTGTGTGTTTATTGGGGTAAGGTGGGAGTGAAGTCATGGCGATTTGACCCTTATGTTTATTTGAAATTGAGTAGGTGTTAAATAATTGTCTTTTTATTATGCACTCGTTAATTATGTAATTCTACTGCATTGAGTGGTCCTTTAAATCCCATTAACTTCAGTGTGATGCCACATAATGTTGTAAATCCTACAAAGTGGTATAGTGTCTAGTGAAAGTACAATATATGTTGCAGGTTTCTCAGCTGGTACCAGTATTATGCAGAATGTTACTATCTACTTGATTGTGTATTGTCCTTTTTTCTGATTGCAGTTTACCTTAATTTGCAAATGATTATTTTTCATTATTGTAAAATGTAAAACTTCATTAAACATAATTTGAAAAAAAAAAATATATATACATGTAGCAACCAATCAGCAAGAGCTACCCAGAGTTCTGAACCAAAAATGGGCCGACTTGTAAGCTTACATTCCTGTTTTCAAATAAAGATAGCAAGAGAACAAAGAAAAATTGATAATAGGAGTAAATTATAACTATAACTGCGACAACTCCATCATTACCCCTACCCCGCATGCCAGATGTCTCGGGGTCAGATTTGACTCAGATCTTTCTTTCACTCCTCACATTCAGTCCTTGGCTAAAGCCTGCTGCTTCCACCTTAAAAACATCTCTAAAATTAGACACTTCCTTACACAAGACACAACTAAGATTTTAATCCACTGTCTCATTCTTTCCCGTCTCGATTACTGTAACTCTGTCCTCTCTGGTCTCCCCACCTGCCACCTAGCTCCTTTACAATCCATAATGAATGCCTCTGCCAGGCTCATCTTCCTTACACGTCGCTCTTCATCTGCTGCGCCTCACTGCCAATCCCTTCACTGGCTTCCTCTTGCCTCCAGGATTAAACACAAAATTCTTACTCTGACATACAAAGCCCTCAACTGCACTGCTCCCCCCTATATCTCAGAACTTGTCTCCAGATACTCTCCCTCCCGTCCCCTTCGCTCTGCTCACGACCTCCTACTCTCCTCCTCTTTTGTCACCTCATCACACTCCCGTTTACAGGATTTCTCCAGACTGGCTCCCATCTTGTGGAACTCTCTGCCTCGCTCCACAAGACTCTCTTCTAGTTTTAAAAGCTTCAAGTGCTCCCTAAAGACTCTACTGTTCAGGGATGCATACAACCTACGCTAACCTTTCTTTATACCAGTTCCTCTCCTCCATTGCTATCCCCTGAACCCCCTTAGCATGTAAGCCTAAAGGCTGTGACACACTGCAAGCGATGTTGCGCAAGGCGAAGCAGCCACTTTGCACTGCATCGCATCGCTTCTGAAGTTCAATTATTTCATCTCTGAGAGCTTAGCTACGCGACCTGACGCAGCAGAGTGCTCAGAGATGAAAAGGCAGGACACACTGAGCGCGCACAGCTGCATCCACACGCTGCGCACCGCTCCGCTTGCAGTGTGTCACAGCCTTTAGAGTCCAGCTGTTTGTAGATCACCTTCTTAGGAGCTGACTACAACAGTGCAACTCTTGGCAGGGCCCTCTACCCATTTGATCCCTATAATTTTTTTGTTGTACTCCGCATTTGTTTATAGCGCTGCGGAATCTGTTGGCGCTCTACAAATAACCAATAATAATAATAAAAAAAATAATACATTTACAAAGTTGCTTAAAATTGCATGCTCTATCTGAATCATGTAAGAAAAAAATTGGGTTTAGTGTCCCTTTAAACCTGCATAAGGGTCAGATTGAATTTGGGAGACAGAACTAATACACCCAATATGTAACTATTTGCATGGGCAAAATGTAACTATTAAAAAAGTTATATGAAAAGGTTAGGTACAGCATGCAAACAGGTCAAAATGGGTTTAAAGGGATAGTCAACTTAAAAAAATGTTTTTTTTAAAAATATAGATAATCCCTTTATTACCCATTCCCCAGTTTTGCATAACCAACATGGTTATATTAACCCCTTGGTGACCAGACCACTTTTCCATTTGTTGACCGCCTGGGACTAGGGCTATTTTTACATTTCTGCAGTGTTCGTGTTTAGCTGTAATTTTCTTCTTACTCATTTACTGTACCCAAACATATTATAAACAGTTTTTCTCGCGATTAAATGGACTTTCTAAAGATGCCATTATTTTCATTATATTTTATAATTTACTATATTTATTTTTATAAAATATGATGAAAAAATTGAACTTTAGGTTTCTCACTGAAATTATTTACAAACAGCTTGTGCAATTATTGCACAAATGGTTGTAAATGATTCTCTGGGAACCCCTTTGTTCAGAAAAAGTAGACATATATGGCTTTGACATTGTTTTTTGGTAATTAGAAGGCCGCTAAATGCTGCTGCGCACCACACTTGTATTATGCCCAGAAGTAAAGGGGTTAATTAGGTAGCTTGTATGGAGCTTGTAGGTTTAATTTTAGCTTTAGTGTAGAGATCAGCCTCCCACCTGACCCATCACACCCCCTGATCCCTCCTTGACCCCCCTCAAACAGCTCTCTTCCCTCCCCCACCTCACAATTGTCACCACCATCTTAAGAACTGGCAGAAAGTCTGCCAGTGCTAAAATAAAAGCCTTTTTTTTAGCATTTTTTAAATATATATTAGGGATGCACCGAAATTTCGGCCGCAGAAACGTTTCGGCCGAAAATTGCATTTTTGACTATTTCGTTTGTTTTTTTTGCCTGTTATTTTCTGTAAAATTATTGTGTAGCATATTTCAAATTTGATGCTACCCTAGAGCTGCTGTTTGAGTTAATTTCTTAACTTACTGTTTCTCATATAATAATAGTTTTCTAGGACTATACTTTATTTGGATAATTGGTAACAAAAATACTGTTAAATCTGATTCTGTTACACAGAACTCAATACAGAATAATACAGTATATTGATATTTAATATTGTTTTAAGTAGGGATGCAGAAACATTTTGGCCGAAAATGGCATTATCGTTTTGTTTTTTTGGTAAAATTATTGTGTAGCATATTATTGTTATTGTGGTTATTTTCTTTTAATGGCTTGCAGGTTTTCAATTCTGATTCATTCATAAAATAACATAATTTATGTAAGAACTTACCTGATAAATTAATTTCTTTCATATTGGCAAGAGTCCATGAGCTAGTGACGTATGGGATATACAATCCTACCAGGAGGGGCTATAAACCTCAAAATGCCTATAAATACACCCCTCACCACACCCACAATTCAGTTTAACGAATAGCCAAGAAGTGGGGTGATAAAGAATGGAGTTAAAAGCATCAACAAAGAAATTTGGAAATAATTGTGCTTTATACAAAAAATCATAACCACCATAAAAAAGGGGGTGGGCTTCATGGACTCTTGTCAATATGAAAGAAATGAATTTATTAGGTAAGTTCTTACATAAATTACGTTTTCTTTCATATAGTTGGCAAGAGTCCATGAGCTAGTGACGTATGGGATAGCAATACCCAAGATGTGGAACTCCACGCAAGCGTCACTAGAGAGGGAGGGACAAAATAAAAACAGCCATTTTGCTGAAAAAATTAATCCACAACCCAAATATAAGTTTATTCTCATAAATCAAAGGAAAAACTTCAATCATAAGCAGAAGAATCAAACTGAAACAGCTGCCTGAAGAACTTTTCTACCAAAAACTGCTTCCAAAGAAGCAAATACATCAAAATGGTAGAATTTAGTAAATGTATGCAAAGAAGACCAAGTTGCTACTTTGCAAATCTGATCAACTGAAGCTTCATTCTTAAAAGCCCAGGAAGTGGAAACTGATCTAGTAGAATGAGCTGTAATTCTCTGAGGCAGGGCTTTACCCGACTCCAAATAAGCTTGATGAATCAAAAGCTTTAACCATGATGCCAAAGAAACGGCAGAAGCCTTCTGACCTTTCCTGGAACCAGAAAAGATAACAAATAGACAAGAAGTCTTCCTGAAATCTTTAGTAGCTTCAACATAATATTTCAGAGCTCTCACCACATCCAAAGAATATAAAGATCTCTCCAAAGAATTCTTGGGATTAGGACACAAAGAAGTGACAACAATTTCTCTATTAATGTTGTTAGAATTCACAACCTTAGGTAAGAATTTAAATGAAGTCTGCAAAACTGCCTTATCCTGATGAAAAATCAGAAAAGAAGATTCACAAGAGAGGACAGATAATTCAGAAACTCTTCTAGCAGAAGAGATGGCCAAAAGGAACAACACTTTCCAAGAAAGTAGTTTAATGTCCAAAGAATGCATAGGCTCAAATGGAGGAGCCTGTAAAGCCTTCAAAACCAATTTGAGACTCCAAGGAGGAGAGATTGATTTAATGACAGGCTTGATACGAACCAAAGCCTGTACAAAACAGTGAATATCGGGAAGCTTAGCAATTTTTCTGTGGAATAAAACAGAAAGAGCAGAGATTTGTCCTTTCAAGGAACATGCAGACAAACCTTTATCCAAACCATCATGAAGAAACTGTAAATTTCTAGGAATTCTAAAAGAATGCCAAGAAAATTTATGAGAAGAACACCATGAAATGTAAGTCTTCCAAACTCGATAATAAATCTTTCTAGAAACAGATTTACGAGCCTGCAACATAGTATTAATCACTAAGTCAGAGAAACCTCTATGACTAAGCACTAAGCGTTCAATTTCCATACCTTCAAATTTAATGATTTGAGATCCTGAAAAACGGACCTTGAAATAGAAGGTCTGGCCTTAATGAAAGTGGCCAAGGTTGGCAACTGGACATCCGAACAAGATCCGCATACCAAAACCTGTGAGACCATGCTGGAGCCACCAGCAGCACAAACGATTGCTCCATGATGATTTTGGAGATCACTCTTGGAAGAAGAACTAGAGGCGGGAAAATATAAGCAGGTTGATAACACCAAGGAAGTGTCAACGCATCCACTGCTTCCGCCTGAGGATCCCTGGACCTGGACAGGTACCTGGGAAGTTTTTTGTTTAGATTAGATGCCATCAGATCTATTTCTGGAAGCACCCACATCTGAACAATTTGAGAAAACACATCTGGATGGAGAGACCATTCTCCCGGATGTTAAGTCTGACGACTGAGATAATCCGCTTCCCTATTGTCTATACCTGGGATATGAACCGCAGAAATTAGACAGGAGCTGGATTCCGCCCAAACAAGTATCCAAGATACTTCTTTCATAGCTCGAGGACTGCGAGTCCCACCCTGATGATTGACATATGCCACAGTTGTGATATTGTCTGTCTGAAAACAAATGAACGGTTCTCTCTTCAACAGAGGCCAAAACTGAAGAGCCCTGAGAATTGCATGGAGTTCAAAAATATTGATTGGTAATCTCGCCTCTTGAGATTTCCAAACCCCTTGTGCTGTCAGAGATTCCCAAACAGCTCCCCAACCTGAAAGACTCGCATCTGTTGTGATCACAGTCCAGGTTGGACGAACAAAAGAGGCCCCTAGAATTATACGATGGTGATCTAACCACCAAGTCAGAGAAAGTCGAACATTGGGATTTAAGGATATTAATTGTGATATCCTTGTATAATCGATGCACCATTGGTTCAGCATACAAAGCTGGAGAGGTCTCATATGAAAACGAGCAAAGGGGATCGCGTCCGATGCTGCAGTCATGAGACCTAAAACTTCCATGCAGATAGCTACTGAAGGGAATGACTGAGACTGAAGGTTCCGACAGGCTGCGACCAATTTCAAACGTCTCTTGTCTGTTAGAGACAAAGTCATGGACACTGAATCTATCTGGAAACCTAAAAAGGTTACCTTTGTCTGAGATATCAAAGAATTTTTTGGTAAATTGATCCTCCAACCTTGTCTTCGAAGAAACAACACTAGTTGATTTGTGTGAGATTCTCCAGAACGTAAAGACTGAGCGAGTACTAAGATATCGTCCAAATAAGGAAACACTGCATACCCCGTTCTCTGATTACAGAGAGTAGGGCACCGAGAACCTTTGAAAAGATTCTTGGAGCTGTCACTAGGCCAAAAGGAAGAGCAACAAATTGGTAATGCTTGTCTAGAAAAGAGAATCTCAGGAACTGATAGTGATCCGGATGAATCGGAATATGAAGATATGCATCCTGTAAGTCTATTGTGGACATATAATGCCCTTGCTGAACAAAAGGCAGAATAGTCCTCATAGTCACCATTTTGAAAGTTGGTACTCTTACATATCGATTCAAAATCTTTAGATCCAGAACTGGTCTGAATGAATTTTCTTTCTTTGGGACAATGAATAGATTTGAATAAAGCCCCAGACCCTGTTCCTGAAACAGAACTGGCATGATTACCCCTGATAACTCCAGGTCTAAAACACACTTCAGAAAAGTCTGAGCCTTTACTGGGTTTGCTGGAATGAGTGAGATAAAAAAATCTTCTCACGGGCAGTCTTACTCTGAATCCTATTCTGTACCCCTGAGAGACAATACTCTGAATCCAATGATTTTGGACTGAATTGATCAAAACATCTTTAAAAATTTAAATCTTCCCCCTACTAGCTAAGCTGGAATGAGGGCGTACCTTCATGCGGACTTGTGGGCTGACTTTGATCTCTTAAATGGCTTGGATTTATTCCAATTTGAGGAAGGCTTCCAATTGGAAACAGATTCCTTGGGGGAAGGATTAGGTTTCTGTTCCTTATTTTGTCAAAAGGAACGAAAACGGTTAGAAGCTGTAGATTTACCCTTAGGTCTTTTATCTTGAGGCAAAAAATCCCTTCCCCCCAGTAACAGTTGAAATTATTGAATCCAACTGAGAACCAAATAATTTATTACCTTGGAAAGAAAGAGATAGCAATCTGGACTTAGAAGTCATATCAGCATTCCAAGATTTGAGCCACAAAGCTCTTCTAGCTAAAATAGCTAAAGACATATATTTAACATCAATTTTGATGATATAAAAAATGGCATCACAAATGAAATTATTAGCATGTTGAATCACCTTAACAATGCTAGACAAATTATGATCCGATACTTGTTGCGCTAAAGTTTCCAACTAAAAAGTTGAAGCAGCTGCAACATCAGCCAAAGAAATTGCAGGCCTAAGAAGATGACCTGAATATAAATAAGGAATAGTAGTACGTTTAGCAAGAGTAGAGATAGCCCCATCAACTTTGGGGTTCTTTTCCCAAAACTCCAATCTAACTGCTGGCAAAGGATACAATTTTTTAAACCTTGAAGAAGGAATAAAAGAAGTACCAGGCCTATTCCATTCTTTAGAAATCATATCAGAAATAGCATCAGGAACTGGAAAAACCTCTGTAATAACCACAGGAGGTTTATAAACAGAATTTAAACATTTACTAGTTTTAATATCAAGAGGACTAGTTTCCTCCATATCTAATGTAATCAACACTTCTTTTAACAAAGAACGAATATACTCTATTTTACATAAATAAGAGGATTTGTCAGTGTCAACATCTGAGGCAGGATCTTCTGAATCAGATAGATCCTCATCAGAGAAGGATAAATCAGTATGTTGCCGGTCATTTGAAATGTCATCAACTCTATGAGAGGTTTTAAAAGACCTTTTACGTTTATTAGAAGGCAGAATGGCAGACAAAGCCTTCTGAATAGAATTAGAAATAAATTCTTTTAAATTTACAGGTATATCTTGTGCATTAGATGTTGAGGGAACAGCAACAGATAATGAACTACTACTGATGGATACATTTTCTGCATGTAAAAGTTTATCATGACAACTATTACAAACCACAGCTGGAGGTATAATCTGCACAAGTTTACAACAAATGCACTTAGCTTTGGTAGAACTGTTATCAGGCATCAGGGTTCCAACAGTGATTTCTGAGACTGGGTCAGATTGAGAGATCTTGCAAATGTAAGAGAAAAAACAACATATAAAGCAAAATTATCAATTTCCTTATATGGCAGTTTCAGGAATGTGAAAAAATGTAAACAGCATAGCCCTCTGACATAGAAAAAAGGCAAGAGGCAAATAGAAATGGGGTCTAAATAAAGAAAATATTTGGCGCCAAGTATGACGCACAGCAAAATATTTTTTGGCGCCAAAAATGTCAGGAAATAACACACTCGCGTCATAGATGATGCAACCTTGTGAAGGACCCGGCGTCAACTAAGATGACGAATTTGCGTCAACGAACGCAATAATGAAGAATGACGCAATAATTCTGCCCGCGAATTTAAAAGACAGTCAATTTGAAAAAAAGACTATACCCCAGGTAATAAATACATTTTCATAAAAAAGCATTTCCCAGATATGAAACTGACAGTCTGCAAAAGGAAATATACTGAAAACCTGAATCATGGCAAATATAAGTACAATACATATATTTAGAACTTTATAAAAATACATAAAGTGCCAAACCATAGCTAAGAGTGTCTTAAGTAATGAAAACATACTTACCAAAAGACACCCATCCACATATAGCAGATAGCTAAACCAATACTGAAACGGTTATCAGTAGAGGTAACGGAATATGAGAGTATATTGTCGATCTGAAAAGGGAGGTAGGAGATGAATCTCTACGACCGATAACAGAGAACCTATGAAATAGATCCCCATGAGGAAAGCCATTACATTCAATAGGTAATACTCCCGTCACATCCCTCTGACATTCACTGTACTCTGAGAGGAAACGGGCTTCAAAAATGCTGAGAAGCGCATATCAACGTAGAAATCTTAGCACAAACTTACTTCACCACCTCCATAGGAGGCAAAGTTTGTAAAACTGAATTGTGGGTGTGGTGGGGGGTGTATTTATAGGCATTTTGAGGTTTGGGAAACTTTGCCCCTCCTGGTAGGATTGTATATCCCATACGTCACTAGCTCATGGACTCTTGCCAATTGCATGAAAGGAAGTCTAATTATGCAAAAAAAGAAATTGGAAAAAAAGACATTTTTCGGTTTCCGTTTTTGGCTAAGTGCCTCCTGGATTTTCGGATTCGGTTTCGGTCCAGAATTTACATTTTGGTGCATCACTAATATATATTAATAGTTTCTGCAGTGTAGGTTCCCGCCAACCTCCACGATCCCCCCAAACAGCTCTCTTAACCTCCCCCCTACCCAGTTTGCAAAAAAAAGCGTTTTTTTTTGGGGGGGGGGCATAAGATAAGCCAATTACAGACTAGTAAACGTATACCGTATACCCTGTGAGCTTGTGCACATGCTCAGTAGGATTTTGTTCCCCAAAAAGTGTGAATATAAAAAGACTGTGCACAATTTGATAATGGAAGTAAATTGGAAAGTGTCTTAAAATTGCATGGTCTATCTGAATCATAAGAGTTTATTTTGACTTGAGTGTCCCTTTAAACTAGCAGTTATGAAGGTGAACTATGAGCAAATGCTGTTAAAAGGTTTGTCATGTCTGGATAGTGTCTTTCTAAAGAGTCCAACCATAGTATCACATAACAGGTAACTCTTTTTTAAAAGAAACAAAAAAGAAAACCATACAACTTTAAAAAAAATGTATTTTTAATACTCAGGGGAGCGGAGAGATGTCGACATTTTATGATTGACCATTTACCAGCCGGTAATTATGTGATTGAAGGAGAAAGCAGCACCCATTCCCAACTACAAGATCTGCTAGAACATTACTGCAAATATCCATTGGATCCATACAAAGAAATATTGACAGTAGCCTGCACCAAGGTAACTGCATTAATAGACAGCTCAGTAGAGAATAGTGGTCCTTAGTAAGTGCTTATGAGTGGGATATATAACTATCCAAAAGTCATTTTATTACTAAAATATTCCAGAAAATAATTTACTACTCGATTTCGCGTTTGCAATTGCATGGAAGCTTTGCGCTCATGAGAGTGCACTTCAATAGGCTCCAATGGGAGCCTCATTCTCATGCCAGGCAGCAAAATTAAATATATATGTATATGAATATTTACATATATATGCATGTGTTTACATGTGTATATGCACAAATTAAGTTATATTAACACATACATATATACATATATATATATATCCATATGCAGATATATTTACAGGGAACACACAGCTTTTCATGTCGGTTTTTTTCTAACACCCCACACCCGCAACTTTAACCCCTCATAACTGCTTCTTGCAGTTATTTAAAAAAAAAATATATAAAATGTTCTTTTTTTTTTAAACTACAGAGCACTGTATTTTGGGGGCAATTCTGAAAATTAACCAGAGATCTGATCTCTAGTTAATGTTCGGAGCACTAAATTTAATGGCTGGTTATTTATTGCGCGCCCGTAAACGGGTGTGCGATAAATTAGCACTCCACTAATGAGCACAGTATGGTATAGTTTATACAACCCATGGATAATTTAATAATGACATTTATTTTTCTAGCATTTTTTGGGTCATGGTCTTGCACACACATACAATAAAACCTACTATTGCTGTATTGTAATACTATGTGATTTGTGTAAATGATTGGGTTGTTTCAGTGACTGTATAACTGTTGGTGTGTATGGAAAACTCACTGAATATTTATCTTCTGTATTACAGATAAGCAAAAACAAGGATTTTGGGAATAGCCCTGATGCTGCAAAAGACAAACAAGCAAACAGCACAATTCACAAGGAGACAGGAACTTCTGGTGATACGTCGCCCTTGACAAGCACTTCCCCGAAAGAGCTAAAAAGCATATCTTCTGAATTAAAACTGCAGGTAAATTGTGTTTATATAAATTAGGCAGATATATAGTAAGCAAAAGTTATTAAAGGGATTCTAAACCCAAATTTTTCTTTCATGATTTAGATAGAGGAGGCAAATTTAAGCAACTTTCTAATTTACTCCTATTATCATTTTTTCTTCTTCATTCTTTTGGTATAGTTATTTGAAAAGGAATCTAAGCTAAGGAGCCGGCCCATTTTTGGTTCAGGACCCTGGATAGCACTTGCTGATTGGTGGCTACATAAGACAAATTTATGAAAATCCTGAGGGTATTATTAATAAAGAACATATAACTAAGCAAGACTTTCCTCTAGCTTTCAAAGTTTCAAGTGATCATTTAAAGCTTATCTATTCAGCGAGGCATACAACACACATTAAAGGGACCTGCAAGTCAAAATTATACCTTCATGATTCAAATAGAGCATTACATTTGAAAAAGTTCCAGTTTCCTTCTATTATTAAAATGTGCACAATCTTTTTATATGCACACTTCCTGAGACCCCAGCTCCCACTGAGCATGTGTTTCTTATTAGCACATTATATATTATTAGTCTATGATTCGCTGATGGCTGTCACATGATACAGGAAAAGTGAAATTTAAAGGAATTTTAAAATTTGTCAGAAAAAAACTATCTACTGCTAAGTTCTATGTCATTGTGTTTTTATTATGCATCTGCTGATTATGAATTTCTACTGTTTTTAATAGTCCTTAAAGATAGATTGCCTCTCCCATGCACTCCCTTTAAAATGCAAATGAACAAGTCAATGGGGTAGATTTATCATAGTGCGAGCGGACATGATATGATGTAGCGTATCATTTGCTGTCAGCATTTATCATTGCACCAGCAGTTCTTGGGAACTGCTGGTGCAATGCCACCCCCTGCAGATTCGCGGCCAATCAGTCGCTAGCAGGGGGTGTCAATCAACCCGATCGTATTCAATCGGTTGATTTCTGTCCGCGGCCTCAGAGCAGGCGGACGAGTTATGGAGCAGCGGTCTTTAGCCCGCTGCTTCATAACTTCTGTTTCCGGCGAGCCTGAAGGCTCACGCGGAAACAGGGGCATCAAGCTCCATAAGAAGCTTGATAAATCGGCCCCTATATGTCATGTTGATCACCTCACGTAAAGGGGGTGTACGGAGACCAGTGACTCACAGGCAGGGCCCTCTACCCTTTATAATTCATATAAAAGTATTTTCATTATTGTACTAATTTTATACCGAATATCACAGCGATGTTGGTGCTTTAGAAATAAATAATAATAAATAATAAAATAACCTAACATCACACAGCATATATTACTAGTTGAATTAATGGAACAATAAAAATGTATCATGCAAATGAAAGTGCAAGGTATACCATGATATTTTATTTATTTTTGGTATGAAAAAGGTTGAGTTAAACATTAATTTTGATTCTGAAACAAACCAGTAGTGCAACTGGTCCTTAAACACCAGAATTTTTGTTGTTTAAAAAGATAGATAATCCCTTTTTATTACCCATTCCCCAGTTTTGCATAACTAACACAGTCATAATAATACACATTTTACCTCTGTAATTACCTTGTATCTATGCCTCTGCAAACTGCCCCCTTATTTCAGTTCTTTTGACAGAGTTGCATTTTAGCCAATCAGTGCTGACTCCTATGTAACTTCACATGCTTGAGCTCAATCTTATCTATATGACACACATGAACTAACTCCCTCTAGTGGTGAAAAACTGTCAAAATGCATTCAGATTAGAGCCTTCAAGGTCTAAGAAATTAGCATATGAGCCTCCCTAAGTTTAGTTTTCAACTAAGAATACCAAGAGAACAAAGCAAAATTGGTTATAAAAGTAAATTGGAAAGTTGTTTAAAATGACATGCCCTATTTTAATCATGAAAGTTTATTTTGGACTTGACTGTCCCTTTAAGTTCTACATAGTTGGAACCACTTATAATAACAATACATTTAGTATTTCTGTACATTTTATGATTGGTTAGCTATAACTGTTGTTATTTTAGATACATTTAAGCAAACTTTAATATTCTCTTCCCTCAGGCTCAGCATGGTTTGCCGTCAGATTTAACCAAAATCCCACAAGTTTTGGAAAAAGGGCCTATAAAATGTTTAGCACGTGAAGATCAAAACGTTTCTTATGCATTTGTTAAAAAGACACCTGGTGCTGCCATAAGTACAAAAGCTGAACGATCTTCATCAGATCAAAAATACAGCACATTTCAGGCGCTTCATACCTATGCTGAGCCAGAAAGCTGCCATAAACTGGAACCTAATATATTTACTTTTAAAAATAAGCTGGAAGAATCGATTGCTTTTTACGCTATGGGCCGTGGGTCTTGCAAAGACAATGTGGAAAATGTTTATTCTGAAGTGGACACAAAATGTGCAGGAACTTATGGATTCAATCCGACTGCTAGCAGGGAGGTTGTGTCAACGACCCTTCCCCATAGTCTAAACAAGACTGTGAAGACAGAATCTTCTACTTTGCATTCGTCATTCCGTTTTTATAAAAAACCAACTTCACCATCAGATGACCATTTCATGAGGTGGGACTGTTCAGGCAAACCTGCCAATAACTCAGAGGTAAATTACATTATTTAGTCCTCTAGTCAGAATATTAGACAAATGATACAGTAATTAAAAGTTTGGAAACTAAGTTGACAAGTAGCTGTAGCGAATCATATTGCATCGCTAAATGCCGACAACAAACGCTGTCAGCATTTAACATTGCACAAGCATTTCTTGTGAAATGCTTGTGCAATGCTGCCTCCTGCACCTTCGCGGCCTGCAGGGGGTGTCAATCATTCCGATCGAATCTTACGACCGCTGCTTCTCAACTTAAGTTTCCAGGGAGCCGGTAACTTTAGGTGGAGACAGCAGCATTCGCTGCTTGTTAAATCTAGCCCACTGTGTGATTTTGAAAATGTTTGTAATACATTAACACCTTGTTAGTTGCAAATGGTTTTCAATGTACTCCACCCCACCACCACTTGCCTTGTTTGAAGGAGCCAATCTGGACTCGTTACTGAAGTAGACACAGCTAGCCATGGTTATTATGTTAGCAAACTATTCATTGCAGTTCTTATCCCCTCTGCTAAAGCCAATAAGTTGCTAATATGTGTCAGGGTTAGGTTTTTGAATACACATACTGTAAATAACCAGTTTACATTATTACAATCTCAAGGTATTAACTGTCCCTTTAAACTTGGAGTTAATCATTTTGATTATATAAAAGTAGACAGCATTAGAGCAAAAAAAAATAGTCCTCTAAACTTAGTTCACACAAGCACATGCGTGCACACCTGCGTGATATTTCATCCATAAATTCCACCAGAGTTTCCACCAGGTGGACAGACATCGCCGGAAATCAACCCGATCGAGTACGATCAGGTTGATTGACACCCCCCTGCTGGCAGCCTATTGGCCGCGAGTCTGCAGGGGGTGGCGTTGCACCAGCAGCTCTTGAGCTGCTGGTGCAATGCTGAATACGGAGAGCGCATTGCTCTCCGTATTCAGCGAGGTCTGGCGGACCTGATACACACTGTCGGATCAGGTCTGCCAGACTTTCATAAATAGGGGCCATTGAATTCAAATGCTAATTTCACTACTTTCTCGGTAGATTACGAATTCCACCATACCCTGTTTTTCTGTTTGTTTTTTTAATAGGCCAAGCACTTTCTTAGCTTTCATTTGGAGAAATAACCAAATATGGGAAAATGTAACTAAATATATTTAAAAAGACAGTTATTTCTATTTCTGTACAAGGTAAACGTCGGAATGATTCATTATTTCCTAAATATGTCATACACCCACTTTATGGTTCCACATTTAGCATCTGTTCAACTTCCCAAAATGTAGGATTTTATATCTATGTTTATCATAATAATTACTAACATTGTAGAAGATAAAATATATAAATTGTTTTTGCAGACTTTTGTAATATATGCAGAAAATATTATTAAACTAAATAAAGCTCCGATTAATCGATAGCTTAACGTTGACAATGTATGGATGCTTTTACCCCTGTCCAAACTCACTTAGCAAAGTACAAAATCATTTAAAAAAGAAGCAAAAAATGATTTCAACCACAAAATGTCATCTATTTTTTCACTTACCCATTCCTTCCATTTATTTGGACACTTTTATAACTAAGTCAAGGAACATCTGTTATCTCATTGGAACATTGATATATAATTCATTGGTGGTCATTAAGTGCTTGTGTCCTTCTGATTCTGCTAACATTGTATGTTCATACCATTCTACCAGGCTGATTGGCACAGACTCCAGAAATTACCACATCTGCACTCCAGACATAAACTTTTATGATTCAGAAAGAACATGCAGTTTTAAGACACTTTTCGATTGACTTCCGTTATCAAATCTTTTTTATATTCACACTTTCTGGGGAACAAGATCCTACTGAGCGTGTGCACAAGCAGTATACGTATACTAGTTTGTGATTGGCTGATGGCTGTCACATAATACAGGGGGCCGGAAAATGGGAGAAAAAATACATTTGTCAGAAAAAAAAACTACTTCTTATTTGAAATTCAGAGAACGTGTTATTACATAGTCTTTTTATTATGCACTTGTTAATTATGCCATTCTACTGCATTTAGTGGTCCTTAAGAAATCATCACAAATTGCCACAGACTACATACATTGCATCAACTGGTTTAAAATGTATAATCTAATGGGGGATATATCACAGACAACAACTGATGTACAATGTATCATCTAATGCAGATATATCACAGGCAACAACTGATGTACAATGTATCATCTAATAGGGATATATCACAGACAACAACTGATGTACAATGTATCATCTAATACAGATATATCACAGACAACAAATGATGTACAATGCATCATCTAATACAGATATATCACAGACAACAACTGATGTACAATGTATCATCTAATAGGGATATATCACAGGCAACAACTGATGTACAATGTATCATCTAATGCAGATATATCACAGTCAACAACTGATGTACAATGTATCATCTAATGCAGATATATCACAGACAACAAATGATGTACAATGCATCATCTAATACAGATATATCACAGACAACAACTGATGTACAATGTATCATCTAATGCAGATATATCACAGGCAACAAATGATGTACAATGTATCATCTAATGCAGATATATCACAGACAACAAATGATGTACAATGCATCATCTAATACAGATATATCACAGACAACAACTGATGTACAATGTATCATCTAATACAGATATATCACAGGCAACAACTGATGTACAATGTATCATCTAATGCAGATATATCACAGGCAACAAATGATGTACAATGTATCATCTAATAGGCATATATCACAGGCAATAACTGATGTGCAATGTATCATCTAATGCAGATATATCACAGACAACAAATGATGTACAATGCATCATCTAATACAGATATATCACAGACAACAACTGATGTACAATGTATCATCTAATGCAGATATATCACAGACAACAACTGATGTACAATGTATCATCTAATGTAGATATATCACAGACAACAACTGATGTACAATGCATCATCTAATGCAGATATATCACAGACAACAACTGATGTACAATGTATCATCTAATGTAGATATATCACAGACAATAACTGATGTACAATGTATCATCTAATACAGATATATCACAGACAACAACTGATGTACAATGTATCATCTAATGCAGATATATCACAGACAACAACTGATGTACAATGTATCATCTAATACAGATATATCAAAGACAACATCTGATGTACAATGTATCATCTAATACAGATATATCACAGGCAACAACTGATGTACAATGTATCATCTAATAGGGATATATCACAGACAACAACCGATGTACAATGTATCATCTAATGCAGATATATCACAGACAACAACTGATGTACAATATATACTCTAATGCAGATATATCAAAGGCAACAACTGATGTACAATGTATCATCTAATGCAGATATATCACAGGCAACAACTGATGTACAATGTATCATCTAATGCAGATATATCACAGACAACAACTGATGTACAATGTATCATCTAATGCAGATATATCAAAGGCAACAACTGATGTACAATGTATCATCTAATAGGGATATATCAAAGGCAACATCTGATATACAATGTATAATCTAATAGGGATATATCAAAGGCAACAACTGATGTACAATGTATCATCTAATAGGGATATATCAAAGGCAACATCTGATATACAATGTATAATCTAATAGGGATATATCAAAGGCAACAACTGATGTATAATGTATAATCTAATGCAGATATATCACAGACAACAACTGATGTACAATGTATCATCTAATGCAGATATATCACAGGCAACAACTGATGTACAATGTATCATCTAATACAGATTTATCACAGGCAACAACTGATGTACAATGTATCATCTAATAGGGATATATCAAAGGCAACAACTGATGTACAATGTATCATCTAATGCAGATATATCACAGACAACAACCGATGTACAATGTATCATCTAATGCAGATATATCACAGGCAACAACTGATGTACAATGTATCATCTAATACAGATATATCACAGACAACAATTGATGTACAATGTATCATCTAATGCAGATATATCAAAGGCAACAACTGATGTACAATGTATCATCTAATGCAGATATATCACAGGCAACAACTGATGTACAATGTATCATCTAATGCAGATATATCACAGGCCACAACTGATGTACAATGTATCATCTAATGCAGATATATCACAGGCAACAACTGATGTACAATGTATCATCTAATGCAGATATATCACAGACAACAACTGATGTACAATGTATCATCTAATGCAGATATATCACAGGCAACAACTGATGTACAATATATCATCTAATAGGGATTTATCAAAGACAACAACTGATATACAATGTTGTATCATCTAATGCAGATATATCACAGGCAACAACTGATGTACAATGTATTATCTAATGCAGAAATATCAAAGGCAACAACTGATGTGCAATGTATCATCTAATGTGGATATATTACAGGCAACAATTGATGTACAATGTTTCATCTAATGCAGATATATCACAGGCAACAACTGATGTACAATGTATTATCTAATGCAGATATATCAAAGGCAACAACTGATGTGCAATTTATCATCTAATGGGGATATATTACAGGCAACAACTGATGTACAATGTATCATCTAATGCAGATATATCACAGGCAACAACTGATGTACAATGTATTATCTAATGCAGATATATCAAAGGCAACAACTGATGTGCAATGTATCATCTAATGGGGATATATTACAGGCAACAACTGATTTACAATGTATCATCTAATGCAGATATATCACAGGCAACAACTGATGTACAATGTATCATCTAATGCAGATATATCACAGGCAACAACTGATGTACAATGTATCATCCAATAGGGATATATCAAAGGCAACAACTGATGTACAATGTATCATCTAATAGGGATATATCAAAGGCAACAACTGATGTACAATGTATTATCTAATGCAGATATATCACAGACAACAACTGATGTACAATGTATCATCTAATGCAGATATATCACCGGCAACAACTGATGTACAATGTATAATCTAATAGGGATATATCAAAGGCAACAACTGATGTACAATGTATCATCTAATGTAGATATATCACAGACATTAACTGATGTACAATGTATAATCTAATAGGGATATATCAAAGGCAACAACTGATGTACAATGTATCATCTAATGTAGATATATCACAGACAATAACTGATGTACAATGTATAATCTAATAGGGATATATCAAAGGCAACAAATAATGTACAATGCATCATCTAATACAGATATATCACAGGCAACAACTGATGTACAATGTATCATCTAATGCAGATATATCACAGGCAACATCTGATGTACAATGTATCATCTAATGCAGATATATCAAAGACAACAACTGATGTACAATGTATCATCTAATGCAGATATATCACAGACAACAATTGATGTACAATGTATCATCTAATGCAGATATATCAAAGGCAACAACTGATGTACAATGTATCATCTAATGCAGATATATCACAGACAACAATTGATGTACAATGTATCATCTAATGCAGATATATCACAGACAACAACTGATGTACAATGTATCATCTAATGCAGATATATCACAGGCAACAACTGATGTACAATGTATCATCTAATGCAGATATATCACAGGTAACCACTGATGTACAATGTATCATCTAATGCAGATATATCATAGACAACAATTGATGTACAATGTATCATCTAATGCAGATATATCAAAGGCAATAACTGATGTACAATGTATCATCTAATGTAGATATATCACAGACAACAACCGATGTACAATGTATCATTTAATGGGGATATGTCACAGACAACAACTGATGTACAATGTGTCATCTAATGCAGATATATCACAGACAACAATTGATGTACAATGGATTATCTAATGCAGATATATCAAAGGCAACAAGTGATGTACAATGTATCATCTAATGTAGATATATCACAGACAACAACCGATGTACAATGTATCATCTAATGGGGATATATCACAGACAACAACTGATGTACAATGTATCATCTAATGTAGATATATCACAGACAGCAACCGATGTACAATGTATCATCTAATGTAGATATATCACAGACAACAACTGATTTACAATGCATCATCTAATGCAGATATATCACAGGTAACAACTGATGTACAATGTGTCATCTAATACAGATATATCACAGGTAACAACTGATGTACAATGTATAATATAATGCAGATATATCACAGACAACAACTGATGTACAATGTGTCATCTAATACAGATATATCACAGACAACAACTGATGTACAATATATACTCTAATGCAGATATATCACAGACAACAACTGATGTACAATGTGTCATCTAATACAGATATAGCACAGGTAACAACTGATGTACAATGTATACTCTAATGCAGATATATCACAGACAACAACTGATGTACAATGTATCATCTAATGCAGATATATCACAGACAACAACTGATGTACAATGTATAATATAATGTAGATATATCACAGACAACAACTGATGTACAATGTATAATATAATGCAGATATATCACAGACAACAACTGATGTACAATGTATCATCTAATGTAGATATATCACAGACAACAACTGATGTACAATGTATCATCTAATGCAGATATATCACAGGTAACAACTGATGTACAATGTATCATCTAAAGCAGATATATCACAGGCAACAACTGATGTACAATGTATCATCTAATACAGATATATCACAGACAACAAATGATGTACAATGCATCATCTAATACAGATATATCACAGACAACAACTGATGTACAATATATACTCTAATGCAGATATATCACAGGCAACAACTGATGTACAATGTGTCATCTAATACAGATATATCACAGACAACAACTGATGTACAATGCATCATCTAATACAGATATATCACAGACAACAACTGATGTACAATGTATCATCTAATACAGATATATCACAGACAACAACTGATGTACAATGTATAATATAATGTAGATATATCACAGACAACAACTGATGTACAATGTATAATATAATGCAGATATATCACAGACAACAACTGATGTACAATGTATCATCTAATGTAGATATATCACAGACAACAACTGATGTACAATGTATCATCTAATGCAGATATATCACAGGCAACAACTGATGTACAATGTGTCATCTAATACAGATATATCACAGACAACAACTGATGTACAATGCATCATCTAATACAGATATATCACAGACAACAACTGATGTACAATGTATCATCTAATACAGATATATCACAGACAACAACTGATGTACAATGCATCATCTAATACAGATATATCACAGACAACAATTGATGTACAATGCATAATCTAATACAGATATATCACAGACAACAATTGATGTACAATGTATCATCTAATGCAGATATATCACAGACAACAACTGATGTACAATGTGTCATCTAATACAGATATATCACAGACAACAACTGATGTACAATGTGTCATCTAATACAGATATATCACAGACAACAACTGATGTACAATATATACTCTAATGCAGATATATCACAGACAACAACTGATGTACAATGTGTCATCTAATACAGATATATCACAGACAACAACTGATGTACAATGTATCATCTAATGCAGATATATCACAGACAACAACTGATGTACAATGTATCATCTAATACAGATATATCACAGACAACAACTGATGTACAATGTATCATCTAATGGGGATATATCACAGGCAACAACTGATGTACAATGTATCATCTAAGGTAGATATATCACAGACAACAACTGATGTACAATGTATCATCTAATACAGATATATCACAGACAACAAATTATGTACAATGTATCATCTAATACAGATATGTCACAGACAACAACTGATGTACAATGTATCATCTAATGTAGATATATCACAGACAACAACTGATGTATAATGTATCATCTAATGCAGATATATCACAGACAACAACTGATGTACAATGTATAATATAATGCAGATATATCACAGGTAACAACTGATGTACAATGTGTCATCTAATGCAGATATATCACAGGTAACAACTGATGTACAATGTATCATCTAATACAGATATATCACAGGTAACAACTGATGTACAATGTATCATCTAGTGCAGATATATCACAGACAACAACTGATGTACAATGTATCATCTAATGCAGATATATCACAGACAACAACTGATGTACAATGCATCATCTAATGCAGATATATCACAGGCAACAACTGATGTACAATGTATCATCTAATGCAGATATATCACAGGCATCAACTGATGTACAATGTATCATCTAATGTAGATATATCATAGACAACAACTGATGTACAATGTATCATCTAATGTAGATATATCACAGACAACAACTGATGTACAATGTATCATCTAATGTAGATATATCACAGACAACAACTGATGTACAATGCATCATCTAATGTAGATATATCACAGGTAACAACTGATGTACAATGTATCATCTAATACAGATATATCACAGACAACAACTGATGTACAATGTATCATCTAATGCAGATATATCACAGGTAACAAATGATGTACAATGTATCATCTAATACAGATATATCACAGACAACAACTGATGTACAATGTATCATCTAATGCAGATATATCACAGGTAACAACTGATGTACAATGTATCATCTAATGGGGATATATCACAGGCAACAACTGATGTACAATGTATCATCTAATATAGATATATCACAGACAACAACTGATGTACAATGTATCATCTAATACAGATATATCACAGACAACAAATTATGTACAATGTATCATCTAATACAGATATGTCACAGACAACAACTGATGTACAATGTATCATCTAATGTAGATATATCACAGACAACAACTGATGTACAATGTATCATCTAATGCAGATATATCACAGACAACAACTGATGTACAATGTATAATATAATGCAGATATATCACAGACAACAACTGATGTACAATGTGTCATCTAATGCAGATATATCACAGGTAACAACTGATGTACAATGTATCATCTAATACAGATATATCACAGGTAACAACTGATGTACAATGTATCATCTAATGCAGATATATCACAGACAACAACTGATGTACAATGTATCATCTAATGCAGATATATCACAGACAACAACTGATGTACAATGCATCATCTAATGCAGATATATGACAGGCAACAACTGATGTACAATGTATCATCTAATGCAGATATATCACAGGCATCAACTGATGTACAATGTATCATCTAATGTAGATATATCACAGACAACAACTGATGTACAATGTATCATCTAATGTAGATATATCACAGACAACAACTGATGTACAATGTATCATCTAATGTAGATATATCACAGACAACAACTGATGTACAATGCATCATCTAATGTAGATATATCACAGGTAACAACTGATGTACAATGTATCATCTAATACAGATATATCACAGACAACAACTGATGTACAATGTATCATCTAATGCAGATATATCACAGGTAACAACTGATGTACAATGTATCATCTAATACAGATATATCACAGACAACAACTGATGTACAATGTATCATCTAATGCAGATATATCACAGGTAACAACTGATGTACAATGTATCATCTAATACAGATATATCACAGACAACAACTGATGTACAATGTATCATCTAATGCAGATATATCACAGGTAACAACTGATGTACAATGTATCATCTAATACAGATATATCACAGACAACAACTGATGTACAATGTATCATCTAATACAGATATATCACAGGTAACAACTGATGTACAATGTATCATCTAATACAGATATATCACAGACAACAACTGATGTACAATGTATCATCTAATGCAGATATATCACAGGTAACAACTGATGTACAATGTATCATCTAATACAGATATATCACAGGCAACAACTGATGAGACAGCCCCTTATGCATAGATTTCCTTTACGACTTTTTGTCGCAAAGTCAGTCAGTGTCAAGATTTGAACTGGGCCTTACTAATGGATCATACTGACTGCAAATGTAAAAATGCCACAAAAGAGATAGGGGTAAATTTATCAAATGTCAGGCAGACATGATCCGCTGTACATCGATAAATGCCGACAGCATACAGTGTCGGCATTTATCATTACACAAGCATTTCTTGTGCAATGCCGCCCCTTCACATTTGCAGCAAATCGGCCACTAGCAGGGGGTGTCAATCATCCCGATCGTATCCGAACAAGGTGATTGCTGTCTGCCACCTCAGAGGTGGTGAATGAGTTAAAGAGCAGCGGTCTTACAATCGCTGCTTCTTAACTTAAGTTTCAGGCGAACATGAAACTTTGGGGGTAGATTGCAGCATCCGCTGCTTGATAAATCTACCCCGTAGCCTCTAGTCATTGTGCCCCAGGTGTACAGTGCCAGGGCAGAATAACATTCTGACTAGGCCCTGAGGTAGTCTGTGCTAGCTAGCAAGGTAGGTTGTGAATGTTTGAGCAACTCTCCCAGCATTCCCCAGTTAACTTCTGTCTGTGCAATGTGAGGGAGGCTTTCTTGCCGGGGTGAGGGTGTTTTTTTGAGGGGAGCATGACTTTGTAGTTTGACTTTCGGAACTGGAACATTTTCCCCAAAGGGAAATCTGCATTTGGTATAGTTTTTCATAATTAGCTATGTAGTTCATGGTAATTTCTATGGTATTGTAGGGTATTTTGCTGTTTTACCTCTGCAAAAGGGTTAAATATTCAACTGTGGTGCTTCAAAACACTTCCTTTCCTAGGCTGGACACATGGCGTACTGTACCTACAACACATCAGAAGCATATCTAGAAAGCTCAGGGCCCTGGTGCAAGAATCCATGAAGGAGCCCACCTTCACCACTACCACGCATTAGTACATACATACATACAGGTGAAACTCGAAAAACTAGAATATCGTGCAAAAGTTAATTTATTTCACTAATGCAACTTAAAAGGTGAAACTAATATATGAGATAGACTCATTACATGCAAAGCAAGATAGTTCAAGTCGTGATTTGTCATAATGTGATGATTATGGCTTACAGCTCATGAAAACCCCAAATCCACAATCTCAGAAAATTAGAATATTGTGAAAAGGTGCAATATTCTAGGCTCAAAGTGTCCCACTCTAATCAGCTAATTAAGCCATAACACCTGCAAAGGGTTCCTGAGCCATTAAATGGTCTCTCAGTCGGGTTCAGTAGGAATCACAATCATGGGAAAGACTGCTGACCTGACAGTTGTGCAGAAAACCATCATTGACACCCTCCATAAGGAGGGAAAGCCTCAAAAGGTAATTGCAAAAGAAGTTGGATGTTCCCAAAGTGCTATATCAAAGCACATTAATACAAAGTTATGTGGAAGGGAAAAGTGTGGAAGAAAAAGGTGAACAAGCAGCAGGGATGACCACAGCCTGGAGAGGATTGTCAGGAAAAGGCCATTCAAAAGTGTTGGGGACTTTCACAAGAGCCACCACACACAGACGGATCCTGGACATGGGCTTCAAATGTCGTATTCCTCTTGTCAAGTCACTCCTGAACAACAAACAACGTCAGAAGCGTCTTACCTGGGCTAAAGAAAAACAGACCTGGTCTGTTGATCAGTGGTCCTCTTTTCTGATGAGAGCAAATTTTGCATCTCATTTGAAAACCAAGGACCCAGAGTATGGAGGAAGAATGGAAAGGCACAAACTGCAAGATGCTTGAAGTCCAGTGTGAAGTTTCCACAGTCTGTGTTGATTTGGGGAGCTATGTCATCTGCTGGTGTTGGTCCACTGTGCTTCATTAAGTCCAGGGTCAACGCAGCCGTCTACCAGGAAATTTTGGAGCACTTCATGCTTCCTTCCACAGACGAGCTCTATGGGGATGCTGACTTCATTTTCCAGCAGGACTTGGCACCTGCCCACACTGCCAAAAGCAACAAAACCTGGTTCAATGACCATGGGATTACTGTGCTTGATTGGTCAGCAAACTTGCCTGACCTGAACCCCATAGAGAATCTATGGGGCATTGCCAAGAGAAAGATTAGAGACATGAGACTGAACAATGCAGAAGAGCTGAAGGCCGGTATTGAGGCATCCTGGTCTTCCATAACACCTCAGCAGTGCCACAGGCTAATAGCTTCCATGCCACGCCGCATTGAGGCAGTAATTGCTGCAAAAGGGGCTTAAACCAAGTACTGAGTACATACAGTATGCATGCTTATACTTTTCAGAGGTCCGATATTGTTCTACAGGCATGTACAATCCTTGTTTTATTGATTGAATGTAATATTCTAATTTTCTGAGATTGTGGATTTGGGGTTTTCATGAGCTTTAAGCCATAATCATTACAATTATGACCAATCACGGCTTGAACTATCTTGCTGTGCATGTAATGAGTCTATGTCATATATTAGTTTCACCTTTTCAGTTGCATTAGTGAAATAAATTAACTTTAGCACGATATTCTAATTTTTGTATGTTGCTTTCCAAACTGTAGCTGTCTTTGTTTGTGGCTATATTTTTTATTTTACATAATAGATTTTTTTTACTTTAGCTTGGCTGTCATTTAAGTCTTTAGTGGCAGCAAAGGGGTTAAATGCAAGGTGAACACTTAACCCCTTCCTGCCGGGACTTATTTGTCTACATCGTAACAAAGTTCCGATGTAAACAAATAAGTAAAGATTTAAATCACGCGATAGTCCTTGCAATCGGGTGATTTCAAACATATATCGGGTCAGGGGGGAGTGCCTATGAAGCTAGGCACACCCTCAAGCCTGCGATCCCATTTAGGAAGCTTCTATGGCATCAGGACAGTCAAATGGCTAGGACGATCCATGCCATCCTAACGGCACTAAAGCCCAGCGCAGTTAGGATGGTATGGAATGTCCTAATGGTGGGAAAGGGTTAAACGGAATGTACTCTTAAAAATATAACTAAAAGTGCAAACAAATATATCTAAGAGTGCAAAATCTTTATAACCAAAATAGTATATGTATTACGTCCAGCTGGCAGTATATTTAAAAGGGGAACAGGCAGGAAATTGCTTGAAGAACCTCACAGACATAGCAGTAGGAGGTAGGATGGGTTTGACTACTTGAGCTAAAATGAATGGCCGGTGCCTGATGCCTATCCGCAGCTGTATTTGTAGGAGAGCAACATTAACCCCGCACAGACAGCTATGTGAGCGTCAGACCCCACTAACACTCCCTCCTCTTACCTGACAGCTTGCAGGACACAAGACAGAGGAGCATTAAATTAGCTTAGAAAATTGTTAGCGCCAGCACAATCCATATGAGTCTGATCCATGGCAAACGGGCCCCCAGGAGGCAGGGCCCGGTCGCAACTTCTACCCCTGCAACCCCTAAAGTTACGCCTGTGCAACACATGTGACTGGGTCACCGGCCCGTGTTCAGCTTAGGACTGGCAATGCATTGCTGTTCTAAAGGCGACTTTAACTATGTATTTAATGCCTTTACAGGGGTCAAACACATAGGAGTCAATCACAAATTATTTATCTACAAAAATTCCCTGAGACTGGAATGGTGAATTTTTGTAAAAATAAAAAAATAATTAGATAAATGTTTCTAAAGGATTGTGATCGACCCCATATTAATTGTTACACATTTTTTACTACTAATATATGTCTTTGCAAAAAAATATGGGGAAAGCAAAATTACATTTTAATGCCATAATTTATATTTTCTGTCTTAAAATGCAGGGAATTTTCAGGCTTAAATGCTTGATTGACGGAAATGCAAAAGTTCTGGTTAAGGAATTGTATTCTTATTCACTTGTGATTGGTCGCTGCTTTTGAGTTTTGGGAAAGGATTTTAAACACCAAAAAAAACAATTAATTTCTGATTCAGACAGAGAATACAATGTTTAAAATGTACTTCTATTATAAAATGTGCTTTGTTCTCATGATTTTCTTTGTTGAAGAGATACCTAGGTAGTTGTCTGAACACTATATGGAAGGACATAGTGCTGCCATCTAGTGCTCTTGTAAATGGATAACATTCTTGCAAAACCACTGCCATATAGTGCTCCAGACACGTGCACTCTCCTGCTCATGTCCCTGCGTTTCAACAAAAGATACCAAAGAACAAAGAGTAAATTAGAAAGTTGTTTAAAATGGCATTTTCAAACTGAATCAGGAAAGAAAAAAAATTGGGTTTCATGTCCTTTTAAGTTCTAAATTTCTATCAATCAACACATTTTTGCATCTGAGAACATAAATGCATTTACATCAATTTCTATTTGCATTTTAATATTTATGTTACGGGTAAAGTCAGAAATCCGGATAATCCTAGTAGTACCAAGGTAAACCTGACATTGGCTGTGAGTAAAGCCCGATGTAATGTAATACCCCCATCTACACTATTGCCTCTGCCTAGGGGGTTCAAGGAAGGCGCCCCGCTGATCTTCTGGCCTCCACCCCAGGCAGAGGCAAAAAAGATAGTAAAGATGTGTGAATTACAGTGCATCGTATGTATGTTTGATGCAGTGACTCGATGCACTCTGAGATTTGTTATTACTTTACCCGCAACGTGTTTATGTATATATATATATATATACATATATATATACATACTTTATGATTCATGACTGCAGAATATTTTCTTGTTTGTTACAGTGTTCACAGAAGACTATGGTGATGCATCTTGACGGCTTGGCATATGGAAACAATATGGAGGATATGGAGAATATTTATGAGAAAATTCCCGAAGACTGTGCCTTCAAACCAAGAAACAACCGATCAACCAAACACTAATGAAGCTGATTAAAGGCGCCGAGTTAGACAGGACTATACAGAATACATCATTTTCTATGGACAGCTAAAGATAAAACATAATAATAACAACTAATATCTGCTTTATATTTCCTGCAGGGTGATAGGAACTAAAAACAAAATGTATTTATGTTTAAGGGACATGGCAATGATATGCTGCAGCTCTTTATATAGCAGACTTTACATTATTTTTCCATAATCATTATTTTAAAACTTCTCACTTATTGACTTTTTTTTTTTTTTTTTAAATCAGTGGACATTGGAGACATTGCAGTGCTTACCCACATGCACCAGAGCTGGGAGCTGTGAACCTTGTCATATGACGTACCTGACTACTGCACATGTGTAGTAGAACTCTAATAATGTCTATAGGAGAGTGACAGCAAATGTACAGTAGTGCTTCTGTAATGCATTCCTCACTATATTTTCTGACTAGTATCTGGCACTGGGAAGCTAGGGCTGAGTCTAGGAGACCTGAAGGAAAACTCTGTGGGCATGGCTGCACCACCTGAGACAGTTTTAGATGCAACCTATTTTCCCTTAGTGAAACTGGTGCATTTATGGGGAAGAAAGTGGGGCAGGAGGTACAGTGCTCCAAAACTGGGGTGATCCCGATAAATGCTGGGTGGTAAGGAACTCTGATAGCTCTCCCTTGTCAATTGCCATAGCAACCAAGTCACAGATGTGCACATACACTGCATCAGGTGTTCTCTTGTGATTTGCTGCATTGCTGATAATAAATAAAATAAGGGCAAGAACAGGGGGTGTGGCCTAGAAAACTTAAACACATAATTTAACAACAAATTGTATAAAAATATTATTAACGTTATCAATACTATGATGTGTACAGTTAAATGTATATGTAAATCTTAGATATTCATTAATGCTTTTAAAAGATCATGTTTTTAGGATTTGATAAGTGTATTCATTATTTTTTAAAAGAAAAATAAATGTGTCAATAGAAATAAAGAAAAAACATAAATTATGACTTAGCAGATAGTTTCCTTTCTTTCGATAGAGGGAGAGTCCACAGCTGCATTCATTACTTTTGGGAATACAGAACCTTGCCACCAGGAGGAGGCAAAGACACCCCAGCCAAAGGCTTAAATACCTCCCCCACTTCCCTCATCCCCCAGTCATTCTGCCGAGGAACAAGGAAACAGTAGGAGAAATATCAGGGTGAATAAGATGCCAGAAGAAAACAAAATAAATTTAGGGCCGCCCATCCGAGAACACGGGCAGGAGCACGGACTCTCCCTGTATCGAAGGAAAGGAAATTATCTGGTAAGTCATAATTTATGTTTTCCTTCTTAATACAGGGACAGTGCACAGCTGCATTCATTTTTGGTAGGAAGCAATACCAAAGCTACAGAGGACACTGAATGCTAACAGGAGGGCACCACAGCCTTTCTCCTGAAGGCTGCTACAGCAGAAGCAAAAACATCAAACTTGTAAAATTTGGAAAAAGTATGTACGGAGGACCAGGTAGCAAGTCTTACAAACCTGATCCATAGAGGCCTCATTTTTGAAGGCCCAAGAGGAAACCACTGCTCTCATATAATGAGCAGTAATTCTCTGAGGAGGCTTAAGACCCACTGATTCATATGCTAAGTGGATGATACTCCTCAACCAAAAAGATAAGGAAGTCAAAGAGGCCCTCTGACCTCTACGCTTCCCAGAATAGATGACAAAAATAGAAGAAATTTGTCTAAATTCCTTCATAGCCTGAAGATAGAACTTCAAGGTATGAACCACATCCAGATTATGCAGTAAACGCTCCTTCAATGAAGAAGGATTAGGACATAAGGAAGGAACCGTCATTTCTTGATTGATGTTGCGATTTGACACAACCTTAGGAAGAAATCCTAACTTAGTTCATAGAACAGCCTTATCAGCATGGAACACCAGATAAGGAGGGTTGCATTGCAAGGCAGCAATCTCAGAGACTCTGTGCGCAGTAGCAATAGCTAGTAGAAAAAAGAACCTTCCAAGACAAAAAACTTAATATCAACCCCGTGCATAGGCTTAAACGGAGCCCATTGCAAAACTTTAAGTACAAGATTTAAACTCCAAGGAGGAGCATTAGATCTAAACACCAGCCTGATCCTAGTCAGAACCTTAACAAAAGACTGTACATCCTGAAGCTCAGTGAGCCTCTTCGGCAGTAAAACAGACAGGGCTGAAATCTGTCCCTTCGAGGAACTAGCTGAGAGGCCCTTCTCCAGTCCAACTTGGAGAAAAGAAGGAATCCTCCTGGTAACCTTTATTTTGTGCCAGGACAAACCATGCTCTTCACACCAGAATAAGTAGGTCATCCACACCTTATGAAAGATGCGACGAGTAACCAGCTTACGCGCTTGAATGAGAGTATAGATAACACTCTCAGAAGCCCTCTCTTGGCTAAGACTAAGCATTCAATCTTCACGCAGACAGGCTCAGAGAATCTAGATTTTGATGAATAAAGGGGCCTTGTTCCAGCAGATCCCTGTGACAAGGTAACCTCCAAGGAGGAGATGATGACATCCCCACTAGATCCACAAACCATATCTTTTATGGCCACGATGGAGCAATCAGTATCACTGATGCCTGCTCCTGAAAGATTCGAGCTACCACTCAAGGAAGGAGTGGTAATGGCAGGAAAGAGAAATTAGATTGAACCTCCAAGGCACTGCTAATACATCTATTAGGTCCACCTGAGGACCCCGGGACCTTGACCCATATCTCGGTAGCTAGGTATTGAGACGGGATGCCATGAATGTGGATCGCTGACAGCGAACAGTTGTGGGTCTCTGCCCACTCCAGAATCCGAGATATTTCCCTCAATGCCAGGAAGCTTCTTGTTCCCCCCTTGATGGTTGATGTAAGCCACAGAGGAATATGGTCTGATTGGAATCAGATAAATTGGGACAAACCCAGTAGGGGCCAAACCTTCAGAGCATGGATATCGCCTGAAGGTCTAGAATGTTGAATGGGAGGGAGCTCATCTCCTGCATCCACAGGCCCTGTGACTTCTGACGCCCCAAACAGCTCCCCAGCCTGACAGACTTGCGTCCCTAGTCACAGTCACCCAAGATGGTCTTAAAAAGGATGTCCCTCGGGACAGGAGATCTGGACAGAGCCACCAAGCGATTTTCTCGACCTGTTGTCCAGAGAATCTGTTGAGACAGATCCAAATGATCGCCGTTTCACTGACTCAGCATGCACAGTCACAACCTGAGATGGAACCTGGCAAAGAGAACGATGTTCATGCTGGAAACCATGAGATCAATCACCTCTGTACACTGAGCCACAGATGGCCTTAAGGAGGTCTGGAAGGCAAGACATGTTGAAGCTAGTTTGCAACTTCTCTGGTCTCTAGAAATATTCTCATGTCTATGGAATCTAAAATCATGCCCAGGAACTCCACCCTGGTGCTTGGAATAAGAGAACTCCTTTCTCTATTTATATTCTCCAGAAGAGAGATTCTGAATGGTCTTCTGACAGACGAAACAATGGTACCAGAATGTCATCCTAGAAGGGGGCTATTGCAACACCCCATGTTCTGGCGACTGCTAGAAGAGCCCCTAGAACCCTAGAACCTTTGTAAAATTCTTGAAACAGTAGCTGGACCAAACGGAAGTGCAATGAACTGGAAGTGCTGTTCCAGGAACCTAAACCTAAGGAACTGGAAGTGTTCTAAGGTGAAGGAATGCCTCCTTCAGATCTACAGTGGTCAAAAACTGCCCTTCCCTAATTAAGGGAAGGATGGACCTTATTGATGAGGGGACATTTAGAAATTTGTTTAAGTACTTTAGGTCCAGAATTGGACGGAAAGATCCCTCCTTCCTGTTGGACCACGTAAATGTTTGAATAGTGTCCCAAACCTCTCTCTATGATAGGCACTGGGACAATGACTCCAAAGGAGGAAAGATCCCTTACACACTCCAGGAAGGCTTCCTTTTTTCCTAGTCTTGAGGACAGGTTGAGAGGATGAATCTGCCCCTGAGTGGATCAGATTTAAAACCTATCTTGCAACCCTGAGCTATGACCTCCAGGACCCAAGGATCCTGCACGTCCCTGAACCAAACAGACTGCCCCTACACAATCCAAAATAGGACCGTGGGCAACCCCTTCATGCGGACTTAGTCTCTGCGGGCTTCTTGCTCTGCTTGGATTTATTCCAGGACTGAACAGGCTTGCTCTGGTTTAGCGGAGGCCTCTGACGCTGGGCTTTTATCACAACTAAAGGAACAAAATCAAACCTTTGGAATTGTTCTCCTTATCTTACGGTATGAAGGCACCCTTGGCCCCTGAAACTGTGGAGATAGTCAAACAAACTTTTTCCCTTAAAGGAGAGGGAAAGAGACTAGACTTAGAAGTTATATCTTTCAGAGCGCCTCACGGGCCTGAACAGAAAACCTGAAGTCTTAGCCATAGGCTAATTAATCTGCGTAATAACAGCACAGATAAAATAATTAGTAACCCAGAGGACCGTAATTCTTTCCTGAAAAATGTCGAGGAGACCCACCACCTTGAACATTTTCGCGAAGGAGACGCCCCAAAAGGTAGCCGCTCCAGCAACTGCAGCGACAAGCGCCGCCCATAAAAGCAAATATCCCATAAGTTGAAAATCCTTCTTAACAGAGTTTCCATCCTTAAATCCAGCGGCTCTATGAACGATTAACTATCCTCACACGGGCTAGCATTACGTGTGGCAGACGAAAATTAGCGCCAACCAAGTAGGGATGGGTAAAAGAGAACCCACCCCAGAGAGAACCCGGAACCGGGATCCTTAAAAAGCAGACAACGGGAAGAAGATTCTAATCCTGTTCCACGCGTCCTTATAATGATTGCCATCAAATTTAGGACCCAGAGGTTTGACTGGCAGCTTGGCCTTTGGAACCTCTAAAGTAGTCAAAACCTCCTTTAGTAGAAAGCGTAAACGTTCTGTCCTAAATCTAAAAACTGGATCCTCCACAGGTGGAGGATTATAGGCAGCAGACTCCAACCCTGAAAGTTCATACTCTAAAGTTTCATAGAGAACCTCATCTTTGGATAAGTAATTGGATATATCCGACAAATTACATGATGCCACCTGGGCAGGAGTGTAAGATTTAACCTTTCGCTTGCACTTAGCAGTGCGAGGAAAAGCACTAATGGCCGCAGACACCGCAGTAACATCTGGTGAAAAAAGGCCCAATCCAGATGGAGGATTAGCAGTGCAATGGGAAGCTGCATGTGTATACCAGATACATGTAGGGTGTGCACCTCACTGGATGAGGACTCCTCAGAGGTGGGCGGCTCAGAGGTATCAAACATGTCAACCTTATTTGATATAATCCCCTTATCAAGACATATGGAACATAATTGAGAGGGCGGAAATTCCAGAGCTCCCTCACAATATAAACAGGGACAGTCAAGACCAAAAAAGTTTTTGTACGCTAACATTGCTTGAGCTAAATCAATAGTGCTTTTATTTTGTGCTCATATTTCAAGTTAAAAGTAAAATTGTATTGCTCAAGCAGAAGTCATCTGGATATTGGATAGCGCAGGTGCGCAAAATACCTCACATAACAGACACTTTAGCCAACAGCCAAGTGGAAGGTGCACTAAACCTTCTCTCAAGTAGTGGAGCACTTTACTTACTTTCTACTGAATTTAAATATGTTGAAAACACTACACACTTACACAAAAACACATACATATGTATATACACACATACACATAAATACATACATATGTATACACACACATACACATTTACACAAAAACACATACATATGTATACACACATACACATAAATACATACATATGTATACACACACATACACATTTACACAAAAACACATACATATGTATACACACATACACATAAATACATACATATGTATACAAACATATGTATACACACATGTATACACACACATGCACACTTACACATAAACACATACATATGTATACACACACACTTGCACATAAATACATATATATGTATACACACAATCACACTTACACATACATGTGTCTACACACACACATACCCACTTACACATATGTATACACACAATCACACTTACACATACATATGTCTACACACACATACACACTTACACATAAATACATACATATCTATACACACACATAAACATATACATATCTATATTATTATTATTATTATTATTATCATTTATTTGTATATGATAGGGGTATACAATGACAAGGATTTGTGATAAAATACAAAACATAACAAAATAAACAAATCTAGTACAGGAGGAAGAGGGCCCTGCTCCAGAGAGCTCACAGTCTACAGTCTGTACACACAAACACATACATATGTATACTGACACATACACACACATAAATACATATGTATAAACACATACATATGTATAATGACACATACACACTTACACATAAACACATACATATGTATACACACACATACACATAAACACATATATATGTATATACACACACATAAACACATACTGTACATATGTATACACACACATACACACATTTTTTTCAATAATAAACCTTTATTTTATATTTAATTTGTATAAATATAAGTTAAATACTTTATATTATTATATATTTACACTTTACTTCAGGTCTCTAAAAGCGCAACATTTCCAGCTATATTTTGTGTTACGCTCAAGCATACGACTTAACTCTCCAATTTTAATAGTACTGCCTGTGCTATCCATTAAAAGTATAGGGAGCGCTAATAAATGTTGGCCAAGTTAAGATTTTCTAGTTAACACTTTTTACCATCCACCAATGTGGCACAAATGCTATCATCTATTGCACTATACTTGTAATATAGGCCATAGGGCTCCAGAGTGAGTAATGCAAAAATCACTTAGAGCATGTTATTTTTTCTCTGCAATCTCCAATTGAATAATTCTTTGGTTAAAAAATACACGGAAGGGGGCGGAGCCAGCTGTCGAGGTGAATGGCTGCACTTTGAGTGAGCTCCTGAGGCCGCCCCAGATTAAACTTCTAAAACCGTGTACAAGGTACAAGAAATTTACTTTAGCTATGGATGCTAACACTTGAAGATCAATCCTCACACTTTGGCATGCTTTATTCGACTTGAAAAAGACACGATCGCACTTCCGGTCCGGATCTGGCCTCAGCCATCTACTAGAGCCCCCGGCTTCATTTTGGGCCTAACACAAAACTGCTGCAAACAGGAGGACAAGGCCTGGGTCATTCTCTCTATGCCTCTTAGGGTCACTACGGCTCCTCAGGGTACCTGAATCTGCTTTTTCCTGACCGGATTACCAGCTTTATATTCTACTGATTTCAGGCTATCTTGAGGCCTATACCGGCCCACTCCGGCCTCTCTAAGATCAGATCTTACCATGAGGAATCATCTGAGGAGGTAATCAAATCAATTCTGTTCAGCAGAATCACAATGACATTAAGCTTGTATTAAAGGGACACTCAAGTCAAAATTAATCTTCGAGATTCAGATACAGAATGCAATTTTAAACAACTTTCCAATTTACTTCAATTAACAAAATGTGTACAGTTTTTTTATATTTACACTTTTTGAGTCACTATCTCCTACTGAGCATGTGCAAGAATTCACAGCATATACGTATATGCATTTGTGATTGGCTGATGGCTGTCACATGATACAGGGGGAGTGGAAATAGACATAACTTTTCAATTTATTTAACAAAAATCTACTACTCATTTGAAGTTCAGACTAAGTGCTATTGCATTGTCTTCTTATCATGCATTTGTTGATTATGCAAATCTACTGTGTTGACTGGTCCTTTAATATATATATTTACAGGAGGTTAACTAGCATGACATATGTATTTTAAAGTACCTCACACTTCACCCACATGAGGCCTATACAAGATTCTCATCTCTGTGAGGATTAACTAGAGCTGTATACTACCATGACAAAGAAGCCTGCTATAAATATAATATAACTACAAATCATATATCATGCAGCACTTTTACACATCCTTCATCTGACACAACAACAAGCAGCAACTACCTACATCTACATGGGGTGACCCATTCCCCTCCAGGCCTACATATGACATTAATGCTGGCTATGGGTTATTTTGGCAGTTTTCTACCGCTTATTGTAGGATTGCTCAAATTATGAACATTGCTTTTTCTACATTTTTTCCTGCTTCAAATCACTTTACTACGCACTAACATAAAAGTGCCCCAGTTATACAGATGAATCAAAATTCTGCAGCACAGAAATGTCTCCAAAGAGGCAAGCAAAGCAGGATAAGGTGAGCAAAATACATCACAGTATTACAGCCTCTATGAATAAATTCTTCAAACCACTTGAAAACCCAGACTCGTCTCCAGAGACCATGGACTCTGCAGATGAAGTACCACAACTCCAGACTGCTACAGCAGCCAGAGCTCCAGAGTCTATGCAAATCACACAAGCTTTTCTAGAGACTCTTCCGTCTAAGCAAGACTTTACAACTCTCATTTCCCAGGTGAAATCCTGTATCAAGGAAGAAATCTCAGAGCTACGTAAAGAGATGCACGAGATAGGAGACAGAGTGGAATTTCTTGAAGAAGAATCTGAATCACAGCAGTCAGATATTGCAGGCCTTATTCAGAATGTACAAGCTCAGAATACTGTCATTTCCCAACTCCAAGATAGACTGGAAGATATTGAAAATAGGAGCAGACGACAGAACATCAGAATAAGAGGCATACCAGAGTCCATCACTACAGAAAATCTTTATACCTATCTACAAGATTTGTTCAAAGACCTTAAAGGTTCATCACTTACAACACCTCCTGTCATGGACAGATATCACAGAGCTCTGAGACCCAAGCCCAGATTATCAACAAAAGGAAAACATCATGAAGCAAGCCAGAATTTCTTCACCACTACCTTTCCAAGGATCTGCACTCTCCATCTACGCTGACCTTTCCATAAGAACTTGGGAATTTGCCCAGCTCACCACTGTGCTAAGAAATCACAACATCTCATATAGATGGGGCTTTCCTTGCCATATACAACTGATATGGGAAGGTCAAAGGAAAACATGCATGGATCCAGGAGATATCGAAGACTTCTGCAAAGAGTTGAATCTTGCACCTCCAACCCACAACCACACATCTGCACCTATTACCAAACAGCTGAATAATCTACCTCATACAGCTCCCAAACCTCAAAGAACACCATGGCAAACAGCAACCCATAAGAGACAGAAAAGTGCTACAGCAAGTGTTTCAGAAAACGGGTGAGATTGATCCAATATTTTTGTGATCCCTAACCTTTTCATGATTTCTAAAGGACCTTGTTCCTAATTTATTGTTACTAGTTTTGTGTTTAATAATATTGTAGCACTATGCCTTCTAAAAAAAATTTTTTTTAGATAGATTTATCAATGTGCGTTCACGGACTTATGATCTACCAAAATCTGGGGCTCCACTAGACCCCTTTTAGGAACTCTAAGTTATCTATATGAATTGTAACATTAGGTTACAAATTCTATATTCTATCGCAATCCTTGCTATTTCAAGCAGGGACTATCTGTTAGTTCATTTTTTGTTAAAAAATTTTATACTTGTTATTACTATGTTTGATGTTATCTTGTTTTATTATGCATTATTATTCCATGTAAAACCTCTATGCAAAACATACAACCTGAACAGTATCCTTGACCGTGACTTATTAATAAGATACCTTCCAAACTCACTCCATAATACATTGAAATAATGACTCAAAAGACTCCTGACCAGTTGTTTACCTTACTCACAATCAATGCCAAGGGCCTAAATTCCCCCTTTAAAAGGTCCAAAGCGTTCCATGACCTACACCATAAAAATGGCAGGGTAGTGAACCTAGATACTTTTCGTCACATTATCCAAATCATTTTCATAGCATTAAATCTACGCCATTCTCGTATTATTCCTACCAGTTGGACAGACCACTCAGCTGTTAGTAGCTCCTTTTTCTGGCCCTCGATCCCAATACGTCCTTTTCTATGGAGGCTTGATGAATTGCTGTTGTCAGACCCCTTAATATCTTCAGAAATAGAAAAAGACCTCCAGGAATACTTTAATATCAACTCTTCTAGTGTATCTAACCCGATTATTACGTGGGAAGCACATAAATGTGTCATCAGAGGGATATTAATTAAGCATAAGGCCATTAAAAACAAACAAACCAAACAGAAATATCTCACACTCTCACAAGAAATAAACAAACTAGACTACACTCACAAACGTCACCCCACAGACTTAGATATTTTAAATAAGTTAAACGCGACTAGACTCCAACTTAATGACCTCCTAGATATTAAAGCTCAGAATACTGCCTTTCTCTTGCACCAAAAATACTTTACACAAGGGAACAAACCGGGAAAACTCTTGGCTAGAGCTCTCAAAAGTAAGCAATCCTCTACCTATGTACAGTCCTTAAAGGTTACTGCATCCTCAAAAACCACAAATTCTAAAATAATAGCCAATGAGTTTCATAATTATTATAATAAACTTTATAATCTATGTCCTTCCCGTCCCATTGAGGAACACGCTCAAAAATGGAAAAAATATTTAGACCAACTTCAACTTCCACAAGTCCATCCTGAACACCTCCAGCTCCTAAGCCAAGCCATCACTCCTCAGGAGTTAGACATCGCTATTCAGTCACTTAAGAATGGTAAAAGCCCTGGGCCGGATGGCTTTAGTAATCTCTATTACAAAACTTATAAACCAATTCTCTTTCCTCACCTTTTACAACTCTTCAATTCCATAGGCCCAGAACATCCATTTCCACCAAGCATGCTGGAGGCACTTATTACAGTCCTGCTCAAGCCGGGTAAACCAACAGATACACCATCAAACTTTAGACCTATATCTTTGTTGAATGTAGATCTCAAGATCTATTCCAAGATCCTGGCCATTCGACTGAATTTATCACTTCCATATCTGATTCACAATGACTAAACAGGGTTTGTCCTGCAAAGAGAAGCCAAGGACAATACAGTTAAGGCATTACACTTACTTCAATATTCATATAGACAGAATATTCCAACTCTTTTTATCTCTACAGATGCCGAAAAGGCGTTTGATCGGTTGGATTGGACGTTATTGACATGCATCTTACACAAATTTGGCTTACCAAAAGATTTTATATCTAAAATTACTGCACTATATACTGTCCCTACAGCCAAAATCAAGGTCAATGGCCTCTTGTCAGATCCCTTCCCAATCCAAAATGGTACCCTTCAAGGTTGCCCTCTTTCTCCCTTGCTATTTGTTTTGTCTATGGAAGTTCTGGCTACTATTTTACGCTCCTCAAATTTAGTGGAAGGTATTAAAATCAAAACTTCAGAGTACAAACTGGCCTTATTTGCAGACGACCTCCTTATGACGCTCACAAATCCTGTAAGATCCCTCAAGGCGGCTCACTCAATTCTCAAGGACTATGAAGACTTGTCAAATTTTTCTATAAATTATGAGAAGTCACTCATTCTACCAGTTCAAGTCACTCAGACAGACTTAATAAACCTCCAATATATTGCCCCATTCACATTCAATACTCAATCCTTTAAATACTTAGGCATATATCTATCCCCAACTCAAGAGGAGTTAATCAAACTCAAGTATGACTCACTAACATCACATATACTCTCAAACACTGAGACTTTGTCCCCTAAATCTATATCCTGGTTGGGTAGAATAGGAGCAGCTAAAATTACATTACTCCCTAAGATTTTATATATTTTACAGACTGTACCCATCCCCCTCCCAAAATCCATGATCCCAAAACTCCAATCAATCATTAACGCTTATATTTGGAAAGCCAAACCACCAAGAATTGCCAAATCAACTCTATACAGAAACACAACCCAGGGAGGCTTAGGGGTCCCAAACATAAGGGAATACAGAAACACCATATTTCTTTCAAGAATTATAGATTGGTGCTCGTTTGAAGAGCATCATCATAAACAATGGGTTAAACTTGAGCATGAACTTTCCGGTTGTACCCAATTAGGCTCTATGTGTTGGACTGATATACATCGATCCAAGACCAAATACCTTAATAACCCAATCATACATGAGACTTTTAATACATGGATAGAGATAGTTAAAACACACCCTAATTTGTCCTCAATACCCTCCCCACTGACACCTATACTACAGAATGATAACTTTCCACCGGGACTCACTTTCACCCCCACAGGTTCCAAGGACATTCATCTTCTGTTACCAGCCTATGTATTGACAGAAGGTGGTAATTTACTACCTAGACATTCCATGGAATCCTTGGGCAATGGATTTTTCAGTATGTGGTTTCGGTACCTTCAATTTAGCCACTACTTTCAGTCCTCACATAAATCCCACCTAAATAGGCAATGAACACAATTTGAGATACTGTGCAGTTCTTCCTCTTCTAACTTTCACACAATTTCTCGTACATATAAACTATTGGCTACACCAATTGAAACCAATTTACCAACATTTACTAAAGCTTGGAATAGAGGCTTACCATTTTTAATCCCAATTACAGAATGGCATTCAATTTTCACAGCGGTGAAACAGTCGGCACATTCGGCTAAACTTATAGAAACCAACATGAAATTATTAACTAGGTGGTATCTCACACCACAGAGACTCAAGCATCTCTTTCCTGGTTCTTCTAACCACTGCTGGAGACAGTGTAGGGAAGAGGGCACACTATTCCATATTTGGTGGGCCTGTCCTAACATTCAAACATTTTGGACATCTATTATACCATATATACAAAACACCATTGGCACTTCGATGCCTCACGACCCGACTATCTACCTATTCCACAAATACCCCAAACTTAACTCACAACTACACTATAAACTACTACAAATAATGATTAACAGTGCAAAGCAACTAATTCCAAGACTGTGGAAAAAAGAATCAATTCCCACCCTAGCTCAGTGGATACAAGAGATACAACTCAATCTCAAGCTGGAAAGATATCACTGTCTTTTAATAAACAAATTAGACACTCATGCAGAGATATTGTTTCTGTGGGATTCTAGACCCACTTAGGTCCCTACCATGACTCCTTTGTATACACTAATCAACTACATACAGACTACTCAAGACAAATCCCTCTACTTTCCTAAGACGACATTGTGTTCTATGGGTTGTCACGGACTTTCACACTCCAGGCTTAGATGTTAATACTCCTTAATGTCATATTGCGTTGATACCAGATGTATTTGTTTAGATGAAAACACACGGTTACATGTATGCTTCGACCAAGACTTAATGGACACACATGGAAATTATAACTGTTCAATGTTTATTGTTACTAGTTTACTTCGGTTATTTTGTTACAAAAAAGAAGGAAAAATTGTGGAAATGCAAGGCCCTCAATGTTGGGAGCTTTACTGGTTCATCTTTCAAAGGGGTTCTACAGTTTGGACTCTCTTGAACTCCTTATCTGAGATATGTATGGACTCTATATTTAACACGAGGCCTAAGCCTTTAATTTTTGTTTTGCAAATGATCATCATATATTTTTTTTGACACATGTATGTTTTAAACAGAAATAAACAATTTTTCCTAAAAAAATAATAATAAATACACGGAAGAAGGACAGAAAACAAGACATTTCTGCTGCGTTGCTATAGAATAACGTTAGCCGATTGTATACATTTTTAAAACAAAATGCTGCAATTGTTTTTCAATATCCAAACTCCAACGACCATGTGCCTTATTTGGAGGAGCCAATCTGGGCTTGAGTCTACAGAGAACACGCCTAGCCAGTGCCATTTAGTTAATAGAAAGTGCATTGTTGTGCAGTTGTTATCACCCAATTAAGTAAAGATTTGTGGAAGGGTAGCCTTGAAAAGTCTGCAGTGTGCACTTCCCGCTGTGATAAATAGAAAATCTACTATTTTAAGTGCTAAATTACATGAAAAGAGGCAAAATAAATAATAGTTTATTGTAAAGTTGTTTTACTACATGTAAACTAAATATTTCCAATAAAAATTTGAAGGTGCTTACCTTTTAACATCATAAATATATATAAATATATATATATATATATATATATATATATATATATATATATATATATATATATATATATATATATAACATAATTTATGTAAGAACTTACCTGATAAATTCATTTCTTTCATATTAGCAAGAGTCCATGAGCTAGTGACGTATGGGATATACATTCCTACCAGGAGGGGCAAAGTTTCCCAACCTCAAAATGCCTATAAATACACCCCTCACCACACCCACAAATCAGTTTAACGAATAGCCAAGAAGTGGGGTGATAAGAAAAAAGTGTGAAAGCATAAAAAATAAGGAATTGGAATAATTGTGCTTTATACAAAAAAATCATAACCACCACAAAAAAGGGTGGGCCTCATGGACTCTTGCTAATATGAAAGAGATTAATTTATCAGGTCAGTTCTTACATAAATTATGTTTTCTTTCATGTAATTAGCAAGAGTCCATGAGCTAGTGACGTATGGGATAATGACTACCCAAGATGTGGATCTTTCCACGCAAGAGTCACTAGAGAGGGAGGGATAAAATAAAGACAGCCAATTCCGCTGAAAAATAATGCACACCCAAAATAAAGATTAAATGAAAAAAACTGAAATTATAAGCAGAAGATTCAAACTGAAACAGCTGCCTGAAGTACTTTTCTACCAAAAACAGCTTCAGAAGAAGAAAACACATCAAAATGGTAGAATTTAGTAAAAGTATGCAAAGAAGACCAAGTTGCTGCTTTGCAAATCTGATCAACTGAAGCATCATTCCTAAACGCCCAGGAAGTAGAAACTGACCTAGTAGAATGAGCTGTAATCCTTTGAGGCGGAGTTTTACCCGACTCGACATAAGCATGATGAATTAAAGATTTCAACCAAGATGCCAAAGAAATGGCAGAGGCCTTCTGACCTTTCCTAGAACCAGAAAAGATAACAAATTCTTAGTAGCTTCAACATAATATTTCAAAGCTCTAACTACATCCAAAGAATGCAATGATCTCTCCTTAGAATTCTTAGGATTAGGACACAATGAAGGAACCACAATTTCTCTACTAATGTTGTTAGAATTCACAACCTTAGGTAAAAATTTAAAAGAAGTTTGCAACACCGCCTTATCCTGATGAAAAATCAGAAAAGGAGACTCACAAGAAAGAGCAGATAATTCAGAAACTCGTCTGGCAGAAGAGATGGCCAAAAGGAACAAAACTTTCCAAGAAAGTAATTTGATGTCCAATGAATGCATAGGTTCAAACGGAGGAGCTTGAAGAGCCCCCAGAACCAAATTTAAACTCCAAGGAGGAGAAATTGACTTAATGACAGGTTTTATACGAACCAAAGCTTGTACAAAACAATGAATATCAGGAAGATTAGCAATCTTTCTGTGAAAAAGAACAGAAAGAGCAGAGATTTGTTCTTTCAAGGAACTTGCAGACAAACCTTTATCCAAACCATCCTGAAGAAACTGTAAAATTCTCGGAATTCTAAAAGAATGCCAGGAAAAATGATGAGAAAGACACCAAGAAATATAAGTCTTCCAGACTCTATAATATATCTCCCTAGATACAGATTTACGAGCCTGTAACATAGTATTAATCACAGAGTCAGAGAAACCTCTTTGACTAAGAATCAAGCGTTCAATCTCCATACCTTTAAATTTAAGGATTTGAGATCCTGATGGAAAAAAGGACCTTGCGACAAAAGGTCTGGTCTTAATGGAAGAGTCCACGGTTGGCAAGAGGCCATCCGGACAAGATCCGCATACCAAAACCTGTGAGGCCATGCTGGAGCTACCAGCAGAACAAACGAGCATTCCTTCAGAATCTTGGAGATTACTCTTGGAAGAAGAACTAGAGGTGGAAAGATATAGGCAGGATGATACTTCCAAGGAAGTGACAATGCATCCACTGCTTCCGCTTGAGGATCCCTGGATCTGGACAGATACCTGGGAAGTTTCTTGTTTAGATGAGAGGCCCTCAGATCTATTTCTGGAAGTCCCCACATTTGAACAATCTGAAGAAAAACCTCTGGGTGAAGAGACCATGGGTGAAGAGACCGGATGTAACGTTTGGCGGCTGAGATAATCCGCTTCCCAATTGTCTATACCTGGGATATGAACCGCAGAAACTAGACAGGAGCTGGATTCCGCCCATACCAGAATTCGAGATACTTCCTTCATAGCCAGAGGACTGTGAGTCCCTCCTTGATGATTGATGTATGCCACAGCTGTGACATTGTCTGTCTAAAAACAAATGAACGATTCTCTCTTTAGAAGAGGCCATGACTGAAGAGCTGTGAAAATTGCACGGAGTTCCAAAATATTGATCGGTAATCTCACCTCCTGAGATTCCCAAAACCCTTGTGCTGTCAGAGACCCCCAAACAGCTCCCCAACCTGTCAGACTTGCATCTGTTGAAATTACAGTCCAGGTCGGAAGAACAAAAGAAGCCCCCTGAACTAAACGATGGTGATCTGTCCACCACCTCCGAGAGTGTCGTACAATCGGTGTTAAAGATATTAATTGAGATATCTTTGTGTAATCCCTGCACCACTGGTTCAGCATACAGAGCTGAAGAGGTCGCATGTGAAAACGAGCAAAGGGGATCGCGTCCGATGCTGCAGTCATAAGACCTAGAATTTCCATGCATAAAGCTACCGAAGGGAATGATCGTGACTGAAGGTTTCGACAAGCTGATATCAATTTTAGACGTCTCTTGTCCATTAGTGACAGAATCATGGACACTGAATCTATCTGAAAACCTAAAAAGGTTACCCTTGTCTGAGGAATCAATGAACTTTTTGGTAAATTGATCCTCCAACCATGATCTTGAAGAAACAATACAAGTCGATTCGTATGAGATTCTGCTAAATGTGAAGACTGAGCAAGTACCAAGATATCGTCCAAATAAGGAAATACCACAATACCCTGTTCTCTGATTACAGACAGAAGGGCACCGAGAACCTTTGTAAAAATTCTTGGAGCTGTAGCTAGGCCAAACGGCAGAGCCACAAACTGGTAATGCTTGTCTAGGAAAGAGAATCTCAGAAACTGAAAGTGATCTGAATGAATCAGAATATGCAGATATGCATCCTGTAAATCTATTGTGGACATATAATGCTCTTGCTGAACAAAAGGCAGGATAGTCCTTATAGTTACCATCTTGAATGTTGGTATCCTTACATAACGATTCAATATTTTTAGATCCAGAACTGGTCTGAAGGAATTCTCCTTCTTTGGTACAATGAAGAGATTTGAATAAAACCCCAGTCCCTGTTCCAGAACTGGAACTGGCATAATTACTCCAGCCAACTCTAGATCTGAAACACATTTCAGAAATGCTTGAGCCTTCGCTGGGTTTACTGGGACACGGGAAAGAAAAAATCTCTTTGCAGGAGGCCTTATCTTGAAGCCAATTCTGTACCCTTCTGAAACAATGTTCTGAATCCAAAGATTGTGAACGGAATTGATCCAAATTTCTTTGAAAAAACGTAATCTGCCCCCTACCAGCTGAGCTGGAATGAGGGCCGCACCTTCATGTGGACTTGGGAGCTGGCTTTGGTTTTCTAAAAGGCTTGGATTTATTCCAGACTGAAGATGGTTTCCAAAATGATACCGCTCCTGAGGATGAAGGATCAGGCTTTTGTTCCTTGTTGTGACGAAAGGAACGAAAACGATTATTAGACCTAAATTTACCTTTAGGTTTTTTATCCTGTGGTAAAAAAGTTCCTTTCCCTCCAGTAACAGTTGAGATAATAGAATCCAACTGAGAACCAAATAATTTATTACCCTGGAAAGAAAGGGAAAGCAGAGTAGACTTAGAAGACATATCAGCATTCCAAGTTTTAAGCCATAAAGCTCTTCTAGCTAAGATAGCTAGAGACATATACCTGACATCAACTCTAATGATATCAAAGATGGCATCACAAATAAAATTATTAGCATGTTGAAGAAGAATAATAATGCTATGAGAATTATGATCTGTTACTTGTTGCGCTAAAGCTTCTAACCAAAAAGTTGAAGCTGCAGCAACATCCGCTAAAGATATAGCAGGTCTAAGAAGATTACCTGAACAGAAGTAAGCTTTTCTTAGAAAGGATTCAATTTTCCTATCTAAAGGATCCTTAAAGGAAGTACCATATGCCGTAGGAATAGTAGTACGCTTAGTAAGAGTAGAGACAGCCCCATCAACCTTAGGGATTTTGTCCCAAAACTCTAATCTGTCAGATGGCACAGGATATAATTGCTTAAAACATTTAGAAGGAGTAAAAGAATTACCCAAATTATTCCATTCCCTGGAAATTACTTCGGAAATAGCACCAGGGACAGGAAATACTTCTGGAATAACTACAGGAGATTTAAAAACCTTATCTAAACGTTTAGATTTAGTATCAAGAGGACTATAATCCTCAATTTCTAATGCAATTAGGACTTCTTTGAGTAAAGAACGAATAAATTCCATTTTAAATAAATATGAAGATTTATCAGCATCAACCTCTGAGACAGAATCCTCTGAATCAGAAGAACCAATATCAGTATCAGAATGATAATGTTCATTTAAAAATTCATCTGAAAAATGAGAAGTTTTAAAAGATTTTTACGTTTACTAGAAGGAGGAATAACAGACATAGCCTTCTTAATGGATTTAGAAACAAAATCTCTTATGTTATCAGGAACACTCTGAATATTAGATGTTGATGGAACATCAACAGGTAATGTAACAGTACTAAAGGAAATATTATCTGCATTAACAAGTTTGGCATGACAAACAGTACAAACAACAGCTGGAGGAACAGATACCAAAAGTTTACAGCAGATACACTTAGCTTTGGTAGCTCCAGCACCCGGCAGCGATTTTCCAGAAGTATCTTCTGACTCAGCTTCAACGTGGGACATCTTGCAATATGTAATAGAAAAAACAACATATAAAGCAAAATTGATCAAATTCCTTAAATGACAGTTTCAGGAATGGGAAAAAAATGCCAGTGAATAAGCTTCTAGCAACCAGAAGCAAAAATCAATGAGACTTAAATAATGTGGAGACAAAAGTGACGCCACATCCGGAACCCCGACACTTTTGGCGCAAAAGAACGTAAAAAATGACGCAACTTCCGGCGGCACGTATGACGCCGGAAACAGAAAATAATTTTTGCGCCAAAAAAGTCCGCGCCAAGAATGACGCAATAAAGTGAAGCATTTTCAGCCCCCGCGAGCCTAACAGCCCACAGGGAAAGTAACATTTTTAAGGTAAGAAAAAAATGAATTATTCATATGCATTATCCCAAATATGAAACTGACTGTCTGAAATAAGGAATGTTGAACATCCTGAGTCAAGGCAAATAAATGTTTGAATACATATATTTAGAACTTTATATAAAAAGTGCCCAACCATAGCTTAGAGTGTCACAGAAAATAAGACTTACTTACCCCAGGACACTCATCTACAAGTAGTAGAAAGCCAAACCAGTACTGAAACGAGAATCAGTAGAGGAAATGGTATATATAAGAGTATATCGTCGATCTGAAAAGGGAGGTAAGAGATGAATCTCTACGACTGATAACAGAGAACCTATGAAATAGACCCCGTAGAAGGAGATCACTGCATTCAAATAGGCAATACTCTCCTCACATCCCTCTGACATTCACTGCACGCTGAGAGGAAAACCGGGCTCCAAACTGCTGCGGAGCGCATATCAACATAGAATCTAGCACAAACTTACTTCACCACCTCCATAGGAGGCAAAGTTTGTAAAAACTGATTTGTGGGTGTGGTGAGGGGTGTATTTATAGGCATTTTGAGGTTTGGGAAACTTTGCCCCTCCTGGTAGGAATGTATATCCCATACGTCACTAGCTCATGGACTCTTGCTAATTACATGAAAGAAATATATATATATATATATATATATATATATATATATATAGTGTAATACTGATTATAACAATAGAAAAGTACTCACAAAGAGCTAATTTAATGCTCTAGATTACCCTCCTGGGTACAAACCAGGCCCCTTGGATCTTCAGCACAGGAATATTTTTGAAAAAAAACATATACAAGGTTATAATCCCAGCAAGTAATATCACTAGGGTTACAATTGACTAAACTGACAGTAACTGCAGCACCTCATAGCATGGTTTGCAAATTCTACATCTGCTTGCTGATTCAGGTTTTGGTCAATGCACTTGTTTGGTTTTTTGCTCTGACTATGTATATGTTTTTATTAATTACTATAGTACAGACACTGCAATTTATATTGGTACTCCAAGCAGCTAGATCAACACACAGGCAGTATAGAGGTTTCCCATCACATGAAGCATGTTGCAGGGTGCACACGCCTCAAGGATCTACCCCTCACAGATCCACAAACATCATGCAAAAAAGAGAGGGTGAGGCAGCACTCAATAGTACAAAACAGAACCTTTATTAAAGCACTGCGATTTATATTGTTATTTGTTTGATTTTAAAATGTGAAACATATATATTTATATAACTTACAGCTCTGATGAAGTCAGTGAGACTGTAAGGTACTGTTGTTCCAAGTGGTCATTATTGAACAAGCCAGATTATTAGTGAAAATACAGAAAAATAACAATCACAATGACTTCCCTTGCATTTCAAGATGCTGCCAGCCCCGTTTACTCCTCCACCGTCTGCACAGAACTGTTCTTTAGATGGTGGCGCAGTCTTTCACAAGGAGCTTGGCAAACTTCTTTCTCTTGCCTCAGGTCTCAACAGAAAACCTCAGAAGAAAAAGCCAACAATAGCGCAAACAGCCTGAACTAAAAGGAACATACTCACAGGGTTACTTGAAGAAATTAAGGTTTTATTCAGAAAACACCAGAATCATTGATGATAGTAATTTGCAGCTTTAATAAAATTCAATAAAAAGCTCAAAGTATGAATTAAAATGTTTATTATTTCAATAGATGTGGTTACAAGGTGCCTGTAAAGTGGCACTGTCATAGGATGCCCTACTAGCTCTGCCCTGGTCAACTGTAAGTGCTATTATTGTATAAATAAAAAAGCTCAACCGGTATTGGCAGACGGAGCTGCTTTTTTCAAGAGCTGTTAAAATCACTATAGGAGCTATAGGGGATGAGGTTTGCTATATGAATAGTTTATTTAATTTAATAAAATAAAAAGACTGTAAGATACAAAACATATATTCTTCAAATCTTTTCTGTTATCTAAGCTATTGCTAGATGTAAATACTTAACACTGGTAGGAAAGTGTTCAGATGACCCAGCTTCTAAGGCAGATTTAAGGACAGAGTCAGAAGGCTCCATTACTGCAAAGAACTAAAAAAGGCCGATATGCATCAACCAGCATTCGTCAGAAGTACGGTGTGCGTTTAAAAATATACGCCCACAAAAACCCATTAAGCATTAAAAGATGTTTGCAGGCGAAAACATGACGCATATCAATAAATACATTATAGAGTTTTTAAATAGCGCATCACCTAAACTGTCCCAAGGTCATGTACATATATAATAAATAAATAAATAAATATATATATATATATATATATATATATATATATATATATATATATATATATATATAACAATAACCTAAGAGGCTTATAGGGGCCAAAAAATAAACAATATAGTACTTACCAATAGGCACCCCACTACTGGAGGAAACCAGTACGACGGCAAAAACTAGTGCTGAAACAAAACAGCAGATCTGGAATAGGAGTATATCGTCAAACCAACAGGAGGAGGCAAAGGACAAGTCCCTGCGACATTCGTGAAATGGCTTGTGACTAAATACCAATAGGGGAAAAATATACCACTACCTATACTCCAAATACATCCCTCCAACAATCACTGTACTCTGAGGAAAAATGCGCCTCAGCTCGGTCTGAGTCCCCTCTCACTGAAGAATCAAATGCACATCTTCATTCTTCAACCTCCTCCAGTGGAGGCAAATACAAGACTGTGGTGCCAGTGAGGTAGGAGGGGTTTTATAGACCTCTTGGGGTTTGGGAATCCTTGCCTCCTCCTAGTGGCAGGGAAGAGTAATTCTCAGGAGTAATGGATGGTGGACTCTCACCACCTGTATGAAAGAAAATACATTTTCCAGATAGAAAGCGGTACAACAAAGTACATAGACAAGTTGATAATGAAATGTGTTAGTGTATCTATGAGTGTATCCAGAGTAGGCTAAGCCAAAAAAGGATACTTGGCAACTCATAATCTGTTGACTACTAGGAAATCTGATGAACATAGTTCCTCTGTGGCGTGATTAAACAAAAAGTTATCATCACTTTATGGACCCTGACAGGAGTAGAGTTAGAAGAATAAACTAGGTTAAGGGTCCCCAGATATCTCTGGAATATAAATAGATAAATACCTTTAGGAAAGGGACCATTAAAGCCAAAAGCTCTAAGCACATATGATCCCAATTCACCATATCAAAAACATGCCAAGAATTTATTCTGGTTTGTTAAGTATATCTGCTAAGACCTCCTTATGATTTAGCTTCACTAAAATCAGTCTGGTTTCAAGTAAAATATGACTGAGGTAGAAGATTTGTAAAGATTTTAAATGCAATATTTGTCAGATTGGAAAATACTAGGGGATATTTCTCTGGTTTAGGAACATTAAAACATTAGTAGCCTGGGTGAATCAGTTGCTGGGATGTTGTACTGTTGTCAAGTAACAATATCTTCTGATGTAAATATGTGGATGTTGTAAGTGTCCAAAAAGTTTTTCTTTCCATTTAGATGGTAAAATAAAACTATTGTAAAATGTTTATTATTTCAATATTTATGTGGTTACAAGGTGACTGTAAACGTGGTACTGTCATAGGATGCCCTACTATATCTGCCCTGGTCAACTGTGCTATTATTGTGAAGTGGAATTTTCTAGACACAACAACAGCCGAGCTTTAACGTGTTAGACCATGCAGACACACATAGCGGGGTTGACGAGTGCTGAAGCATGTAAAACTTACTTATCATCTGTTGCATCATTCACTAAAAATTTCCAAACTGCCTCTGGGAGCAACATCAGCATAAAACAGTGTTTCCATGGCTGAATAGCTGCACTCAAGTCTCACATCAACATGCACAATGCCAAGTGTTGACTGTAGTGATGTAGAGCATGCTGCCGCTGAACTCTGGAGCAATGGAAAAATATTCTCTGGAATGATGAATCACACGTTGCTATCTGGCAGTCTAATGGAAGAATCTATGTGTGACGGATGCCAGGAAAATGCCACCAACTGTAATTCATAGTGTCTACTGTAAAGTTTGGTGGAGAATGAATAAATCTCTGTCTGGGGCAGTTTCTCTGTGTTTGGGCTAGGTCCCTTAGTTCTATCTTAATCCTACAGGATACAAAGACAATTGGGTGCATACAACTTTGTGGCAATAGTTTGGGGAAGGTAATTTCCAGTTCGGGCATGACTGTGCCTTGTGCACAAAGACAGGTCCATAAAGACATGGTCTGACGAGTCTTGTGTAGAGGAATTCAAGTGGCCTGCACAGAGCCCTAAACTCAACCCATTTGAACAACTTTGAGATGAACTGTAACACTGATTATGAGCCAGACCTCATCTAACATTAATAACTGACCTCACAAATTTTGAATGGGTACTCAAATTGGAACTCAATATTAATGTCCATGGTTTTGAAAAATGGTGTCCAACAAGCTCATATAGGTGTGATGGTCACGTGTGCACTCAAAAATAGAATATAGTGTACCTTATATCATATAGTATACCCTGTGGTATCCCCACTTATTCTGAAAGATTCTGGCCTTAGGTCCAAGCTATAGATAAGCTGTGTAAACACAGCCATCAGAAGAAACTACACTCCCAGTGGGGTATAGAAAAGATAAGGTAATAAAATGTTAATTTTCCCTTGTTCTCTCCAAGTATAAGTCTTTGGTTTACAGACAGATTTAAGATAAAGAAGCATGTATATGTAGACAATGTGATAAAGTAATGATATCTAATTATACCTACAAGATCAACCCATGTTATTAGGTTGTGGCTTTTAAACACAAAATCAGCTATTTAATATGCTCAAATAAACCTTAAAGAAAATTATTATACATTTTATACTCCACAGTAGGTAAAAAAAAGTAATTAGAAACACATTAAGGGACATTTGTTTTACATTATACTGTCCCTTTAAGCAAGTAGTTGGGTTTCTTGGGGATGTTGCATATTTTTGTGTAGCTCAGGTGCTATGTAAATACATTTCTGGATCTACATTCTGTTTTTGTTGGATAGCACATGCTGTAACATTTCTCCATAATGCTGCCTTTAAAATTTCTTAAAACAGTGGGAATTTTTCTTATTATTTATTTAAATATGAGTGGAAACAACAGTAGCATTGGTAGGTTTGTATGGTAAATGACACTGATCCATGATCAGGAATGGTAATTTGAGAAATAAACAATTCCACTTTTATAACAACTAATGAATATGAGATGAGAAAGTAAAATCCGAAAATGTTCATTCATGATTCATTCTATGTGCAAGTGTGAACTGTCTGACTCCACCCCTGAAATCAGTATCCTGATTATATACAAAAAATATACTGTATATAAATTAAAACTAAATATATATGTATGTAATGAAGATTTATATATATATATTTCTTTCATGTAATTAGCAAGAGTCCATGAGCTAGTGACATATGGGATATACATTCCTACGAGGAGGGGCAAAGTTTCCCAAACCTCAAAATGCCTATAAATACACCCCTCACCACACCCACAATTCAGTTTTACAGACTTTGCCTCCCATGGAGGTGGTGAAGTAAGTTTGTGCCAGATTCTACGTTGATATGCGCTTCGCAGCAGGCTGGAGCCCGGTTTTCCTCTCAGAGTGCAGTGAATGTCAGAGGGATGTGAAGAGAGCATTGCCTATTTGAATACAATGGTCTTCCTCTAGGGGATCTATTTCATAGGTTCTCTGTTATCGGTCGTAGAGATTTCTTCTCCTATCTCCCTTTTCAGATTGACGATATACTCTTATATACCATTACCTCTACTGATTCTCGTTTCAGTACTGGTTTGGCTATCTACTATATGTAGATGAGTGTCTTAGGGTAAGTAAGTCTTATTTTATTTATGACACTCTAAGCTATGGTTGGGCACTTTATATGTAAAGTTCTAAATATATGTGTTTAAACTTATATTTTCCATGATTCAGGATAATCAGTATTCCTTCATTCAGTCAGTCCAGGACACCGGGTAATATAGGTATCAGACAGAGCGATCGCTCTTTCTGATACCGATATTAGCCGGTGTCCTGACCAATAGGGCACTTTGTTTACATTACCGGCTGACCAATAGTGATCCCCGCTCCAATATAACATCCGGCAGTAGAACCAAAGGGATACACTGTTTACAATCACCACGGAGCAACCAATATATTTCCTTGATGGGCGTCTATTGTAGTGCACTATTGATGACAGCAAAGTAGGGGCACGCCCGATATTAGCCTTTCCATTGGAAGCTCCACTTACTAGTAACAACTGACAAGCAGTTTTGATTGACGGCCACATAGACGAATCCTAAGCAATCAGCACAGGTCCTATTAATACACTATGATTGACGGCTAGGACATCCAATTAGAACACAGAATTGACGAACATTCGTAACCATCAAATGTTGGTCACAAAAATACTATGCCACTGCGAAATATTTATATACACATACACACAATTTAAGAAGCAGCAAGGTCATCTATATATATTATAAGTAACTACATCCTTATCTAAGTATTTATATGATTATATCACCACAGGGGTGGATCCATTTTGAATGAGGGATACTGATTGGTCTGTGTCATGCCAATTGTTGGGGGTGGGGTGTGGGTGTTGTTTAGTAGCATAGCCCTATATAAGGAGTAAAGATTTGTTTAGAAACATGCCTGAGGAAACAGTTTTAACTGAGAAACGCGTCGCATGTATTCCTGATGTACCAATTACTTTTTTAACACTGTGATGAGTGGTAAACCTTTTTATATGTTTTAAATAAATTCATTTTTTTATATAAACCCACTCTCAGTGTTATATATGGTACTGCCTTGCTATGCTACTTTAGAGTATCTGCACTCTAACACCCACGAACCAGCCAGTTCACCCTGGATCAGCCAACTGGATTGCTGCTAAAATCCAGCCCGTCTCTATAGGTACAAGTGAGTGCCTTCAATAAATGTGAGTACCCTGTGTATACTGGGTTATTATTGCTATCTGTACCACCATTTACCTGCACCATTGGCGCCTCTATCCCTGCTTACACTTTCAAGGTAAGGCCGCCTGTGAGAAGATTTTTTCTCTCACGCATTCCAGTAAACCCAGTGAAGGCTCAGGCGTTTCTGAAATGTGTTTCAGACCTAGAGTTGGCTGGGGTAATTGTGCCCGTTCCAGTTTTGGAACGGGGTCTGGGGTTTAACTCAAATCTATTCATTGTACCAAAGAAGGAGAATTCCTTCAGACCAGTTCTGGATCTAAAAATATTGAATCGTTATGTAAGGATACCAACATTCAAAATGGTGACTATAAGGACTATTCTGCATTTTGTTCAGCAAGGGCATTATATGTCTACAATAGACTTACAGGATGCATATCTTCATATTCCAATTCATCCAGATCACTATCAGTTCCTGAGATTCTCTTTTCTAGACAAGCATTACCAGTTTGTTGCCCTTCCGTTTGGCCTAGCAACAGCTCCAAGGATCTTTTCAAAGATTCTCGGTGCCCTTCTCTCTGTAATCAGAGAACAGGGTATTGCGGTATTTCCTTATTTGGACAATATCTTGGTACTTGCTCAGTCTTTACATTCTGCAGAATCTCATACGAATCAACTTGTGTTGTTTCTTCAAAGACATGGTTGGAGGATCAATTTACCAAAGAGTTCATTGATTCCTCAGACAAAGGTAACCTTTTTGGGCTTTCAAATAGATTCAGTGTCCATGACTTTGTCTCTAACAGAAAAGAGACGTCTGAAGTTGGTTTCAGCTTGTCGAAACCTTCAGTCTCAATCATTTCCTTCGGTAGCTTTGTGCATGGAAATTCTAGGTCTCATGACTGCTGCATCGGACGTGATCCCCTTTGCTCGCTTTCACATGAGACCTCTTCAGCTTTGTATGCTGAACCAGTGGTGCAGGGATTATACAAAGATAACACAATTAATATCCTTAAATCCCAATTTTCGATCTTCTCTGATTGGTGGTTGAATCACCATCGTCTAATTCAAGGGGCCTCTTTTGTTCGTCCAACCTGGACTGTAACCTCAACAGATGCGAGTCTTTCAGGTTGGGGAGCTGTATGGGGATCTCTGACAGTGCAGGGGGTTTGGGAATTTCAGGAGGCAAAATTACCAATCAACATTTTGGAACTCCGTGCGATTTTCAGAACTCTTCAGTTCTGGCCTCGTCTGAAGAGAGAATCGTTTATTTGTTTTCAGACAGACAATGTCACAACCGTGGCGTATGTCAATCATCAAGGTGGGACTTACAGTCCTCAGGCTATGAAAGAAGTATCTTGGATACTTGTATGGGCGGAATCCAGCTCCTGTCTAATCTCTGCGTTTCATATCCCAGGTGTAGACAATTGGGAAGCGGATTATCTCAGTCGCCAGACGTTACATCCGGGCGAATGGTCTCTTCACCCAGAGGTATTTCTTCAGATTGTTCAAATCTGGGGACTTCCAGAAATAGATCTGATGGCCTCTCATCTAAACAAGAAACTTCCCAGATATCTGTCCAGATCCAGGGATCCTCAGGCGGAAGCAGTGGACGCGCTGTCGCTTCCTTGGAATTATCAACCTGCTTATATCTTTCCGCCTCTAGTTCTTCTTCCAAAGGTGATTTCCAAAATTCTAATGGAACGTTCGTTTGTATTGCTGGTGGCTCCAGCATGGCCTCACAGGTTTTGGTATGCGGATCTCGTTCGGATGGCAAGTTGCCAACCTTGGACACTTCCGTTAAGGCCAGACCTTCTATCTCAAGGCCCTTTTTTCCATCAGGATCTCAAATCATTACATTTGAAGGTATGGAGATTGAACGCTTGATTCTTAGTCATAGAGGTTTCTCTGACTCAGTGATTAATACTATGATACAGGCTCGTAAATCTGTGTCTAGAAAGATTTATTATCGAGTCTGGAAGACTTACATTTCTTGGTGTTCTTCTCATAAATTCTCTTGGCATTCTTTTAGAATTCCTAGAATTTTACAGTTTCTTCAGGATGGTTTGGATAAGGGTTTGTCTGCAAGCTCTTTGAAAGGTCAAATCTCTGCTCTTTCTGTTCTTTTTCACAGAAAGATTGCTAATCATCCTGATGTTCATTGTTTTGTACAGGCTTTGGTTCGTATCAAACCTGTCATTAAGTCAATCTCTCCTCCTTGGAGTCTTAATTTGGTTCTGAGGGCTTTACAGGCTCCTCCGTTTGAACCTATGCATTCTCTGGATATTAAATTACTTTCTTGGAAAGTGTTGTTCCTTTTAGCCATCTCTTCTGAGTTATCTGCTCTTTCTTGTGAATCTCCTTTTCTGATATTTCATCAGGATAAGGCAGTGTTGCGGACTTCATTTAAATTTTTACCTAAGGTTGTGAATTCTAACAACATTAGTAGAGAGATTGTTGTCCCTTCATTGTGTCCTAATCCTAAGAATTCTCTGGAGAAATCTTTACATTCTTTGGAAGCTTTGAAATATTATGTTGAAGCTACTAAAGATTTTAGAAAGACTTCTAGTCTATTTGTTATCTTTTCTGGTTCCAGGAAAGGTCAGAAGGCTTCTGCCATTTCTTTGGCATCTTGGTTAAAATCTTTGATTCATCATGCTTATGTAGAGTCGGGTAAGTCCCCGCCTCAAAGGATTACAGCTCATTCTACTAGGTCAGTTTCTACTTCCTGGGCTTTTAAAGGGCCACTGTAAGTAAACATTTTCTATGCATGTTACTAACTAACTACCCCAAATACACTTTTTATCAATAGCATTTCATTAACATATCTCTACTGTATATCAGAAATCTTGTCTGCAAATTTAATTGTTTTCCAAACCCACTCCGTGGGTATCCTTTGCTCTGTACCAATCCGTTTACAATACCTAGGTTTCAAAATGGCGCTTTAAACACAAAGTTATTGGTTTAAGTATTTTGAACATGCAGTGCTGAAAATAGTGGGCAGGATAACGTGACATCATCGGCGAATAAAAGATATAACTTTTAGAACGTTATGAAACTTTGTTTTGGAGAAAATATAGGTCAGTAGGTTTTAATTAATGTTTATTAACTTTAATATGTTAGTTGTTTAGCTTAAAAATTATAACAGAAAGTAATCCTTTAAGAATGAAGCTTCTGTTGATCAAATTTGCAAAGCAGCAACTTGGTCTTCTTTGCATACTTTTACTAAATTCTACCATTTTGATGTTTTCTCTTCTTCAGAAGCAGTTTTTGGTAGAAAAGTACTTCAGGCAGCTGTTTCAGTTTTATTCTGCTGCTTATTATTTCATTTTTTTGATTTGGGTTGTGGATTATTTTTTCAGCGGAATTGGCTGTCTTTATTTTATCCCTCCCTCTCTAGTGACTCTTGCGTGGAAGTTCCACATCTTGGGTATCTGCTATCCCATACGTCACTAGCTCATGGACTCTTGCTAATTACATGAAATAAAACATAATTTATGTAAGAACTTACCTGATAAATTAATTTCTTTCATATTAGCAAGAGTCCATGAGGCCCACCCTTTTTTGTGGTGGTTATGATTTTTTTGTATAAAGCACAATTATTCCAATTCCTTATTTTTTGATGCTTTCGCTCCTTTCTTATCACCCCACTTCTTGGCTATTCGTTAAACTGAATTGTGGGTGTGGTGAGGGGTGTATTTATAGGCATTTTGAGGTTTGGGAAACTTTGCCCCTCCTGGTAGGAATGTATATCCCATACGTCACTAGCTCATGGACTCTTGCTAATATGAAAGAAATGAATTTATCAGGTAAGTTCTTACATAAATTATGTTATATATATCCAGGGTTGCAGGGTAGAAATTTCAATTAAAGGGACAGTTTACTTGATTTTTTTTTTTTTTTTAATTCTTCAAAAATATAGATAATGCCTTCACTATCCATTCCCCAGCTTTGCACAACCAACATTGTTATTAATATACTTTATAAACTTTAAACCTCTAAATGTCTGTTTCTAAGCCTCTACAGGCCGCCTCTTATCTCAGTGCATTGTATCAGCTTTTCACAGCTGGACAGTGCTAGTTCATGTGTCCCATATAAATAACATTGTGCTGACTCCCATGGGGTTATTTATGAAGCAGCACTAATTGGCTCAAATGCAATTTGTAAATAGCACTGAAATAAGGGGGCAGTCTGCAGAGACTTAGATACAAGTCAATCACAGAGGTACAAAGTATATTAATATAACCGTGTTAGTTATGCAGAACTGGGGAATAGGTAATCAAGGGATTATCTATCTTTTTAAACAAACAATACAAATGTTCAGGACTGTCCCTTTAAACTGTTCAGTAGTACAATGAGTATATATTATGATCCCAAGAATAGATTATGGTTTAAAAGGGCACAACTAGTCTAATGCTTAAAGGGACACGAAACCCAAACCTTTTCTTTCATGATTCAGATGGAACATACAATTTTAAACAACTTTCTAATTTACTTCTATTTCCAAAATGTCTTTGTTTTCTTGTAAGCTTTTCTTGAAAAGCAGGAAGGTAAATTCAGGAGTGTGCACGTGTCTGCAGCGCTACATTAGCAAGAGCACTAGAGGACAGCACTATTTCCTGTCATGTAGTGCTTCAGGCATGTGCACACTACCTATTTAGATATCTCTTCTACAGAGAATGACAAGATAATGTAGCAAATGTGATAATAGAACTGGAAACTTTTTTTAAATTGTATACACTATCTTTATCATGAAAAAAAAGGTTTGGTTTTCATGTCCCTTTCAGGAATAGAGCAGAATGTGTACTATAGATATTTCTTGGAAAAGCTCTTTATGCAACCTGAATGGGGAGCCCTAACTGGAAAATTAAGATAAAGGAATTAATCCTGACACAATGGATCCAAACAGGACAGGCAAAGAATGTGTGATTGGATTGTGCCTCATTTGAGGACAAAATGTAACAATTTGAGCTTCCGGGAATCCTAACAATCGCTAAGAAAATAAAAAATCGACTCTTTAGTTCTGGAGCTCTATATCAGACCTGTTCTATCTATAGGTTGTCCATTCTGGAAATTGGAAAGTTCACAAAAGGTACAAATTAAAGCAAATGTCCGGTAACTGAGCCAGTCAGTTTCCCAAATGCCCATGTTCAAAATCTTCATCACTTAAAGGGCTACAAGGGGCAAATGGCACCAAACGCGTAACCTTTTTATAAAAGCTTGACAAAGTCTACTACTATGGAAATAGCCGATGGCACTCACACAGGAAGTCCTTTAGACGATTGTGATACCTTTTAATTGACCAACAAAATCAAGTTTTTTTTTTATTCCATAAGCTTTCAAGACCTCATAGATCCCATATGAAGTCCTGTGAGAGTCACCTTTAAAAGGGCCATAAAACAGGTTGAAATCTGTGCATATCCTAAAAGGGCGAATTAATTTAAAATAGTTTGCATAAAAAAATTGTTTAAAAATTTGCTGGCAAGTATTTTAAAATAATTTTCAAAAATAAGCAAAATTAATTACATAGCTAAGCTGCCTGGAGCAGCTAGCTCCACCCCTCTTATCAGTGTTTAGACACAGGCATTATATTTCAACTGAGTTCACAGCTTTCAGGCATGCCCATTAGATAATCCCTATTCACTTTTGCATTTTACCAAAAGAACAATAAACATAGATACAGCCATAAAAGGAATTGTGTGGGGGGAGTTAGAGCTTTACAATTCAGAAATTAAAAAGGGTTAATGGTGAGGCACTGCAGTATACATTTGCAGGTAAAGTAATTAAAGTACATATTATATTATTTTGTCTCTATCCCAACTTGTTTTATGTCTGTCAGGACAATTTTCTGGGAAAATTCACCATTTTGATATTGCATATTAATCACATATGTCTGTGCTATATAATATAGGGTTACAATTGATCAAGTGTGTTTACTTATAGATTCAGGTACACATACAAATATATATTATTTATCAGTATTAATATGTAGCTATTAGCTAATGTTGCTTGTCAGTATATAATTGCTTACTGTGAAGTTTTTCGACTTTAGCAAAATAATTCATGTTTAGTTACTATGGCCTAGATTTAGAGTTGGGCGGTAGCCGTCAAAACCAGCATTAGAGGCTCCTAACGCTGGTTTTGGGCTACCGCCGGTATTTGGAGTCAGTCAGGAAAGGGTCTAACGCTCACTTTCCAGCCGCAACTTTTCCATACCGCAGATCCCCTTACGTCATTTGCGTATCCTATCTTTTCAATGGGATCTTCCTAACGCCGGTATTTAGAGTCTTGGCTGAAGTGAGCGTTAGAAATCTAACGACAAGACTCCAGCCGCAGAAAAAAGTCAGTAGTTAAGAGCTTTCTGGGCTAACGCCGGTTTATAAAGCTCTTAACTACTGTGCTCTAAAGTACACTAACACCCATAAACTACCTATGTACCCCTAAACTGAGGTCCCCCCACATCGCCGCCACTCGATTAAATTTTTTTAACCCCTAATCTGCCGACCGCCACCTACGTTATACTTATGTACCCCTAATCTGCTGCCCCTAACACCGCCGACCCCTATATTATATTTATTAACCCCTAACCTGCCCCCCACAACGTCGCCGCCAGCTACCTACAATAATTAACCCCTAATCTGCCGACCGCAAAGCGCCGCCACCTACGTTATCCTTATGTACCCCTAATCTGCTGCCCCTAACACTGCCAACCCCTATATTATATTTATTAACCCCTAATCTGCCCCCTCAACGTAGCCTCCACCTGCCTACACTTATTAACCCCTAATCTGCCGAGCGGACCGCACCGCTACTATAATAAAGTTATTAACCCCTAATCCGCCTCACTCCCGCCTCAATAACCCTATAATAAATAGTATTAACCCCTAATCTGCCCTCCCTAACATCGCTGACACCTAACTTCAATTATTAACCCCTAATCTGCCGACCGAATCTCGCCGCTACTGTAATAAATGGATTAACCCCTAAAGCTAAGTCTAACCCTAACACTAACACCCCCCTAAATTAAATATAATTTAAATCTAACTAAATAAATTAACTCTTATTAAATAAATTATTCCTATTTAAAGCTAAATACTTACCTGTAAAATAAACCCTAATATAGCTACAATATAAATTATAATTATATTATAGCTATTTTAGGATTTATATTTATTTTACAGGTAACTTTGTATTTATTCTAACCAGGTACAATAGCTATTAAATAGTTAAGAACTATTTAATAGCTAAAATAGTTAAAATAATTACAAAATTACCTGTAAAATAAATCCTAACCTAAGTTACAATTAAACCTAAACTACACGATCAATAAATTAATTAAATAAAATACCTACAATTATCTACAATTAAACCTAACACTACACTATCAATAAATTAATTAAATACAATACCTACAAATAAATACAATGAAATAAACTAACTAAAGTACAAAAAATAAAAAAGAACTAAGTTTACAAAATAACAAAGCCCCCCAAAATAAAAAAAATGCCCTACCCTATTCTAAATTAAAAAAGTTCAAAGCTCTTTTACCTTACCAGCCCTGAACAGGGCCCTTTGCGGGGCATGCCCCAAAGAATTCAGCTCTTTTGCCTGTAAAAAAAACACATACAATACCCCCCCTCCAACATTACAACCCACCACCCACATACCCCTAATCAAACCCAAACCCCCCTTAAATAAACCTAACATTAAGCCCCTGAAGATCTTCCTACGTTATCTTTACCATACCAGGTTCACCGATCCGTCCTCGGAAGTCTTGATCCAAGCCTCGGAAGTGTTGATCCAAGCCCAAGCGAGAGGCTGAAGAGTGACGCCCATCCTCGGGCTGAAGTCTGGATCCAAGCGGCGGCTGAAGAACTCCATCATCGGGCTGAAGTCGGAAGTCCATCATCGGGATGAAGTCTTCTATCAAGCCGCATCTTCAATCTTCTTTCTTCTGGAGCGGAGCGGAGCCATCTTCTTTCCAACCGACGCGGATCCAACCTCTTCAACCGACGCCTACTCGCCGAATGATGGTTCCTTTAAATGACGTCATCCAAGATGGCGTCCCTCGAATTCCGATTGGCTGATAGGATTCTATCAGCCAATCGGAATTAAGGTAGGAATATTCTGATTGGCTGATGGAATCAGCCAATCAGAATCAAGTTCAATCTGATTGGCTGATCCAATCAGCCAATCAGATTGAGCTCGCATTCTATTAGCTGTTCCGATCAGCCAATAGAATGTGAGCTCAATCTGATTGGCTGATTGGATCAGCCAATCGGATTGAACTTGATTCTGATTGGCTGATTCCATCAGCCAATCAGAATTTTCCTACCTTAATTCCGATTGGCTGATAGAATCCTATCAGCCAATCGGAATTTGAGGGACGCCATCTTGGATGACGTCATTTAAAGGAACCGTCATTCGGCGAGTAGGCGTCGGTTGAAGAGGTTGGATCCGCGTCGGTTGGAAAGAAGATGGCTCCGCTCCGCTCCAGAAGAAAGAAGATTGAAGATGCGGCTTGATAGAAGACTTCATCCCGATGATGGACTTCCGACTTCAGCCCAATGATGGAGTTCTTCAGCCGCCACTTGGATCCAGACTTCAGCCCGAGGATGGACGTCACTCTTCAGCCCCCCGCTTGGGCTTGGATCAACACTTCCGAGGCTTGGATCAAGACTTCCGATGACGGATCGGTGAACCTGGTATGGTGAAGATAAGGTAGGAAGATCTTCAGGGGCTTAGTGTTAGGTTTATTTAAGGGGGGTTTGGGTTAGATTAGGGGTATGTGGGTGGTGGGTTGTAATGTTGAGGGGGGGGTATTGTATGTGTTTTTTTTACAGGCAAAAGAGCTGAATTCTTTGGGGCATGCCCCGCAAAGGGCCCTGTTCAGGGCTGGTAAGGTAAAAGAGCTTTGAACTTTTTTAATTTAGAATAGGGTAGGGCATTTTTTTATTTTGGGGGGCTTTGTTATTTTATTAGGGGGCTTAGAGTAGGTATACACAGAAAGGAGACAATGGCACTACTCGATTTATAATATATTGTAACGTTCCCCTACTGGTATTAATATACTCCAATGTGATTTGTCTAATAGGGGTAGGTGCTTGTACCTGGGAGCAAACTATACAGAAAATCAGTAAGAAACTGACAAAAGGGTACAAATATAGCACTCTGTGAACGTTTTGTGTGATACAAAAAATTGGAAATTAAAATATAACTTTTACTAGATCATGTTAAAAGCAGGGGATTTACAAACATTTTTAAAAGAAATAGAAATTTGGATCCACCACTTATTAACCAGATACTGTCACTACTGCTTAATAGAGACAAACACCTTCGTTAGGTATATGTAAAGTCTCTTGTAAATCAAATGACAAGATTGTCTCTTGGCATATTACTCATGTTAGGTAACGATAATCCTTATTCGAGGTAGGTTTGGATATTTAATATATTTGAGGATAATAAAGGAAAAAGTGTGTAGAATATACAATAACCACTAATAATGGAGGGTATTGGTTGAGCGTCTACCAACTATAGTGTGTGTGGACACAATAAGTTATACACCCAAGATTGTATGTAATCCTCTTCATAGGTTGGTTTGGTTATTATACAAACCTCTGACCTTATAGTATTTTGGTGATAAATTGTGGGTTAGTGAGTGCTATGCTGCCCACAATACTGATAGAGAGTGGGAAGTCAGATACACATCTAGTAATTACTTAGTACTACCGAAATAGCAAATACTGGGGTTCCAAAAATTGTTATTATAAAGAATTAATGAACTCAAATATTGTGTAACCTTTTAATACCTTTTATTGGATATCTCTAATAATTATCTGGGTTAGTATGGATATGTACTGTACACCCACAGAACTATGAGGAGTTTGTGGTCTGATATACTTCTTGTTTTTATTTATTAATGCCGTAATGACTTATACTTAGATTTCCTAGAGTATTAATGTGAGGAGTCAATTGGTAGACTCTCATATAAGGTTGCCTCTAGAAATTATTTTTCACTGGTAAATTTCTATGTTCAAGGAAACAGACCTTTGGATAACTGTTATGGATGCCACTAGTAGATTACAATGAATTTGACTATAAAAGGTAAAAAGTCAGATAGACTCCTTGTGGTTCTCCGTTAATACCTTAATAGTTTGTACTTAGGTTTCTTTACGTATAATTGTAGGGAGTCATATTATGAACTCAGATATTGGATTACCTATTAATACCGTTTGTAAAATATTGCTACTAAGTATCTGGATTCATTGAAATAAATACTGTGCTACCCACACTACTATAGAGAGTGGAATATCTGACACACTCCTGATTTTTACCAGTTAATACCGTAAAGACTTGTACTAGATTTTCCTAAAGTATTAGGTAAAGAGTCAGTTGCCTTATAGGTACCACTGAAAATATTGTGAATTAAGGCAAGTATAACTCAGTTACCAACTTTATTTTGTAAATAACTTGAATAGTATATAAACTAGGCCAAGCCTTAATCAATACCTATGTTACCTATGAGTAACCCAAGTTTGTGGTACACCTAGTGTAGCTCTATCAGCTTAGACTAGACACCGCAAACGCGGCAGCAACTATTTTTTTTTTTTTTTTTTACCATTTTATATTGTCATTTAAATAAAGATGGTGGATCAACAAATTAAATTAAAAACAACAATTAGGGAAGAACAAGGGGACGCCACTGACGCGTTTCGCCGTGGTGGCTGTATCAAAGGGCAGTCTCACTCTGTTTTCGTGAGATTTAAATACCCTAAGGTGTTGGCGGATTGGCTGTTAGGAAAGGCCTTAGTTGTAATCATTGATTCGATTGGTCATAACCGAGGGTGTGTAACATAAGATGCATATTGATTGGTCCATTTGCCTCAGCTCTTTATCTATATTTGTGTCGATAATGTTATTATCTGCTTACATTTAGCAATGTTATTTAGCTGGCAACACGGTCTTATTGAGCCTAATATAAGATAATGTTAGTATCATTCTTTTATTTGTATATAGTTGTTAAATGACTACGTTGGTCATGATCATAGCCGTTCTATTATTGGGTACTGCATCTGTCAATCATGGTGACTTGGATTGTGAGGGCAGAGACACGGATGGTGATTGGCCTGAATGCGCTCTCTATCTTGCATACATGTCAGGTTGTTCAGATTTAAGTCATCTTCATTCGTGACTCCGCTATCACACGCCCATCTCATATTATTGGGTGACGGATCTGTCCGTCAATGTCATTCAGTACCCCTGCCGTTTTCATATTCTCGCATCATGTTTATAGCTATGATGAGAGAGATAATCGTAATTGATTATATACTATATACATTACATGTTGTTATTAGTGTGTATCATATATCGATTTTAACTTTATACTTGAGAGTTAACCACGATATTCGTGTTATCTAATGTCTTATCTAATTTAAAGTATACTGTAAGTTAGTTTTTATTGGATCTTTTTACATACCAGCCTATTTGATGTTTTAGGGAAACCCTATCTTGTGATAATAGTAATATCTAATGACTAAATTAAATTGGTGCAAAAGTGAAAGTGAATAATGATGAGTGAGATAATATTAATAAAAATTGATATATTGGTGCTACTTTAAATAATGGGTGAATTATAAAAATATTAAAATGTTGTGTGACATCTAGGTGTACTTGAGATAATAGTTAAAAAAGGGTGTGCAGAGCTAATCTTGTACATAGCATGAAATGCTAATTGTATTGTGACCATATAAGTTAAAATTGTGGTCAGTGATTGGAGCAATATTAAATAAAATTGCATGTAGTGCTTAAAGCTTAAAAGTGCTTGAAAAATAAAATTATGAAGATAGAGTCCACATCCAAGAATATATGTATATTGCAAGGGTATGTATGGAGTTCCATACAAATACTTCCATGGAAACCTTTTTGTATTCCATACAGTACTATTCACATATAAGATAATAGATTCAACATTAGATGGAATTTTCTAATAACTCTACTTGTCGTTCAGAGATAGTTCATTGGAATGTTAACTAAGGATGGCATTTTATCGTTCTATCTGATACTCTCATTTCGGCAAAAATACATAGTAGTTGTTATTTTCATTAAGACCATATGGATTGACAGAGTTCAGCAAATAAATCCATTTGCATTCTGCCTGAAGTAATGCATCTTCTAAGTCTCCTCCTCTGATTCCTAATGATATTTTTTCTAAGCCAAAGAAGGATAGATGTTCTGTATTCGAGTCATGTTTATGCAGAAAATGTTTGGCTATCTGGGTGATCTTTTTGCCTCTTTTGAGGTCTGATTCAGCATTTCTTATATTACACATATGTTCACCCACCCTCTTTTTGAGTAGGCGTGAGGTCATACCTACATAGTTTAATTTACAACTGCATTGTAATACATATATCACACTTGCAGTGGTACATGTGATATGTTGTTTAATGTAGTGTATTTTACCAAATCTGTCTTTGATTTGGTCAATCTGAAAAGTATTCGGGCAGTACGTGCAGTTTCGGCATGGATAGTTGCCAGGATATAAGATTTTAGCCTTCTTCAATACAAAGTGACTCTGGACTAGTTTGTCTTTTAAGTTTCTAGACCTCCGATAACAGATAGAAATTCTATCTCCAAGACTTTCACTCAAATCCGGATCATTCTGAAGAATATACCACGATTTTTGTATAATGTGTGTTACATCCTGAATTTGTGAGTTAAATGTGGTTATTAGTCTTGTTTTGTTATCCTTTCTCTTAGGTTTAGGAAATAAGAGATCTTGTCTTGGAGTGTGTAAGGCTCTATATTTGGCTTTTTTCAGGCTTCTGTTGCTGTAGCCTCTCGCTTTCAATCTGGTTTCCAATTCCTTTGCTCTTATTTTGAATATTGAATCTGAAGAACAATTTCTACGTGTTCTTAAAAATTCACCTACTGGTAGGGATCTGAGTGTGCTTTGGGTATGGGCACTGCTATGATGTAGAATTGAGTTTGTTGCAGTTTGTTTCTGGAATAGATCAGTTGTCAGATTGCCATTTTCATCTTTGGCTATTTTTAAATCCAGAAAATTCACCTCTGTTTGACTACATTCATATGTTAGTTTAACGTTGATGTTATTATCATTGAGTTTGATCAAGAACTCATCCAAATCTGGTTTGGATCCTTCCCAGATAAACAGGATATCGTCAATGTAGCGAATCCAGAGTGGTATTTGTTCCATTTGGATGGCATTGGCATCTGAGAAAACTGTCTCCTTCTCCCACCATCCTAAAAATAAATTAGCATATGTGGGTGCACATGCTGTGCCCATGGCGGTTCCACGTATTTGTAAATAATAGCGATCATTGAATACAAAAAAATTATGATTTAGTATAAATTTGACCAAATCGAGGATAAAGATATTATGTTCATGAGATTCAGTAGAGTCTAGATCAAGGAAATGTTTTACTGCCTTTATCCCTAGATCATGATGAATGCTCGTGTACAGAGATTCAACGTCCGCTGTAATTAGCCATGTTTCTCTGGCTACTTGAATCCCTTCCAATCGTTGTAGTACCTCTGTTGTATCTCTGACATATGAGGGTAGTTCTTCTACAAAAGATCTCAGTCTTTTGTCCACATATATACTGGCTTTTTCAGTCAAACATCCATTGCCAGACACAATGGGTCGGCCTGGCGGATTGGTTATACTTTTATGTATTTTAGGGATTAAATATAGCATTGAGATTCTCGGGTTTTTCACTTGCAGGAATTTGAATTCTTTATTGTTGATGATATGGTTATCCTTGGCTATTTCAATCATAGTGTCATACTGTCTTTTGTATGTTGCTGATGGATTGAATATTAGTTTTTTATAGCAGTTAGCATCATTAAGTTGTTTATTTGCCTCACATAGATACAGTTCAATCGGCCAGATAACAATGTTTCCACCTTTATCAGATCCTTTTATCAATACATCATCCCAACCTTCAATTTCTTTTAGTGCTTGTTGTTCTTGTAATGAGATATTGGTACCTTTATTTTTGACAGTAAGTAAATTAATCTCATTACAAACTATTTGATTGAAAGTTTGTATATTATGAAATTGGGAAATATTTCATAATATACAAACTTTCTTGAGAAAGGCCCTTTTTTGAGGGCAGAAACGCGTTGACATATTGGTAAGCATTACTTTAATCTTTACTTTATTCTCATATTGGATACACTATGTTGTGAATTTCTTTTTTTACAGGGACACTTTTTAGGATACCATAGGAGCAGCTGACAGGTGCTAGGATCCAATCAGCTACTTCAGCAACCACACTCAGGAATTTGGATCTGTTAAAGTAACTAACATTGGAAGGAATCAATTTCCTCACTTTCACCTTGCTTTTCATCACCCATTTTTTCCATTTTTTAGTTTTGATTGACTTATTTTTGTTCTTCACTAACATTTGTTGATCAACTTTTTGAACACTTTTTTGGATTATATTTTATATTTTTTATTTTTTTTATTTTTTATGTTATTGCATATTGTGTATTTTATTTTTTATGTTATTGCATATTGTGTATTTTATTTAATTATATCTTAACCTCACTGGATTAAGTAGCTAGCATTTTTATATCCATTTGCACTCACTCACTATTTGATTGTATCTATACAATTATTTTGCTACCCCCCTTTTTTTGCACTGCAGTGCATTTTTCTATTTTTTGGAACACTATTTTTGTAACACTAATTTTGAACACTATTGTTTGTATTATTGTTTATTAGTTTTTTGCATGATGCACTTGCTACAGTTGTACTTAGGCTAATTCTGTTTTATTAGTATACACTCTTATTCTGGTGTACCACTCACACTGATCACCTGTTATTACCTCTGTTTTTATTATAATTATCAGCTTTGGCCCTTTGAGCCGCTTCTGTAAGATATTCCTGTATTTGTAATTTTATTTATATGTGCTTTTTACATTTTTTATATATAGTCTTTTATTACTGATGCTTTTTAACATGGTTCATTAAATAATCTTCTTTTATCTCTCTGTGAGTATATTTATCCCTTGGCCTCTTGTTGGCGCTGTATTCACTTCTTACTTCTTGGACAGATCCGTCACCCAATAATATGAGATGGGCGTGTGATAGCGGAGTCACGAATGAAGATGACGTAAATCTGAACAACCTGACATGTATGCAAGATAGAGAGCGCATTCAGGCCAATCACCATCCGTGTCTCTGCCTCACAATCCAAGTCACCATGATTGACAGATGCGGTACCCAATAATAGAACGGCTATGATCACGACCAACGTAGTCATTTAACAACTATATACAAATAAAAGAATGACACTAACATTATCTTATATTAGGCTCAATAAGACCGTGTTGCCAGCTAAATAACATTGCTAAATGTAAGCAGATAATAACATTATCGACACAAATATAGATAAAGAGCTGAGGCAAATGGACCAATCAATATGCATCTTATGTTACACACCCTCGGTTATGACCAATCGAATCAATGATTACAACTAAGGCCTTTCCTAACAGCCAATCCGCCAACACCTTAGGGTATTTAAATCTCACGAAAACAGAGTGAGACTGCCCTTTGATACAGTCACCACGGCGAAACGCGTCAGTGGCGTCCCCTTGTTCTTCCCTAATTGTTGTTTTTAATTTAATTTGTTGATCCACCATCTTTATTTAAATGACAATATAAAATGGTAAAAAAATAAAAAAAAATAGTTGCTGCCGCGTTTGCGGTGTCTAGTCTAAGCTGATAGAGCTACACTAGGTGTACCACAAACTTGGGTTACTCATAGGTAACATAGGTATTGATTAAGGCTTGGCCTAGTTTATATACTATTCAAGTTATTTACAAAATAAAGTTGGTAACTGAGTTATACTTGCCTTAATTCACGATATTTTCAGTGGTACCTATAAGGCAACTGACTCTTTACCTAATACTTTAGGAAAATCTAGTACAAGTCTTTACGGTATTAACTGGTAAAAATCAGGAGTGTGTCAGATATTCCACTCTCTATAGTAGTGTGGGTAGCACAGTATTTATTTCAATGAATCCAGATACTTAGTAGCAATATTTTACAAACGGTATTAATAGGTAATCCAATATCTGAGTTCATAATATGACTCCCTACAATTATACGTAAAGAAACCTAAGTACAAACTATTAAGGTATTAACGGAGAACCACAAAGAGTCTATCTGACTTTTTACCTTTTATAGTCAAATTCATTGTAATCTACCAGTGGCATCCATAACAGTTATCCAAAGGTCTGTTTCCTTGAACATAGAAATTTACCAGTGAAAAATAATTTCTAGAGGCAACCTTATATGAGAGTCTACCAATTGACTCCTCACATTAATACTCTAGGAAATCTAAGTATAAGTCATTACGGCATTAATAAATAAAAACAAGAAGTATATCAGACCACAAACTCCTCATAGTTCTGTGGGTGTACAGTACATATCCATACTAACCCAGATAATTATTAGAGATATCCAATAAAAGGTATTAAAAGGTTACACAATATTTGAGTTCATTAATTCTTTATAATAACAATTTTTGGAACCCCAGTATTTGCTATTTCGGTAGTACTAAGTAATTACTAGATGTGTATCTGACTTCCCACTCTCTATCAGTATTGTGGGCAGCATAGCACTCACTAACCCACAATTTATCACCAAAATACTATAAGGTCAGAGGTTTGTATAATAACCAAACCAACCTATGAAGAGGATTACATACAATCTTGGGTGTATAACTTATTGTGTCCACACACACTATAGTTGGTAGACGCTCAACCAATACCCTCCATTATTAGTGGTTATTGTATATTCTACACACTTTTTCCTATTATCCTCAAATATATTAAATATCCAAACCTACCTCAAATAAGGATTATCGTTACCTAACATGAGTAATATGCCAAGAGACAATCTTGTCATTTGATTTACAAGAGACTTTACATATACCTAACGAAGGTGTTTGTCTCTATTAACCAGTAGTGACAGTATCTGGTTAATAAGTGGTGGATCCAAATTTCTATTTCTTTTAAAAATGTTTGTAAATCCCCTGCTTTTAACATGATCTAGTAAAAGTTATATTTTAATTTCCAATTTTTTGTATCACACAAAACGTTCACAGAGTGCTATATTTGTACCCTTTTGTCAGTTTCTTACTGATTTTCTGTATGGCTTAGAGTAGGTGTAATTAGTTTAAAATTGTTGTAATATTTTTCTAATGTTTGTAAATATTTTTTTATTTTTTGTAACTTAGTTCTTTTTTATTTTTTGTACTTTAGTTAGTTTATTTAATTGTAGTTATTTGTAGGTATTGTATTTAAATAATTTATTGATAGTGTAGTGTTAGGTTTAATTGTAACTTAGGTTAGGATTTATTTTACAGGTAATTTTGTACTTTTTTTAACTAGGTAACTATTAAATAGTTATTAACTATTTAATAGCTATTGTACCTGGTTAATATAATTACAAAGTTGCCTGTAAAATAAATATTAATCCTAAAATAGCTACAATATAATTATTATTTATATTGTAGCTATATTAGGGTTTATTTTACAGGTAAGTATTTAGCTTTAAATAGGAATAAGTTATTTAATAATAGTTAATTTATTTTGTTAGATAAAAATTATATTTAACTTAGGGGGGTGTTAGGGTTAGGGTTTGAATTAGCTTTAGAGGTTAATACATTTATTAGAATAGCGGTGAGCTCCGGTCGGCAGATTAGGGGTTAATGTTTGAAGTTAGGTGTCGGCGATGTTAGGGAGGGCAGATTAGGGGTTAATACTATTTATTATAGGGTTATTGAGGCGGGAGTGAGGCGGATTAGGGGTTAATAACTTTATTATAATAGCGGCGCGGTCCGGTCGGCAGATTAGGGGTTAATAAGTGTAGGCAGGTGGAGGCGACGTTGTGGGGGGCAGATTAGGGGTTAATTAATATAATATAGGGGTCGGCGGTGTTAGGGGCAGCAGATTAGGGGTACATAGGGATAATGTAAGTAGCGGCGGTTTACGGAGCGGCAGATTAGGGGTTAAAAAAAATATGCAGGTGTCAGCGATAGCGGGGGCGGCAGATTAGAGGTTAATAAGTGTAAGGTTAGGGGTGTGTAGACTCGGGGTACATGTTAGGGTGTTAGGTGCAGACGTAAGAAGTGTTTCCACATAGAAAACAATGGGGCTGTGTTAGGAGCTGAACGCAGCTTTTTTGCAGGTGTTAGGTTTTTTTTCAGCTCAAACAGCCCCATTGTTTTCTATGGGAGAATCGTGCACGAGCACGTTTTTTAAGCTGGCCGCGTCCGTAAGCACCGCTGGTGTCGAGAGTTGAAGTTGCGGTAAATATGCTATACGCTCCTTTTTTGGAGCCTAACGCAGCCATTCTGTGAACTCTAAATACCAGCAGTATTTAAAAGGTGCGGCCAGAAAAAAGCATGCGTAGCTAACGCACCCCTTTGGCCGCAAAACTCTAAATCTAGGCGTATGATATTCAAGGTCCCCAACATAGCTGCATGATTCTTATCATTATATTATTGGTATAAATATCCACAAATATCCCCATGTTTTTCATTCCAGTAAGTCTCTTTTTCTATAAACATTAGTGTGGTTCAACCTTGGTTAATGGTCAAATAGAGATAATGACTTATTTTTCAATATACATTTTCAAAATACATATTTGTCTGTTATTGCTTAGTGACAAGTGCCATCTTCAGAGGGAAATATGCTAAAGCTTAGTTTATTAACAAAAAGGTTAATCTGTAATTAGTGTTAGCCAATCATTTATGTGAACCTAACCTTATCAGTTGGGGTGGAGTTAAGCGTTTTTCATAAAATACACACTCACCCACAAAAGGGGGACAAGGGGACACAAGCAGGCAGCACAAGGGACCACATTGAGCATGCATGATGACCATACCCTATCCAGAGGAGATGGGAAGCTAAGCTTACCAGACAGACATGTCAGGATAATGGCAAGAGAGGGTCCAGGGGTAACCTAAGAGGGTATTTTTACACTGAACCCCAGTGAAGGATCCCACAATGTTGATAAGTATGAAACAAACCTACATTTAACAGTTTTGTTAATATGGTTTATGCCATTTACATTTATATTCAAAGTTTTATTATTAAATCGGGTGAGTTAATCAAGTCTGGCTTGCCTTTTACAGTCACAAATATTTTGTTAGGTAATTCCTGTTAACCTGGTCTTATCTGTCAACAATAACACTGGGTCAATCAAGAATCTGGTAATAATATAATTTTCTTATGAGTTTACCTGATTCTTGCCAGCTATGCTGAGAATTTAAATATCAAACGTTTCTGTTTCTCTATTATACATGTAAGCTACTACAAATAAAATCATTTAGTGATTGTTTACATTAGTTTTAACCTGATCATCATTAAATCATTGTAATGATGTATGCTTATTGATTTGCTTTATTTAAATATTGCTTATTATTTCCAATAATTCTTTTAATAAACTAAGTTTTTTTATTGATCTGGTCTCAGTTTAATTAATAGACAAATCAGAACTAAAAGGATTCAGGTTTTATATATATTATCCTTTGCAAAGGATATAATTCAGAGTGTTATTAAATTGCATACATTGCCCCTGCAAAGTTGATATTATATATATAATGAGTTACATTATCAGAATGATATAGAGGTTCTATAATATTTATTGTGTCTAAAAGCATATTACACTTTGTGGGTACACTACTGAAATAATAATAATAATAATAATAATAATAATAATAAAAAGGATAATATTCACAACATTTTATTTGGAGGCACTGCTTAGATTTCTAAGGCTCTATTAATTTATTTATTTTTGTTGTGGAAATAATTAGCATGTATCAGGTTTGAGTGTACATTTTAATTCTTTATGCAGTAAAAATAGTTTCTTCTTTAAGTTAAAATTAAAATTTGAGCTTGCTTTTATATCCTTGAGAAGAACGATAACATATTGAATGTTTTGGTTTTCTTTTTATAAAAAAAAGTTCTCTCTTGTGTTTAGCTTTGTCGCAGAGAGAAAGATTTGTACTTTACATTTAAAGCAGCAGTACATAACTGGTGTTCTATGTTATAAAGAATGATAACTATAAATTGCTAACTGCAAGAAACAAGTATTTATATTATATTATGTCAAAGAATCTAACTTAAAACTAATACTTTTATTTCAGTGGCAGGCTGCTGTCAAATTGAATCTCAAAGATATTATAGAACTCTTTGTTATTTTCAATATCCCCCTCAGAGTTCAATAAATACATTAGATATAATTTAATGAAGTGATTCAAGTGACACTTAAACAAATATATGGTTATTTGGCTACTAACCAGTCAACAACTGTATTAAGTTTTATTGCTGCTGAACAACTAAGCTGTGGTCTATAATAAGTAAGTGTCTACAAATAAACTCTAGGGCCATTTTGATAAATTTCATGCCACCATTTCACCGCCAAATGCGATCAAATATTTTTTTTTTCTCAAACTTTAGGTTTCTCACTGAAATTATTTACAAACGGCTTGTGCAATTATGGTACAAATGGTTGTAAATGCTTCTCTGGGATCCCCATTGTTCAGAAATAGCAGACATATATGGCTTTGGCATTGCTTTTTGGTAATTAGAAGGCCGCTAAATGCCGCTGCGCACCACACTTGTATTATGCCCAGCAGGGGGGGGGGGGTAATTAGGTAGCTTGTAGGGTTAATTTTAACTTTGGTGTAGAGATCAGCCTCTCACCTGACACATCCCACCCACTGATCCCTCCCTGACCCCCCTCAAACAGCTCTCTTCTCTCCCCCACCACCCCAAAGGTCACCCCCATCTTAAGTACTGGCAGAAAGTCTGCCAGTATAAAAATGTTTTTTTTGTTGTTTTGTTTTCTGCAGGGTAGTATCCCCCTCTACCTATTAGCCGCCATGCTAGGTACTGGAAGCTTTCTGCGAGTACCGAGTTTCCTATATTTTTAGGCTTATTGTTTTATAAACTTTCTTTTGTAGTGTAGCTGCCCCCCCATTCCCCACCCACCCATCCCCCTCCCATATCATTTTGCTAACTAATATCTCCCAGCTTCCCACTTACTATACTTTTCCATAGTGTAAGGGGTCCCACCTGCTCCTGCCCCCTCCTCTTGCCATCTCCAGCGATGGGCCCCCCTACTATCCCTCCCACGCCACCAACGACTCCATCTCTGGCCGATGCAGAGAGGACCACAGAGTTGCTTAGCAGAGGGTATTGAATGATACCTCAATATCGAGGCATCTCTGCAATACACTGAAAGCGGCAGGAAGTGACCACGATCGATACCAGCGTTTGTAACTCCAGAGGACGTGCCAGGCATGTCCTTGGTCGTTAATGACCATTTATTGTAGGACGTGCCTGGCATGTCCTCGGACGTTAAGGGGTTAAATGCTGTACCTAAAGTTTCCTCAGAGTTGCAGAGTCCCCTTTAGAAGGAATACCCTGCCTAAGTTTAATAGGGTGTATATGGTTTAAAAGTCAAAAAGTGTAAAACTGAAAAGGGTCCCTAGAATAGGGTAAACCTGTTGAAAGAAGCTAATAAAGTTAAGGTATATCGAATACAATGACTCCTCCTGATCTTTAGAAACTTAAATTAGTCCAGGGTCAAACATGACTCTAGGATGTCTTGTGTACTAGGCCAAAGTAAATAGGCGATCAAACTGAAGGTAACTATGAAGCTGTTGGCAAGTCTGAAACTAAAACTTGCATTAGTTTAATAGTTACACTGCTCGGAAATAACTAGAGGGGTGATTATTGATAATAATCACCTGTTTGGAACTGTATTACAAACTAATATGACAATAAACAAGTGGTATAGTTAATATACGCCTGTATCTATGTAACTGCAAATGGATATGATATCCTAATCAATGATTATTTTACTATTTTACAAATATATGTTAAAGGACTATGGAATGACACAAATCTGCTTATTAACCGAGGAGGATTTGTTTTATTTTTTTATTCAACTTATTCTTGCTGGAAAAAGAGTGACAGATATGACAATATCATACTTAATATGTGAAAACTGCATCCAAGTGAAGTATTACTATGATGTAATGACAAAATGTTGCATGTTTAATATATATATTGTTTTCAGGTCTCACATCTCATAGCAAGTAAAGATGTGATGTGACATTACTTTATAGAAATATATTTTATGTGCTATTTCTTATGTTATATTAGTCAAGCTTAAACTGACAGACGCTTGATCCAAGGAGATATGATCATTAAAGGGACCACCATGTTCTGGGCCATCCTCATACTGTGCAAAGTGTTCCTCATGGAGCCATGATGTCTATCAAATACCTGATCCACGCGATGGAAGCCTGATACAGGCATAACCATGATGTTAAATTAACCAAAAACTAGCACAATAATTTCTTATGCAGTTGCTGCACACATTCTCCTAGACCACATACATACACAGAAATAAAGTTGTTCTGAAACAATCTGGTGGTTTAATCCTGACAGTAACCACACACTATACAATAACTTGGTTTATGTGGATGCTTGAAGAAAGAAACTGCAAACTTTTCACTTTATTTTGTTTCTTGGAGATGCAGTATTGCAACCACTTAAAGGGACATAGATTGTATACACCAGTGGGCATTGCTTGACTGACTTGATATTTTCCACACCAATAAATGTTAAAATATTTTATAAGTTGAATTTTCCCCTATTCAGGTACTAAATCACTGTGTACCTGATAGGACATTTATCGAGATTACCTTGTCTCACTCACTCGTGACAGGTCATCTCGAGAGGGGAATTATGTCAGGACAATTTTCTGGTAAAATTCACCATTTTGATATTGCATATTAATCACATATGTCTGTGCTATATAATATAGGGTTCAAATTGATCATGTGTATTTAATTATAGATTCAGGTACACATACACGTATATATTATCTATCAGTATTAATATGTAGCTATAAGCTAGTGTTGCTTAGTTGTCAGTATATAATTGCTTACTTTGAAATTTGTTAGAAAATAAATCTACTACGCATTTGAAGTTCAGAGTAAGTGCTATTGCATTGTCTTGTTTAATGCATTTGTTGATTATGCAAATCTACTGTACTTACTGGTCCTTTAAAAGTGTTTCAAATTACATTTTTTACCAGTTGCAGATAATAAAATGCATGAAAATTTTGTAGGTATAATCAGATCTCATTACTTTATCACATTATCAACATACATGCTTCTTTATCTTATATCTGTCCGTAGACCAAAGACCAATACTTGGAGAGAACGAGGGAAAATAAACATTTTATTACATTATCTCTTCTATACCCCACTGGGAGTGTAATTTATTCTGCTGGTTGTGTTTACACAGCTTATCTTTAGCTTTGACCTAAGGCTAGAAACTTTAAGAATAGGTGGGGATACCACAGGCTAAATTAACTACTTCAAATGCCTATATAAGAGTAAAGGAAATAATTTAAACAATTTAATACACTCCAGAAGGTAAAGTGGATCACTGGGAATAAATTAAAGGGGAGAAAGATTTTGAATAAACTGTACCTTTAACTGACAGAAAACTATTACCCTCAACTATGGACCAAATGGCAGAGAAAATGAAGATTTAAGGGATATCAAAGAAGATGAATGGAAAGCTATCATGAGTATGACTGCTATCAAAAAACGTGTCAATTACCATGGGGATGGTCTTGATAGTGGGGACTAGAATTGTTTGGAAATCTAATCAGTGACCAATGACTCTTAGAATCTCAGTTCTACAGTTTCCCCAAGGACAGAGCCATTATAAGGGTATCTAACAGATGGCATGACATGAATACCGTACAGTCACATCACTGAGATGAGGGCAGTAACGATCTGGGAAAAAACATAATTTATGCTTACCTGATAAATGTATTTATTTCCAGATATGGTGAGTCCACAGAATCATCAATTACTAGTGGGAATATCACTCTTGGCCAGCAGGAGAAGGCAAAGAGCACCACAGCAAAGCTGCTATATACGTCACTTCCCTTACACATAACCACCAGTCATTCAGCCGAAGGGAAATGGAAAAAGAAGATAACACAAAGGTGTAGAGGTGCCTGAGATTTAAGTTAAAATAAAGGGTGGGCTGTGGACTCACCATATCCGGAAAGAAATACATTTATCAGGTAAGCATAAATTATGTTTTCTTTCCTAAGATATGGTGAGTCCATGGAATCATCAATTACTAGTGGGAACCAATACCCAAGCTAGAGGACACAGATGATTAGGGAGGGACAAGACAGGTCACCTAAACAGAAGGCACCACTGCTTGAAGAACCTATATCCCAAAAGAAGCCTCAATCGAGACAAAGCATAAAATTGGAAAAAATTGGAAAAAAATGCATAGAAAAAGAAAGTAGCAGACTTGCAAATCTGTACCACAGAAGCTTCATTTGAAAGCCCAAAAAGGAAGAGAAAGCCCTGGAATAATGAGCCATAACTTTCTCAGTAAACTGCAGCCCTGCAGTCTGAAAATCAAACAAAGTAAACTTCTCAACCAGAAAAAAAGAGAAGTAGCAGTAGTTTTCTATTACAGAGAAAACAAACAAAAACAGCTTCCAAATTGTGCACACACATACCTCAAAAGATAAGAATGAGGACACAGAGAGGGAACAATGATTCCCAAACAATATTTCCACTAAAAAAACATCTTATCCAAAATAAGAGAAAGCGAATAAAACTGTAAAGCTAAGAGTACCTAAACTCTCCAAACAGAAGATATAACAAAAAATAAAGCATTCCAAGATAAAATTTTAAAATCTATGGAATGCTACGGCTCAAACTGAGCCTACTGTAAAACCTTAAAACCAAGGTTAAAAACTCCAGGAGGAGCAACAGACTTAAACACAGGCCTGACACGAAACCAGGGTCTGACAAAACGTGACCCTTCAGAGAACTGACTGACAAAAATGTCCTCCAGAACGTTCCAGAGAAGGGCAAAGACCCCTAGGAATCCCGAACCTACTTTCAAGAGTAGTCCACAGATTCACGCTAATCAGGAAAAATATGCCATACGTTATGGTAAAATTTACCAGTAACAGGCTTGCGAGCCTGAACCATGATCTCAATGACCAATTCAGAAAAAACACGCTTAGACAGAACTAAGCATTCAATCTCCAAGCTGAAAGCTTCAGAGAAAACAGAAGTTGAATGAAACAATGGACCCTGAATCAGAAGGTCCTTCCTCAGGAACAACCACCAAAAGGGGAGGAAATACATCTCCGCTAAGTCAGAATAGCAGATCCTGCGACTGCAGGAACAAGTAAAATACTGATGCTCCCTCCCATATGATACGATCAATAACTCGAGAAAAGAGAATAATCAGACTGAAATCCCAAGGAACCACCAGGAAATAAAGAACATAACTTGGGAGCTAGGTGAACTGCCATTTCCAACTTCAACACCCCTCATTGGAGGGATAACTTGGAGAACGATCCTGCTACCTCTCGCAAGCAAAGAGAGCACTCTACCACTAATTCCCCTCTCTTATCCACAGGGAAGAAACTCATGTCGACAGATCTAGATCTAGCCTCCAAACATAGCCACAAGATTCTCGGTCCACTAGCTAAACATACATAATTGCAGACTCTGAGATGGATCAAGGAAAGGGATGATGTTCAATGAAGCAACCATCAGACCAATACCTCCAACATTGATCCACTAAAGGGCCAAACAGAAAAGTGCTGAAAGAGGCAAGAAGAAAGAATCCACTATATCCTGACCTCTGACAAAAATATTTCCAGAGAAGAAAGAATCCACTATTTCCTGACCTCTGACAAAAATATTTCCAGAGATAGGGAAAACTAGTCTATTCCCTAAGAAAACTACCTCTGTAGCTGAAACAAGGGAACTCATCTTCAGATTCACTTCCATTCAAGGAATGAAGATAGACAACAAGATTTCGAAATGAGAGATTGCTTGTTGAAAGATGGCGCCTGAACCATTATGATGTCCAGGAATAGCACCAAAGCAATTCTCTGAAACCTGATCACTGCCAATACAGTCACAAACTGAAAGTGATTGACAGAAAGGCAAAACTCAGAAGCTTAAAAATACACGTCCTCCAGAACTCCTAGTTCGGAAGAATAGAGCCACTGGTTTCCATTTGAAGAACGGTACACCAAGACAACCTGTTGAGACACTTTAGGTCTACTATAGGGCAATAAAATTCCCTCCTATTCGGAAACTACCAACCTGAATGATAACATCCTAGACCCTGTTCTCTTTCAGGAACTGGAACTATCACTCACAGGGAAGAGAAGCCCCAAACGCACTACAAAAATGCCTCAGTATCAACGTGTTAACTCTGGCACACTCAGTATCAGCATGGTTAAACTCCGTCACGCTCAGGTTCTCCAAGAAAAAAACTGTATAATGCAGTAAAAAAGACGGCAGAACTTCCCTGCCGACAACCATAGAAAAAAATTCAACAGAGAACCGCTCCGCTAAAAAATGAAAGCGGAGAAGCGGTCACGTGACCCGCCAAAGCAAACAGAGCCCAGAGAGAAAGCGCGCATTTCTTCCTGCCCGATATGAAAAAGAAATGGCAAATACGCTTACAATGTGTGTCTCATCACAAAATGTATAGTTTAGTGCAGAAAACTCTGCCATCAGTTGGAAACACTAGTACACTGACACAGATATGCATAAGCGGAGTAAACCGCTCAAACACAGAGAGAAAGTAATAAGGAAGAGGAAACAGCCCTCATAGAATGAGCCATTATTCTCTCTGGAGGCTGCTGTCCAGCAGTTTCATAGGACAAGCGAATGATACTCTTCAATCATAAAGAAAGAGAAGTAGCCGTAGCTTTCTGTCCCTTAAGTTTTCCAGAGAAAACCACAAACAGAGCAGAAGACTGACAAAAATCTTTAGTCGCCTGTAAATAGAATTTCAATGCATGCACCATGTCCAGATTGTGCAGCAGAAGTTCCTTCTGAGAAGAAGGGTTAGGACACAAGGAAAGAGCAACAATCTCCTGATTAATGTTCCGACCTGAAACCACTTTAGGGAGGAACCCTAACTTAGTATGCAAAACTACCTTGTCTGAATGAAAAATAAGGTAAGGAGACTCATACTGTAATGCCGAGAGCTCTGAAACTCTACGAGCAGATGAAATAGCAACAAGAAACAAAACCTTCCAAGATAACAACTTAATATCTAGGGAATGCATGGGCTCAAACGGAGCCTGTTGAAGAACTTTAAGAACTAAATTAAAACTCCAAGTAGGAGTAACCGGCCTAAACACAGGCCTGATTGCACATCTGGTACACCTGCCAGACGTTTATGTAACAAAATAGATAAGGCAGATATTTGACCCTTTAGGGAACTTGCCGATAAACCTTTCTCCAAACCCTCTCGGATAAAAGACAAAATTCTAGGAATCCGAACTCTACTCCAAGAGTAGCCTTTGGATTCACACCAATGCAGATATTTACGCCATATCTTATGGTAAATCTTTCTAGTCACAGGCTTACGAGCCTGAATCATGGTCTCAATGACTGACTCCACGCTTAGATAAAATTAAGCGTTCAATCTCCAAGCAGTCAGCTTCAGAGAAACTAAATTTGGATGAAGGAAGGGCATTTGAAGTAGAAGGTCCTTTCTCAACAGAAGCCTCCAAGGTGGAAGAGATGACATCTCCACCAGGTCTGCATACCAGATCCTGCGAGGCCACACCGGTGCTATGAGGATCACCGACACCCTCTCCTGTTTGATTCTAGCAATGACTCAAGGGAGGAGAGCGAACGGGGGATATAGGTATGCAAGGCTGAAATTCCAAGGTAGCGTCTATCAGTACCGCCTGAAGATCCCTTGACCTTGACCCGTACCTTGGAAGCTTGGCATTCTGCCGAGATGCCATGAGATTCAGCTCCGGCTGTCCCCATTTGAGAATCAAGCTGGAAAACACTTCCAGATGGAGTTCCCACTGCCCCGGGTGAAAGGTCTGTCTGCTCAGAAAATCCGACTCCCAGTTGTCCACTCCTGGGATGTGGATTGCCGACAGGCAGCCGTTGTGGGACTTCACCCACTGAATTATCTTGGCTACCTCTACCATGGCCAAGGAACTCTGAGTTCCCCCCAATTGTTGATGTAAGCCAGCAAAGTTATGTTGTCTGACTGGAACCTGATAAACCCGGGCCGAGGCCAACTGAGGCCAGGCCAGAAGAGCATTGAAGATTGCTCTCAGCTCCAGAACGTTTATGGGTAAAATAGACTCCGACTGAGTCCATTTCCCCTGAGCCTTTAGAGAGCCCCAGACTACTCCCATCCCAGTAGGCTGGAGTCCATTGTCACAATCACCCAGGTGGGTCTGCGGAAGCAGGTTCCCTGGGAGAGATGTTCCTGAGATAACCACCAAAGAAGAGAATCCATTGTCTCCTGCTCCAGATATATTCGTGGAGACAGGTCCGCATAAACTCCGTTCCACTGCCTGAGCATGCATAACTGCAGAGGTCTGAGGTGGAAACGGACAAACGGGATGATGTCCATGGCTGCTACCATCAGACTGATTACCTCCATGCATTGAGCCACTGATAGCCAAGGAGAGGACTGAAGCGCTAGACAGGAATAGAAAATCTTTGATTTCCTGACTTCTGTCAGAAAACTTTTCATTGATAAGGAATCTATTATAGTTCCCAAGAAAATTACCCTTGTAGTTGGAACTAAGGAACTCTTTTCCAAATTCACCTTCCATCCGTGAGATCGCAGGAAAGATAACATTTCCATGTGGGATTTTGCTTGTTGAAAGGATGACGCCTGAACCAGAATGTCATCCGGATAAGGTGCCACTGCAATGCCCCGCAATCGAAGCACCGCAAACAGGGATCCCAGAACCTTTGAGAAAATTCTGGGAGCTGTGGCAAGGCCAAATGGAAGAGCCCCAAACTGGAAGTGTTTGTCTAGAAATGCAAACCTCAGGAACTTGTGATGGTCCCTGTGGATGGCAACATGCAGGTATGGGTCTTTTAAATCTACTGTTGTCATAAATTGACCCTCTTGAACCAAGGGAAAAATGCAACAAATAGTTTCCATCTTGAAGGACGGCACTCTGAGGAATTTGTTTAGACTTTTGAGATCTAATATTGGTCTGAAGGATCCCTCTTTTTAGGGAACCACGAACATATTGGAGTAAAATCCAAGACCCTGATCCTGCATTGGAACAGGCACTATCACTCCCAGGTCGGAAAGATCTTGAACACAGTGTAAGAACGCCTCTCTTTTTTATCTGGTCTACAGATAATCTTGAGAGAAGAAACCTGCCCCTTTGGGGAACAGTTTTGAACTTTAGTTTGTATCCCTGGGACACAAGCATCCCGAACCCAACCCTGAGCGAAGGATAGTCTGCCCCCCACAAGATCCGGTCCCGGATCGGGGGCAGATCCTTCATGCTAACTTTGAGTCATTGGCTGGCTTCTTAGCTTTGCTTTCCCTTATTCCACGAATGGTTGGACCTCCAGGAAGGCTTGGACTGTTCTTGTTTTGTAAAGGGAGAGGAAGGCTTACCCTTGAAGTTTTGAAATGAACGAAAATTACTCTGACGTCCCTTCTGCTTATTCCTCTTATCCTGAGGGATAAAAACATAATTTATGCTTACCTGATAAATTTATTTCTCTTGTAGTGTATCCAGTCCACGGATCATCCATTACTTGTGGGATATTCTCCTTCCCAACAGGAAGTTGCAAGAGGATCACCCACAGCAGAGCTGCTATATAGCTCCTCCCCTCACTGCCATATCCAGTCATTCGACCGAAACAAGCAGAGAAAGGAGAAACCATAGGGTGCAGTGGTGACTGTAGTTTAATTAAAATTTAGACCTGCCTGAAAAGGACAGGGCGGGCCGTGGACTGGATATACTACAAGAGAAATAAATTCATCAGGTAAGCATAAATTAGGTTTTCTCTTGTTAAGTGTATCCAGTCCACGGATCATCCATTACTTGTGGGATACCAATACCAAAGCTAAAGTACACGGATGATGGGAGGGACAAGGCAGGAACTTAAACGGAAGGAAGCACTGCCTGTAGAACCTTTCTCCAAAAAACAGCCTCCGAAGAAGCAAAAGTATCAAATTTGGAAAATTTGGAAAAAGTATGAAGCGAAGACCAAGTTGCAGCCTTGCAAATCTGTTCAACAGAGGCCTCATTTTTAAAGGCCCAGGTGGAAGCCACAGCTCTAGTAGAATGAGCTGTAATCCTTTCAGGAGGCAGCAGTCTCATAGGCTAAACGGATTATACTCCGAAGCCAAAAAGAAAGAGAGGTTGCAGAGGCCTTCTGACCTCTCCTCTGTCCAGAGTAAACAACAAACAGGTTAGATGTTTGGCGAAAATCTTTAGTAGCCTGTAAGTAAAACTTCAAGGCACGGACTACGTCTAGATTATGCAAAAGACGGTCCTTCTTTGAAGAAGGATTAGGACATAATGATGGAACAACAATCTCTTGATTGATATTCTTGTTAGAAACCACCTTAGGTAAAAACCCAGGTTTTGTACGCAGAACAACTTTATCTGAATGAAAGATCAGATAAGGAGAATCACAATGTAAGGCAGATAACTCCGAGACTCTTCGAGCCGAGGAAATAGCCATCAGAAAAAGAACTTTCAAGGGGGGCGGAGTCCGGAGCCCATGAGAGCAGTCGCATAATCTTGCAGCTCTGATCCTAATTATCTAATGTACACTTATATCTACTGTTCTTAACAGAATTTGATTCTGAAAAATTCGTCTAACACACCCTGGATTCTCATCTAACAGCTGTCATAAGCCAAACTTATCCATGGACGTTACTTTTTTGAATTAGGATCGGGGCTTTCTTTTGAATGTATGTGAGCGGCGGCCATCTTTCCACCCTCGTGGCTGAGGATTTTTACAACTCTACCCGGACTACCGAACTTTATTGAGGACTTTCACCATCATCCAGACCCCCCCGGCGGGTTCTCTCTGCAGACCTGCCGTTAAGGAGCAGGGCAACCTCATAAGTCCCTGCAACAACAGCATTGATCACTATCACCCATTAGAAGCATCTCATTGTGGGGATCTACTACCATATTTGTCAAATGGAGCTTGCCGACTTTAATATATATAAACAGATTAAGGACCTTTTGGATGAGCACTTTCTGCGATTGGGATGCGCATTAACGGCAGCTTGGGACAATTGCATCAACCCCAACCATCAGCTTCAAATTGACACTGTCAAAAGAAATGATCTTGCTAACAAAGATGGGGCAATGTTGTCTCTGCCTACTTTAACCCTAACCGCACCGGTTCCGGCTCCAACAGAGGCTCCGGTGAGATACGATATGGGAGTGGAGACCGCTCAACACATTAAGGTGCAGACAGATGCTGCGATCTTCAAGTTTGCCACTCCGGTTTCAGGAGATGTAGTGAGCGTATCAGTTGCGGCTGCAGCTCTGGCCCTATCTACATTCCGCTTCAGACCTAACTTTTCAGGGGACAGTAGCTGGAAGCCAAATATGCGGGGACATGCTCTCCAGGACTATTCAAGACAGTACGTTGGACTAGCCTTTTACAAAACAGGAGTGGGCTAAACGCTAAGGTGCAAGTGAGTAAGATCACTAATTGGTGATTCACGGAGGCCCCAGCATGAATAACTGATATAGCCCTATGGACTTGGATGGGCCGCTTCATAAGATACACTGCTCACTTGTATTTAGTACCGCATGATTTTCTATTTTATATTTATTTCCCAGTTGCCGGGTGTGGTCTTATGTTTGGGTGTATACTGCTCCTGTTTCCTTATGCTTACTGAACTTACCAGCTACGGCTTAATTGGGGCTTCCAGAGTGAAAAACTACACATGCTTTCCATGCAATCTAATGTTATCTGGTTATTAAGTTATGCGCTCAATGTTTGTTTGCTTCACACCCTATAGAACAAATTCATAGTCCTATGTTACCCTTGATGAGTGGCTTATAGCTATACCTTTTGTACTTTGTTGAGATTTCTTGCAATAGGTGGGGCTGATGATCTCTCTCTTATGGGCACTTGCTAGTGTTTACCCCCTGAAACTGTACGTTTATTATATACATTTTCTACAGGACAAATATAGACACATTTCCAAACTAATCAGACCCTATTTATGTTTGCTTACAGTATTTGACAGATTGAGACTTGATAAAAAGGACTAAATAGCCATTTAGGGATACCATGGGTACAGGCAGCCAGTCGTGGTGGCTGAGGGGAGATGTCTGCTGGTCAGATGTTTCTCTTCTCTCCCATGGTGAAGTCATAACTCTGCCATTGATGCTTTTATCTAGATTCCCTCAGCTGTACTCGTGAACAACTATCCCCTATCTCTTACTGATGTGACCTGGGTCTTGCTGTCTGCGGCCGGGGTGGCGAGATTCCAGGTTTGCCTAGGTGGAAGTAGCAGTCTCATGCCTGTATAATAGTAACCCCTATTAAGAAGAAATCTTAACCTAGCTTAATCTGAGGCTCTCTGCATAGTGGGGAGTGTGTTCTTATCTCTTTTCCCCCAGATATTCCCAATTTTTTCTTTTTTTTACCCCAATAGGCCTATTATCAGTGTACTAGCGGAAGCGTTTCTAGTGTAAATCTGCAGCTATGACCATAACTTTGCTCACCTTAAAACATGCGTCCCTACCTATAACTTTGTGCAGCTTCTTTGATGTTAGCATGCCATCCAGGGTCAAATTTCACTAAGATTCTTATATGTTAGACTCTTATGGTATACTCCTTCTATGGGCAAAGCAATTTTATTTTTCCCCTATCCAATGAATATGATTCTCCTTAATTCATATAACAGATGTTTCTCTCGCATTTCTAATCCCAAAATATCTCCTATATACACTATATTACCCTGTTTACACTGCTTTTATCTTAAATATAAAAGAGGTTTGTCATTGAGGCCCATGAGTGGTCTCTTCAGATAGCAGTAACCTCCTAAACTTGGTATATTTTGGTTTGAGGGCCAAGAGTGGTCTCTTGTGTGAATTTGGAGGGTGGTTGAGTACTAGGCATCTCATACATGTATGTTTAATTGCATATTACTATTGTAACCCAATGTTATTCTGTACTACTGTTTCAAGATTTATGTATGCCTTCTTTCAAACCTCAAATAAAAATTATTTAAAAAAAAAATAAAAAAAAATATTGAATAAAATTCTCAGTGAAGGAAAAAAAAAAAAAGAAAAAGAACTTTCCATGAAAGAAGTTTGATATCAATAGAATGAAGGGGTTCAAACGGAACCCATTGAAGAACTTTAAGAACCAAGTTTAAGCTCCATGGAGGAGCAACAGGTTTAAACACAGGCTTAATTCTAACTAAAGCCTGACAAAATGCCTGAACGTCTGGAACTTCTGCCAGACGCTTGTGTAAAAGAATAGACAGAGCAGAAATCTGTCCCTTTAAAGAACTAGCTGATAATCCTTTGTCCAAACCCTCTTGGAGGAAGGACAATATCCTAGGAATCCTAACCCTACTCCATGAGTAATTCTTGGATTCACACCAATGAAGATATTTACCCCATATCTTGTAGTAAATTTTCCTGGTGACAGGCTTTCGTGCCTGTATTAAGGTATCAATTACTGACTCGGAGAAGCCAAGCTTTGATAGGATCAAGCGTTCAATCTCCATGCAGTCAGTCTCAGAGAAAGTAGATTCGGATGATTGAAAGGAACTTGTATTAGAAGGTCTTGTATCAGAGGCAGAGTCCATGGTGGAAAGGATGACATGTCCACTAGGTCTGCATACCAGGTCCGGCGTGGCCACGCAGGCGCTATCAATATCACCGATGCTCTTTCCTGTTTGATTTTGGCAATCAGACGAGGGAGCAGAGGAAACGGTGGAAACACATAAGCCAGGTTGAAGAACCAAGGCGCTGCTAGAGCATCTATCAGTGCCGCTTCTGGGTCCCTGGACCTGGATCCGTAACAAGGAAGCTTGGCGTTCTGGCGAGACGCCATGAGATCCAATTCTGGTTTGCCCCAACGGAGAACCATTTGAGCAAACACCTCCGGATGGAGTTCCCATTCCCCCGGATGAAAAGTCTGACGACTTAGAAAATCCGCCTCTCAGTTCTCTACACCTGGGATCTGGATCGCTGACAGGTGGCAAGAGTGAGTCTCTGCCCAGCGAATTATCTTGGAGACTTCTGACATCGCTAGGGAACTCCTGGTTCCCCCTTGATGGTTGATGTAAGCCACAGTCGTGATGTTGTCCGACTGAAATCTGATGAACCTCAGTGTTGCTAGCTGAAGCCAAGCCAGAAGAGCATTGAATATTGCTCTTAACTCCAGAATATTTATTGGGAGAAGTTTCTCCTCCTGAGTCCATGAACCCTGAGCCTTCAGGGAGTTCCAGACTGCACCCCAACCTAGAAGGCTGGCATCTGTTGTTACAATTGTCCAATCTGGTCTGCGAAAGGTCATACCCTTGGACAGATGGGCCAGAGATAACCACCAGAGAAGAGAATCTCTGGTTTCCTGATCCAGATTAAGTAGAGGGGACAAATCTGTGTAATCCCCATTCCACTGACTGAGCATGCATAATTGTAGCGGTCTGAGATGCAGGCGCGCGCGAATGGCACTATGTCCATCGCCGCTACCATTAAGCTGATTACTTCCATGCACTGAGCCACCGTGGGGCGCGGAATGGAGTGAAGAACATGGCAAGCATTTAGAAGTTTTGATAACCTGGACTCCGTCATTTAAATTTTCATTTCTACAGAATCTATTAGAGTCCCTAGGAAGGAAACCCTTGTGAGGAGATAGAGAACTCTTTTCTTTGTTCACTTTCCACCCATGCGACCTCAGGAATGCCAGAACTATCTCTGTATGAGATTTGGCAATTTGAAAGCTTGACGCCTGTATCAGGATGTCGTCCAGGTAAGGAGCCACCGCTATGCCTCGTGGTCTTAGGACCACCAGAAGTGAGCCCAGAACCTTTGTAAAAATTCTTGGGGCTGTAGCCAAACCGAATGGAAGAGCTACAAATTGGTAATGCCTGTCTAGAAAGGCAAACCTCAGGAACTGATGATGATTCTTGTGAATCGGAATGTGAAGGTAGGCATCCTTTAAGTCCACTGTGGTCATGTACTGACCCTCTTAGATCATGGGTAAAATGGTTCGAATAGTTTCCATCTTGAATGACGGAACTCTGAGGAATTTGTTTAGGATCTTTAAATCCAAAATTGGTCTGAAGGTTCCCTCTTTTTTGGGAACCACAAACAGATTTGAATAAAACCCCTGTCCTTGTTCCGTCCGCGGAACTGGATGGATCACTCCCATTACAAGGAAATCTTGTACGCAGTTTAGGAATGCCTCTTTCTTTATCTGGTTTGCAGATAATCTTGAAAGGTGAAATCTCCCTTGTGGAGGAGAAGCTTTGAAGTCCAGAAGATATCCCTGAGATATGATCTCCAATGCCCAGGGATCCTGAACATCTCTTGCCCACACCTGGGCGAAGAGAGTCTGCCCCCTACTAGATCCGTTGTCGGATAGGGGGCCGCTCCTTCATGCTGTCTTAGAGGCAGCAGCAGGATTTCTGGCCTGCTTGCCCTTGTTCCAGGACTGGTTAGGTTTCCAGGCCTGCTTGGATTGAGCAAAAGTTCCCTCTTGTTTTGAAGCAGAGGAAGTTGATGCTGCACCTGCCTTGAAATTTGGAAAGGCACGAAAATTAGACTGTTTGGCCTTTGATTTGGCCCTGTCCTGAGGAAGGGTATGACCCTTACCTCCAGTAATGTCAGCAATAATTTCTTTCAAACCAGGCCCGAGTAAGGTCTGCCCCTTGAAAGGAATGTTGAGTAATTTAGACTTTGAGGTCACATCAGCTGACCAGGATTTGAGCCATAGCGCCCTACGCGCCTGGATGGCGAATCCGGAATTCTTAGCCGTTAGTTTAGTCAAATGAACAATGGCATCAGAAACAAATGAGTTAGCTAGCTTAAGAGTTCTAAGCTTGTCAACAATTTCAGTCAATGGAGCTGTATGGATGGCCTCTTCCAGGGCCTCAAAACCGGAATGCCGCCGCAGCAGTGACAGGCGCAATGCATGCAAGGGGCTGTAAAATAAAACCTTGTTGAATAAACATTTTCTTAAGGTAACCCTCTAATTTTTTATCCATTGGATCTGAAAAAGCACAACTGTCCTCAACCGGGATAGTGGTACGCTTTGCTAAAGTAGAAACTGCTCCCTCCACCTTAGGGACACAGTCTGCCATAAGTCCCGTGTAGTGGCATCTATTGGAAACATTTTTCTAAATATAGGAGGTGGGGAAAAGGGCACACCGGGCCTATCCCACTCCTTACTAATAATTTCTGTAAGCCTTTTAGGTATTGGAAAAACATCAGTACTCACCAGCACTGCATAGTATTTATCCAGCCTACACAATTTCTCTGGCACTGCAATTGTGTCACAGTCATTCAGAGCAGCTAATACCTCCCCAAGCAATACACGGAGGTTCTCAAGCTTAAATTTAAAATTAGAAATCTCTGAATCAGGTCTCCCCGATTCAGAGACGTCACCCACAGACTGAAGCTCTCCGTCCTCAGGTTCTGCATATTGTGACGCAGTATCAGACATGGCTCTTACAGCATCTACGCGCTCTGTATCTCGTCTAACCCCAGAGCTATCGCGCTTGCCTCTCAATTCAGGCAATCTGGATAATACATCTGACAGGGTATTATTCATGATTGCAGCCATGTCCTGCAAAGTAATCGCTATGGGCGTCCCTGATGTACTTGGCGCCATATTAGCGTGCGCCCCTTGAGCGGGAGGCGAAGGGTCCGACACGTGGGGAGAGTTAGTCGGCATAACTTCCCCCTCGACAGACCCCTCTGGTGACAATTCTTTTATAGATAAAGACTGATCTTTACTGTTTAAGGTGAAATCAATACATTTAGTACACATTCTCCTATGGGGCTCCACCATGGCTTTTAAACATAATGAACAAGTATCCTCTGTTTCAGACATGTTTGTACAGACTAGCAATGAGACTAGCAAGATTGGAAAACACTTTAAAGCAAGTTAACAAGCAATATAAAAAACGTTACTGTGCCTTTAAGAGAAACAAATTTTGACAAAATTTGAAATAACAGTGAAAAAAGGCAGTTACACTAACAAAATTTTTACAGTGTATGTAACAAGTCAGCAGAGCATTGCACCCACTTGCAAATGGATGATTAACCCCTTAATAACAAAAACAGAATAATAAATGACAAAAACGTTTTTTAAACACAGTCACAACAACTGCCACAGCTACTGTGGTTGTTACCCTCCTCAAACACAACTTTGAAGCCTTTTGAGCCCTTCAGAGATGTCCTGTATCATGCTGAGGGAAGCTGAATGTCTCTGTCAGTATTTTTAGCTGCACAGAAAAGCACTAAAAAAGGCCCCTCCCACTCATATTACAACAGTGGAAAGCCTCAGGAAACTGTTTCTAGGCAAAAATCAAGCCAGCCATGTGGAAAAAAACTAGGCCCCAATAAGTTTTGTCACCAAACATATATAAAAACGATTAACATGCCAGCAAACGTTTTATATTACACTTTTATAAGAGTATGTATCTCTGTTAATAAGCCTGATACCAGTCGCTATCACTGCATTTAAGGCTTAACTTACATTAATCCGGTATCAGCAGCATTTTTCTAGCAAATTCCATCCCTAGAAATATGTTAACTGCACATACCTTATTGCAGGAAAACCTGCACGCCATTCCGCCTCAGAAGTTACCTCACTCCTCAGAATATGTGAGAACGGCAGTGGATCTTAGTTACTTCTGCTAAGATCATAGAAATCACAGGCAGATTCTTCTTCTAATGCTGCCTGAGATGAAACAGTACACTCCGGTACCATTTAAAAATAACAAACTTTTGATTGAAGTTAAAAAACTAACTATAATACACCACTCTCCTCTTACTACGTCCATCTTTGTTGAGAGTTGCAAGAGAATGACTGGATATGGCAGTGAGGGGAGGAGCTATATAGCAGCTCTGCTGTGGGTGATCCTCTTGCAACTTCCTGTTGGGAAGGAGAATATCCCACAAGTAATGGATGATCCGTGGACTGGATACAATTAACAAGAGAAATGACCTTTTCCTCCCGTAATGTCGGAAATGATCTCAGTCAGACCCGGCCCAAAAAGGTCTTCCTCTTGTAAGAGATTGCCAAAAGCTTAGACACATCCGCAGACCAGGACTTCAACCATAAGGCTCTGCGAGCCAATACAGCAAAACCAGAAATTTTTGCTCCTAGTTTAATAACCTGTAGGGAGGCATCCGTAATAAAAGAATTGGCTAACTTAAGGGCCTTGATCCTATCCTGGATCTCTTTGAGGAGAGTGTCTGTCCGAATAGAATCAGACAACGCATCAAACCAGTATGCTGCCGCACTAATGACAGTAGCAATACACACCACAGGTTGCCATTGTAAACCTTGGTGTACATACATTTTCTTGAGTAACCCCTCTAATTTCTTGTCCATAGGATCCTTGAAGAAACAACTATCTTCTATGGGAATAGTGGTCCTCTTAGCTAGCGTGGAAATTGCCCCTTCCACCTTGGGTACTGTCTGCCAAGACTTCCTGGTAGAGTCTGCTATAGGAAACATCTTCTTAAATATAGGGGATGGAGAAAAAGGGATACCGGGTTTCTCCCATTCCCTAGCAATAATCTCTGTAGCTCTTTCTGGTAGATGAAAAACCTCAACCAAGGAAGGTATATCAAAATACTTGTTAAGTTTACTAGACTTCCTAGGATTGACTACGACAGTAGTGTCAGAGTAGTCCAGGGTAGCTAAAACCTCCTTAAGTAACAAACGGAGGTGTTCGAGCTTGAACCTGAAAGAAACAACTTCAGTATCAGCCAAAGGAATAAGACTGAGTCTGAGATTTCACCCTCAGATGCTACCAAAGTATCTTCCTCCTCAGATTTCTGAGAAGGGGCATTCGGAATAGCCACTACTGTGTCAGCAACCTTACTCACTGATTGTTTTTACTTCCTCTTGCTCTTTCCCTGCAGCATGGGAAAAGCAGACAATGCATCAGATACTGCTGAAGACATTAGGGAAGCGATGTCTTGCAAGGTAACTCCAGAAGTAATAGAGGAAGCACAGGGCACTGGCTGTATGGATGCTAAATTTTGGGACTCGAGGAGAAAGCTGCGGCATATTTTGAACATTGTCAGAAGACTCCTGAACAGAATCCGCCTTAGACAATGTTGGCTCAGGAAAAAAGTCTATCCCTGTAATGTAAAGTTCTCTCAATACATGAGGAACAGAAAGGAATTGGTGGTTCCACATTAGCATTAAAACATAAAGTACATGTAACATCTTGCAGGGCCCTCTTGGTCCATATTTATTCACCAATAAACAGGATAAATAAATATGCAAAACAAATCTTTTATTTAGAAAATACCCCACAAAAAAAACGTTACTGTTCCTTTAAGTTTTAAAATGAAACTGCTTTATATTTTCCGCAATAAAAATATAAGGTAACACAAAAACCACTCCGGACAACCTCTACATCTCAGCTTAGCTTTGCTGAGGTGCTTACCTGCCTGACTGAAAACGGAATGATTATCCTGCTCGAAAATCCGGACTTAACTGCTATCTTTCTGCAAATGAAGACCGGTAACAGTTATTCAGCTAGTGTCTGTGACGCAGTTATAACTCCGCTCCGTAAAACAGGAAATGAAGGGGGAAAAAGGCGCGTAACAGAAAGGCCACCTCAGTTAGCCCCGCCCATCGTGGGCGTCACAATGATAACCTCCCGATCGGCTAAAAGTATTACCAAAGCAGCAGGGAGTAAAACACCACTTCTGAGCCATATCTCTTCGTCAACAGTGCCTGCTATTGCTGCCCATAATGAAACGATCCCCCAAGTAATAGGTGAATTCTCTTGTCCCACAATCTATTCTAAAGTGCCATCCTTTATTTTCTGCAATGTGTCCCAGAAAAAATAAAGTTAGCACTTGCCTTAAAGGACCAGTCAACACAGTAGATTTGCATAATCAACAAATGCAAGATAACAGAATTTATGCTTACCTGATAAATGTATTTCTCTTGTGGTGTATCCAGTCCACGGATTCATCCTTTACTTGTGGGATATTCTCCTTCCCAACAGGAAGTGGCAAAGAGAGCACACAGCAGAGCTGTCCATATAGCTCCCCCTCTAGCTCCACCCCCCAATCATTCGACCGAAGGTTAGGAAGAAAAAGGAGAAACCATAGGGTGCCGTGGTGACTGTAGTTTAAAAATAAAAACCATCTGTCTTAAAATGACAGGGCGGGCCGTGGACTGGATACACCACAAGAGAAATAAATTTATAAGGTATGCATGAATTCTGTTTTCTGTTGTAAGGTGTTTCCAGTCCATGGATTCATCCTTTACTTGTGGGATACCAATACCAAAGATTTAGGACACGGATGAAGGGAGGGAACAAGACAGGTACCTTAAACGGAAGGCACCACTGCTTGTAAAACCTTTCTCCCAAAAATAGCCTCCGAAGAAGCAAAATTATCAAATTTGGAAAAAGTATGCAGCGAAGACCAAGTTGCTGCCTTACAAATCTGTTCCCCAGAAGCCTCATTTTTAAAAGCCCATGTGGAAGCCACTGCTCTGGTAGAATGAGCAGTAATTGTTTCAGGAGGCTGCTGGCCAGCAGTCCCATAGGCCAAACGGATGATGCTTTTCAGCCAAAAGGAAAGAGAGGTAGCGGTCGCCTTCTGACCTCTCCTCTTACCAGAATAGATAACAAACAAAGAAGTTGTTTGTCTGAAATCCTTAGTTGCTTGTAAATAGAACTTTAAAGCATGAACCACATCAAGATTGTGTAACAGACACAGAGAAGGAACAACAATTTCCTTGTTAATATTCTTATTAGATACAACCTTAGGAAGAAAACCGGGTTTGGTAAGCAAAACTACCTTATCTGCATGGAACACCAGGTAAGGTGAATCACACTGTAAAGCAGATAACTCTGAAACTCTTCGAGCAGAAGAGATAGCTACCAAAAACAAAACTTTCCAAGATAAAAGCTTAATATCTATGGAATGTAAAGGTTCAAACGGAACCCCTTGCAGAACTGAAAGAACTAAATTCAGACTCCATGGCAGAGCCACAGGTCTATAAACAGGCTTGATGCTGACTAAAGCCTGACTAAACGCTTGAACGTCTGGTACCTCTGCCAGACGTTTGTGTAAAAGAATAGACAAAGCAGATATCTGTCCTTTTAAGGAACTAGCTGATAATCCTTTCTCCAATCCTTCTTAGAGAAAGGACAATATCCTGGGAATAATAATCTTACTCCATGAGTAACCCTTGGATTCGCACCAAAAAAGATATTTTCGCCAAATCTTATGGTAGATTTTCCTGGTGACAGGCTTTCTAGCCTGAATCAGGGTATCAATAACCGACTCAGAGAAACCACGCTTTGATAGAATTAGGCGTTCAATCTCCAAGCAGTCAGACGCAGAGAAATTAGATTTGGATGTTTGAAAGGACCTTGTTTTAGAAGGTCCTGCCTCATTGGTAGTGTCCATGGTGGAACAGATGACATGTCCACTAGGTCTGCATACCAGGTCCTGCGTGGCCTCGCAGGCTCTATTAGAATCACCGAAGCCCTCTCCTGCTTAATTCTGGCAACCAGACGAGGGAGGAGAGGAAACGGTGGAAAAACATAGGCCAGATTGAAGGACCAAGGCGCTGCTAGAGCATCTATAAGCACCGCCTGGGGATCCCGGGATCTGGACTCGTAAAGAGGAAGCTTGGTGTTCCGACGGGACGCCATCAGATCCAATTCTGGAGTGCCCCATAGCTGAGTCAGCTGGGCAAATACCTCCGGGTGGAGTTCCCACTCCCCTAGGTGAAAAGTCTGACGACTTAGAAAATCCGCCTCCCAGTTGTCTACTCCTGGGATGTGAATTGCTGAGAGATGGAAGGAGTGATCCTCCGCCCACCTGATTATTTTGGTTACTTCCGTCATTGCTAGGGAACTCCTTGTTCCCCCTTGATGATTGATGTAAGCTACAGTCGTGATGTTATCCGACTGAAATCTGATGAATTTGGCCGCAGCAAGCTGAGGCCATGCCTGGAGAGCGTTGAATATCGCCCTCAGTTCCAGAATGTTTATCGGGAGAAGAGATAATTCCCGAGACCATAAACCCTGAGCTTTCAGGGAGTCCCAGACTGCGCCCCAGCCCAACAGACTGGGGTCGGTCGTTACGATAATCCACTCTGGTCTGCGGAAACACATTCCCTGAGACAGGTGATCCTGAGACCACCACCAGAGAAGAGAATCTCTGGTCCCCTGGTCCAGCTGTATTTGAGGAGACAAATCTGCATAATCCCCATTCCACTGTTTGAGCATGCATAGTTGCAGTGGTCTGAGGTGTATCCGTGCGAAAGGGACTATGTCCATTGCCGCTACCATTAGCCCGATTGTCTCCATGCACTAAGCTACAGATGGCCGAGGAATGGCATGAAGGGCTCGGCAAGTGGTTAAGAGTTTTAACTTTATGACCTCCGTCAGAAATATTTTCATTTCTACCGAGTCTATTAGAGTTCCTAGCAAGGAAACTCTTGAGAGGGGGGAGAGAGAACTCTTTTTGATGTTCACCTTCCAACCGTGAGACCTCAGAAAGGCCAATACAATTTCCGTGTGAGACTTGGCACTTTGGAAAGTCGACGCCTGAATTAAGATGTCGTCTAGATAAGGCGCCACTGCTATGCCCCGCGGTCTTAGAACCGCTAGGAGGGACCCTAGCACCTTTGTGAAAATTCTGGGAGCAGTGGCCAACCCAAAAGGAAGAGCCACAAACTGGTAATGCTTGTCCAGAAAAGCGAATCTGAGAAACTGGTGGTGATCTTTGTGGATAGGAATGTGCAGATACGCATCCTTTAAATCCACGGTGGTCATATGTTGACCCTCCTGGATCATTGGTAAGATTGTCCGAATGGTCTCCATCTTGAATGATGGGACTCTGAGGAATTTGTTTAGAATTTTGAGATCCAGGATTGGTCTGAAAGTTCCTTCTTTCTTTGGAACCACAAACAGGATGGATCACTCCCATTGTATGTAGGTCTTCTACACAGCGTAAGAACGCCTCTTTCTTTGTCTGGTCTGAAGACAGACGAGAAATGTGGAACCTTCCCCTTGGAGGGGAGTCCTTGAATTCTAGAAGATATCCCTGAGATACAATCTCTAAGGCCCAGGGATTGTGTACATCTCTTGCCCAGGCCTGAGCGAAGAGAGAGTCTGCCCCCTACTAGATCCGGTCCCTGATCTGGGGCTACCGCATCATGCTGTCTTGGAGGCAGCTGCAGGCTTCTTGGCCTGTTTACCCTTGTTCCAGCCCTGGTAAGGTTTCCAGGCTGCCCTGGGTTGTGAAGTGTTACCTTCTTGCTTTGCAGCAGGGGAGGATGAAGCGAAACCGCTCCTGAAATTCCGAAAGGAACGAAAATTATGTTTATTCTTTGTCTTGAAGGACTTGTCCTGGGGGAGAGCATGGCCTTTTCCCCCAGTGATTTCTGAAATAATCTCTTTCAATTCAGGCCCGAAGAGGGTCTTTCCTTTGAAAGGGATGTTCAATAGTTTGGATTTTGACGACACATCGGCCGACCAGGACTTTAGCCATAGCGCCCTGCGCGCCAGAATGGCGAAACCTGAATTTTTTGCCGCTAACTTAGCTAGTTGGAAAGCGGCATCAGTGATAAAAGAATTAGCCAGCTTTAGAGCCTTAATTCTGTCCATAATGTCCTCATATGAGGTCTCCGTCTGGAGCGCATCTTCTAGCGCCTCGAACCAGAAAGCAGCTGCAGTGGTTACAGGAACAATGCACGCAATAGGTTGGAGAAGAAAACCTTGTTGAACAAAAAATTTCTTAAGTAAACCCTCTAATTTTTTATCCATAGGGTCTTTGAAAGCACAACTGTCTTCTATAGGTATAGTTGTGCATTTAGCAAGTGAAGAAACAGCCCCCTCCACCTTAGGGACCGTCTGCCACGAGTCCCGTATGGTGTTAGATATGGGGAACATTTTCTTAAAAACAGGAGGGGGAACAAAGGGAATACCTGGTTTATCCCACTCCCTAGTAACGATATCCGCAATCCTCTTAGGGACCGGGAACACATCAGTGTAAACAGGAACTTCTAGGTACTTGTCCATTTTACACAATTTCTCTGGAACCACCATAGGGTCGCAGTCATCCAGAGTAACTAATACCTCCCTGAGCAATAAGCGGAGGTGTTCTAGTTTAAATTTAAAAGCCAACGTATCTGAATCTGTCTGAGGAGAAACCTTTCCTGAATCGGAAATTTCTACCTCAGACAGCACATCCCTCGCCCCCACTTCAGAGTGTTGTGAGGGTATATCGGATACGGCTACTAAAGCGTCAGAATGCTCATTATCTGTTCTTAAAACAGAGCTATCACGCTTTGCAGGTAACACGGGCAGTTTAGATAAGAACACTGAGAGGGTATTATCCATAACTGCCGCCAAATCTTGCAAGGTAAAAGAGTTAGACGCACTAGAGGTGCTAGGCGTCGCTTGAGCGGGCGTAACTGGTTGTGACACTTGGGGAGAGGTTGACGGGTTAACCTCGTTACCTTCTGTCTGAGAATCATCTTGAGCCACATTCTTAAGTGCAACAATATGTTCTTTAAAGTGTATAGACATATCAGTACAAGTGGGACACATTCTGAGAGGGGGTTTCACCATGGCTTCTAAACACATTGAACAAGGACTTTCCTTGGTGTCAGACATGTTTAACAGACTAGTAGTAATATAAACAGGCTTGGAAATCACTTTAATCAAGTAAAAACACACTTTGAAAAAAACGGTACTGTGCCTTTAAGAAATAAAAAAGGCACACAATCTTGCAAAAACAGTGAAAAAATGCAGCAAACTTTTCGAAATTTTTACAGTATGTACCTAAAGCATTAGTAAGATTGCACCACTAGCAATATAAACGATTAACCCCTTAATGCCCAAACCGGATCGACAGTAGTAAAAAAAACGGTTAAAGAAACTTCAGCACCTTGCCACAGCTCTGCTGTGGCCCTACCTGCACCCTTAGTACCAGATTTGTGGGGAAAAAGCTTCTTAAAGGGCCCTCAAACTGCAGCAGGACCCTCCCTGTGAAACAGCCTGAACTTCTAGTCAAAACTGCGCATCTGAGGCGCGAAATTAGGCCCCTCCCACCTCACTCCGGTGCTTGTGAGGCCTAAAGAAACACTCCCAAGTGTTTTAGTAATAGCCATGTGGGTAATAACCCCTGAAAGAAACCCAAAGGAACCTTCAAAGTGTCTCAAAAAACGAAATTTTTCAATAAAAATCGTTTGCCATTAAGTAGTGTCAACCAGCATAAACTAGTCCTGTTATGTAAGCTTGCAATTCCATACTTAGTCTCTGAATACAGCTTACCCTTCCCTCATGGGGATATTATCAGTCTCTTCTAGCATTATCAGAGTCTTGTCTAGAAATAAATGACTGAACATACCTTATTGCAGCCTAACCTGCAAACCGTTCCCCCCAACTGAAGTTTTCTTGCACTCCTCAGTCCTATGTGGGAACAGCAGTGGATTTTAGTTACAACATGCTAAAATCATCTTCCTCCCTGCAGAATTCTTCATTCCTTTCTGCTAGAGAGTAAATAGTACACACCGGTACCATTTAAAATAACAAACTTTTGCTTGTAGAAAATAGAAACTACATTTCTAACACCACATTCACTTTACCCTTCCGATTGCTTAGAGCCGGCAAAGAGAATGACTGGGGGGTGGAGCTAGAGGGGGAGCTATATGGACAGCTCTGCTGTGTGCTCTCTTTGCCACTTCCTGTTGGGAGGGAGAATATCCCACAAGTAAAGGATGAATCCGTGGACTGGATACACCTTACAAGAGAAAACAAGACAATACAATAGCATTTACTCTGAATTTCAAATAAGGAGTAGATTTTTTTTTTAAACAAATTTAAAAGTTATTTATATTTCCACTCCCCCTGTACCATGTGGTAGCAATCAGCCAATCACAAATGCATATACATATAGTCAGTGAATTCTTGCACATGCTCAGTAGGAGCTGGTGACTCAAAAAAGTATAAATATAAAAGAATGTGCACATTTATTTTAATGGAAGTAAATTGGAAAGCTGTTTAAAATTACATGCTGTATCTGAATCATGAAAATTTAATTTGACCTGAGTGTCCCTTTAAGATTTCTGCCAGGCAGCATGGCAGCTCAATAGGTTTGAGGTCAGCTCCCTCACATGGAGCTGTGGATAAAAACAAAGTCTAAGTAATCTTACTCAGGCTTGCACGAATAGGGCAGCATTAAATACATGGGAGGCGCAGTGAGGATTGTACCCACAAGTTCCCATTGCTTGAAAGCCACCACTGTTCTACTGAAGAGACTGATATGGACTATGGTTACACCCTAGGACAAAGCAGAACAATCTTGCACTGCTTGAAAAACAATAAAATCTTGCTTGAAGAATCTTCTTTCCAACACCTAACTTTACCACTTCCTTACACCAACGTAGGCAAAGAGAATGACTGGGATTGAAGGTAATTAGATGATCCGTGGACTCACAGTGTCATTAGAAAGAAACATAGTTTTAACCTGGTTTTCCAAACGATTAAATTTGCTCAGTAAAACACCAGTTGTATTCCAAGTCATCAGTAAACAATTTGCAACAGCTTTTTGATTTTTGCATTTATTGAAAACCCATTTTGGACTGTTTTGCACTGCATATCTTGGTTTGTAGCATGCTATTTAGTTTTCAATGTTTAAGTTTTAAATTGGCATATTACAAGTATTAATTACACATTCAATTAGTTGATTTTATTTGTTATGTGAGAAAACCTGCAAACACATTATATGTCACAAATATTGAATCAATTAGACACCATGTTTCATTACAAATGTGCTTCTATGTATGTCTACGAAAACCCAGTGCAAAGCCTGGGCTTTACGGAGTTCAACAAATCTGAATGTAAATAAACCAGATGTTCCGGATTTATCACTGATGTAACTGTGGCAACTTAACTAATTCAAACAAGCAATATCCTAATGGATTAGAATGCCATAGAAAATAAAATAAAACAACTGATTTTGAAGTTTTCACACAGCAAACAAACTAGAATATGGACGACGATGCCAAGGAGTTAAGTACATTAATTAAACTCTATATTATGTATATTATCTTCTAAAGCTACTATTTCTCCAAAGGAATAACAGTACAATTAAATTACGCTGTGGAAGAATCAGAGCCAAACTAGGCATAAAAGTATAAAAATAAAATAGTCCGATATGAATTATGGCCTTGTTCTGTCAAGGGTTGAGTCAAAATGGACATCTGACAGTTAAACTTTGTGCAATAGCCTATCGAAATGTAAGAAAGAGATTTTGATCTCCTATTTTAAGGAGAAACAAACAATAGTTTGGAAACTTATGTACCAGTAAGCAACAAAACAGAACATCTAATTTATCTTTGATGTAACAGAATTAAACAATGAATGAGTAACCAAAAAGAAAGCAAACACAAACAAAAAACATGTAACATAGCCACCAACAATCCAAAGAGCCTGTTTTTAAAACAATACAGCAGTAAAAATTGACATTCAAAACAGTCCGCTTGAGTTGGGTTCTTTCTAAACCAAAGAGTAGCTTATGTTGTTGCAGTTATATAATTTTTGATGAATTAGTTTGTATTTTCAGATTTATATTTAAAGATCATTCATCAACCTTTTCCTGCACATTGCTAGCTGCCCAGAACAACACAATTTGTAGGCAATTTTGCAAAATGTAATACACACAAACTTGTTGGGATTTTAAAATCAGTTCATTTGGATGGTTACAACACCTTGAGATTTTAATACAATGGATCATCCAAATCATGCAAGTGGTAAGTGGAGTTTCATTACTGAAATATAAGATTGCAGTGAGCAAGATGCAGATTTGCTTTAAAATGTTTAGCCTTGGCTGATGAGTTATTCTATATTAAGATAACAAAAATGCCTGGTAATTATAAGATGTTTACTGTGTCTTTAAGGAAGATTCTCAGAATTAAATATGTTACAAACATAGAATAGATTTTATATAAAGAAACTAGAAGTCAAGAAGCTAAAATGTTTTCTTGTATCTACCAATTTATATAAAAAACAGTAATAAAATGATAAAAAAAAATACATTTACTAGTATTCCTGGCTGCAGTGAATGAAAATAATAATGCAATTTGTTATTTCATGGAGATCAATAATTATTTTTGAATGCATTTAATGCTCAAATGTCCTAACAAATCAATGCTTGTATGTAAAAACATATAAAGAAAGACAATGGGTAGGTGTGTGGAAGAAACGAAAATAAGGGAAATGTTACTGAATCAATCACATACGATTATTAGAATTAATAATAAATCTAAATTTCAGAGATTTGAAACGTAGAAACTTACAGGAAGGTAGGAAAAATAGCACTTTTACATGAATAGAATACATTTTGATTTATTTTATTAATGGGAACACAAGTTATCGTTATTAAACAAGGTGTTTATCAATGTTTTAACCCAAAGGAAAATATATTTATATATATATGTACAATTTTGAGTTATTTACAAGAATGTAAAACAGACAAAATATAGGACAGAGTTATTGAAATGTGAAAGATATATATATATATATATATATATATATATATATATAGATATTTGCGCTACGCTAGATGTAGATTTTTTTTTGTCATTCTCTTCAGTCCTTAAATCAATCATGATATCCCCCTATTTACGGTCTAATAAATCTGAACATGGCAATATTAAAGTAAAATCAATGAGAAAATTCTTAAAAGATATGCAGAACTATTGTTGGCATTAAAGTAAAATGCCCGTAACTCTCAAACTACTGAACATTGAAGAAAAAAAAAAAAAAGGAGTTTGCAACAAAATCTAAAGGAGTACTCTGTACAATGAGAATTAGTCCTTCACTTTACAATCCTATGTTGAGGTCCACAAAACCAAATACTTGGCCACTTTACTCATTCACTGCCATCAAAGTATTGCTTTACAATGGATTGTGGAAATGAATTAGAGTTAAAGAATGTCACATTTCTGTAGCTCCGAGCTGGCTCAGCCAATGCAATTCTTAAAATAAGTCCACCTGACATTCATAAACCCAAAATAAGCTGGAGGACATGTCAACAAGGCTCAGCATTGTGGGAAAGTCCATGCATGTCCTTGGCACTAGAGTCCTTTGTTATTGCATGGCCTCTCAAAGGTGTCAGTCTGGCTTGTATTAGCCACAAATACCTATGCAGGCAGGAAGAAGAGGATTTAAAAACCGTATTTTGCTTGGGTTTGGCGTCTGCTCAGCTTATTATCAGACCAGGTGTTCTTCAGTTCCAGTTCCCGCTCTTTGGCCTGAAACACGCAAGAAGATTTAGATAAAGAAATCGGCTATAAAAATACTGATATATTATGTGGTCCTAGTTTACTGGTAACCAAATAACTGCCACAAAACCTCTCTTGCTATTGACAATTCTAAATGTATTTTTTTTTACATTTCCTTTTTACAGTCTGATGGACACAATGTTATATAGTCCAAGAATAAAAAAAATGCCTAAAATGTCACTTAGATCTCATATCTCTGGACGCCCAGCATCCATCTGATTCTCAATTTAGAATGATAAAAAAGATAAAATAGAAAAATCGTTAAGGCGAAACAAAAGTGCAAAAAGAAAAAGCTACAATATGTTAAAACATAGTATAGCACTATTGTTGTATAGAATTATGTATTAAGGAGATATGAAACACATTTTTTTTCTTTCAAGATTCAGGCAGAGCGTGTGATTTACAAAAAAAACTTTTCAATTTACTTCTATTATCTAAATTGTTTCATTCTCTTGGTGTCCTTAGTTGAAAAGCATACTTAGGTGGGCACAGGAGTCGCAATGCACTACTGGGAGCTTGCTGTTGATTGGTGGCTTTACATAAATGCCTCTTTTCATTGGTTCACAGATGTGTTCCGCAAGCTCCTAGTAGCACACAACAGTTCATTCAACAAAGGATACCAAGAGAATAAAGCAAATAATAGAAGTAAATTGGAAAGTTGTTTAAAATCACATGCTCTATCTGAATCATGAAAGATAAAAATTGGGTTTCATTTTTAACAAATGCCTGACTTTATCCATCTGCCTTTGTCAGTTTAAAGATTAGTAAAACCAAACATTAAATGCCCATTTTTAGTGTATATCAATATGTTAAAGATAAACACTTACCTGATGAATTAAATATGTGATCTGGTGCTTTCTCCTTTGTTGCCCCGTTGGCTGTTCTCCTTTTTTCTGAAAAGGAAAAAAAAACACGTTAAACTTTCATTTTTCTATTAGTTGAATTTTTAAAATATAAGTATTGTGGCAAAGAAAAAAAATAATATATATATATATATATATATACACAGTTCCTTGAGGGGAAAGCACAATCTCACCACTTGTTTAAATGCCACGGTGCTCTGCTGTAAATAATCCACAACGTCCACAAAATGCAGGCACTCACTGGTCTTAGTAAAATATAACAATTTATTTAGAAATCATTAAAAAGACATAACGTTTCGGCACCAATATGTGCCTTTGTCAAATGTCAGAATGTAACAAAACAAATATGCAGCACACTTAAAATCAATATGACACACATTTAAAATCATACCCCTTTTAAAGATGTGAGCAAACTAATTACCGCCATGCCTCCACTCGCGTCTTCCCATCCATGGCAATGACGTCACGTACGCACGCTGCGTGCCTATCGTGATGACGCATGGCATGGCGTTGCCATAGCGACGTCGGATAGCCACACGCGTCAGAGTAGGGAGTGACTTAATCACGCATACAGATTACTATCAGGGACGTCTGTGTGTACTTGTTGCTAATAGCAACCAAAACAATCCACAATATGTATAGCGTGTTTAATATTTTGACATAGCGGTTTACAGACATAACATTAATGATGTTAGAAACGTATTATTGAATGGCATATTAGAACATAGTCTGTTAGATGATAGATCCAAATGTGTAATTTCTATATGCGGAAAAACTGTTAAGCTCAGAAAAATAAGGAGGCCAATCTGAGGGCCATCCTTAAAGAATGGGCACGAAATGCCAGACTAGACAGTAAAGGCAAGAGCATAAAAGAAACATAACACCTTGTCAATGCAATACATGATACATATTACAGATGAAGATAAGCGAAAACTGTCACTATTAACTGTATCATTATTACATTTGTAACCCCTGGTGCAGGTCATTAGTAGATGCATTAAGCAACATAATTATCTAAATACATTGTAGCATCATGCCACCCTGGGGTACAGATAGAAACTTTTTAGTGAGTAGTGAGCTATCATTTAGATATGTCCAGGGCAATAACTTTTCAGTGTGGAATTAATAGAATGGACTAAAGTCCAGTGAGGTGTTGAGGCCTTTAGGGACCAATGTGTCCAACCTGTGGATCCATCTGCTTTCAAGTTGGAGCAGTCTATTAGCCCTATCACCCCCTCTTGGCATGGGGGGGACGTGGTCAATTAACATGGACCTAATACTTGACACGGAGTGTTTCAATGCCACACAGTGGCGTGCCACTGGCTGATCTGATTCGCCAGATTTCAATGCAGCACGAATTGCACACCGATGGTTCGCCATCCTATCACGGAAGGGGGTAATCGTCTTACCCACATATACACTGGAACAAGGGCAAATCAGTATGTATATTACATAGTTACTCATGCAACTCAGACGATGGTTTATCTTGTACCTCTTGTTTGAATGTGGGTGCTGGAACGAATTACCCCGAGTCATGCTATTACATGTAGTGCAATTACCACAGGGAAAACACCCCATTTTAGTGGTTTTAAGCCATGATTCCTTATGATAGTGTTTAATAGGATCCGATTTTACTAAATGGCCCCTGAGGTTTTTGGCTCTGCGATAGACCAATCTCGGAGGTGGCATGTTCCGAAAAGGTAGCGTTGGATCAGTCTCCACGACCGGCCAGTGTTTACGCACTGCTCCTGTCAACTTTTCATTACCAGGTGTATAGGTGGTAACCAGGTTGAGCTGTTCGTGTTTAGCTAGTTGACATTCACAGATTTCAGCGCCAACTTAAGCTAAAGGATCATTTCAGAGAACAGACCCCACAGAGTGAAGGCTTTAAGAAAAAATCTACGTTTGAGCCTCCTAACACACACACTTAAATTAGGAGCTATACGAGGGTACTGACCAGTAATTTGACAGAAAACACTCCCACACGCTTATATTCTAATTTAACGCTAGCTGAGCAAAAGGCTCTCACTGAATTAGGTAATGACACCTCAATCATCATCCGCCCTGCGGATAAGGGGGGGGTCTATAGTTATTCTTGATTACACTGATTACCGACAGGAGGCTCTTAGACAACTGGCCGATGTAAATACTTATGTCAAATTAAAAAGTAACCCTACATCTACCTACAAGTCTATCATTGATTCCTTCCTCCAAAATGGCCTTATGGCTGGCCATCTGAGTGAAAAGGAATATGCATTTCTTACCACTGACTATCCGGTTGTGCCTGCATTATACCTTCTTCCAAAGGTCCATAAGACCTTGGTGAACCCACCGGGCAGGCCTATTGTATCTGTCCGGGGGTCTGTACTTACCAATATAGCCATCTACATAGACTCACATCTTCAGAGTGTGGTTAAGAATACAGATGCTTATTTGCAGGACTCACCGAGTCTTCTGAAAATCCTGAAAGATTACTCTGATCTTCAACAAGATGACATCCTGGTCACCATGGATGTCGACAGCCTCTACACGGTGATTCCCCATGCGGATGGGGTGAAGGCTGTCAGGTCCATGGTGACAGGTAATGTTAATTACCTTGGACCATCCATTGAATTCCTTTGCACATTGTTATCATTTTGTCTGGATAAAAATTACTTTAAGTTCGAGGAAAGTTATTATTTACAAATTTCAGGGACTGCCATGGGTTCGAACGTGGCACCCACTTACGCTAATATTTTTATGGCATGGTATGAGCATGAACTCATGAAGCCCTTTGAGAACCCCAAGGTGAAATATTATACACGCTATATTGATGACGTGTTTCTCATCTGGAGGGGTAGTGAAGCATCTTTGCGTGAGTGGGTGACACGTTTGAACCTCATGGAGTCTCCTATACGTTTTAAGCTTGAATATGATTTAAGTTGTGTACATTTTATTGATTTAAATGTGTTCAAGGTGGATGAATCAGGCAAATTGCGGTTTGGTACATCCGTGTACACTAAACCCACGGACCGCAACTCTTTATTAGATGCCAGAAGCTTCCACCCTGCACACCAAAAACAAGGTGTCATCACTTCCCAGCTCACCAGAGTCCTGAGAAACAATAGTGAGCTATCACTACGTACCACTCAGTTGGAGGAGATGGGCAAGAAATTGAGTAACAGAGGGTATGCCAGGGCTGAAATAATTAAAACACAAGAGAGGCCATGTATGGATGGCCCCAAAGAACAGAGCAAAGCTAAACACGAACAGCTCAACCTGGTTACCACCTATACACCTGGTAATGAAAAGTTGACAGGAGCAGTGCGTAAACACTGGCCGGTCGTGGAGCCTGATCCAACGCTACCTTTTCGGAACATGCCACCTCCGAGATTGGTCTATCGCAGAGCCAAAAACCTCAGGGACCATTTAGTAAAATCGGATCCTATTAAACACTATCATAAGGAATTATGGCTTAAAACCTCTAAAATGGGGTGTTTTCCCTGTGGTAATTGCACTACATGTAATAGCATGACTCGGGGTAATTCGTTCCAGCACCCACATTCAAACAAGAGGTACAAGATAAACCATCGTCTGAGTTGCATGAGTAACTATGTAATATACATACTGATTTGCCCTTGTTCCAGTGTATATGTGGGTAAGACGATTACCCCCTTCCGTGATAGGATGGGGAACCATCGGTGTGCAATTCGTCCTGCATTGAAATCTGGCGAATCAGATCAGCCAGTGGCACGCCACTGTGTGGCATTGAAACACTCCGTGTCAAGTATTAGGTCCATGTTAATTGACCACGTCCCCCTCATGCCAAGAGGGGGTGATAGGGCTAATAGACTGCTCCAACTTGAAAGCAGATGGATCCACAGGTTGGACACATTGGTCCCTAAAGGCCTCAACACCTCACTGGACTTTAGTCCATTCTATTAATTCCACACTGAAAAGTTATTGCCCTGGACATATCTAAATGATAGCTCACTACTCACTAAAAAGTTTCTATCTGTACCCCAGGGTGGCATGATGCTACAATGTATTTAGATAATTATGTTGCTTAATGCATCTACTAATGACCTGCACCAGGGGTTACAAATGTAATAATGATACAGTTAATAGTGACAGTTTTCGCTTATCTTCATCTGTAATATGTATCATGTATTGCATTGACAAGGTGTTATGTTTCTTTTATGCTCTTGCCTTTACTGTCTAGTCTGGCATTTCGTGCCCATTCTTTAAGGATGGCCCTCAGATTGGCCTCCTTCTTTTTCTGAGCTTGACAGTTTTTCCGCATATAGAAATTACACATTTGGATCTATCATCTAACAGACTATGTTCTAATATGCCATTCAATAATACGTTTCTAACATCATTAATGTTATGTCTGTAAACCGCTATGTCAAAATATTAAACACGCTATACATATTGTGGATTGTTTTGGTTGCTATTAGCAACAAGTACACACAGACGTCCCTGATAGTAATCTGTATGCGTGATTAAGTCACTCCCTACTCTGACGCGTGTGGCTATCCAACGTCGCTATGGCAACGCCGTGCCATGCGTCATCACGCTAGGCACGCAGCGTGCGTATGTGACGTCATTGCCATGGATGGGAAGACGCGAGTGGAGGCATGGCGGTAATTAGTTTGCTCACATCTTTAAAAGGGGTATGATTTTAAATGTGTGTCATATTGATTTTAAGTGTGCTGCATATTCGTTTGGTTACATGCTGACATTTGACAAAGGCACATATTGGTGCCGAAACGTTATGTCTTTTTAATGATTTCTAAATAAATTGTTATATTTTACTAAGACCAGTGAGTGCCTGCAGGTTTCAATCCCTCTGCCTTGCACCTTTCCTACTTGAGTATGAGCTAGTGACTCAAAAAGTGTAAATATAAAAAGACACACATTTTGTTAATGTGTTAAAAATTGTTGCTCTATCTGAATCATGAAAGTTTAATGTTTACTTGAGTATCCAATTAAGACATTGCAGGCAAAGGGATAATTACCGTCCTGGAGAAAGGTGCAAGGCAGAGGGATTGAAACCTGTCTGGTAGCCCACTGAGACCTGTCCAGGTGGTAAGATATAGTCACTGGTCTCGGCCTACAGTTCAGGTGCTGTCCCGGGCTTTGCAAGGAGAAGGGATGGACCACATAGCATGACAGGACACCAAGACAGGCACAAGCTCCTATCCAGAAAGAAAGTTCCTTCTGCCAGAGACTGCATATTCAAGAGGCAATACCTTTGCACAGCATTTCTGAATCATCCTTACCTCATTTGATTGAGGGTCTTTGAAGTAAGTGCATACCCTTAGGGGGATCTTACCGGATAATAATAAGAAAAACATCTATTTAATTGTGAAAATTATAAGTGACTGTATCTTTATAGACCTTACACAGGTCCCTACACTATGTTACACCTTTTAAATTTATAATTTTATTTGTTTAAAGGTTCCAATTGATATTTATTGCAGCACTTTTCTTTGCTCTAACATTGAAGTGTTTACATCATTAGATTATCTGTTATATACTGAGACTCACTACCTCTCATTTTATCACCTAATTCTAATAGCGCCATCTCTATATTCCTTTTGTAACCCTATTTCTTTGGGAGGTATTGGAAAATCCTCCGACTATTTGGTGATTGGCAGCTTATATGAAACAATAGGTGTTTATTACGTATATAGGGGTATTTATAATTATAATACACGTGTCTTAAACCTATAGGAGCGCTGTTGGGTTAACTAGGAGGTTTACCCCTTTTAGTTTTCTGTCTTCCACTACATATATATATATATATATACATATATATATAAAAATATAAATATACACATACACACACACAAACACATATGTACATACATATACATATATACACACACATACATATATGCATACATCTCCCAAAGATCAATTGCACCTGCTGGAGTGTATTAAATTGTTTACAAATATATAATTTTACCTTTATTTTGTCTTTTGAAACCGCCACCAATATGTAAAAACATAATTTATGCTTACCTGATAAATTTATTTCTCTTGTAGTGTATCCAATCCACGGATCATCCATTACTTGTGGGATATTCTCCTTCCCAACACGATGTTGCAAGAGGATCACCCACAGCAGAGCTGCTATATAGCTCCTCTCCTCACTGCCATATCCAGTCATTCGACCGAAACAAGCCGAGAAAGGAGAAACCATAGGGTGCAGTGGTGACTGTAGTTTAATTAAAATTTAGACCTGCCTTAAAAGGACAGGGCGGGCCGTGGACTGGATACACTACAAGAGAAATAAGTTTATCAGGTAAGCATAAATTATGTTTTCTCTTGTTAAGTGTATCCAGTCCACGGATCATCCATTACTTGTATGATACCAATACCAAAGCTAAAGTACACGGATGATGGGAGGGACAAGGCAGGAACTTAAACGGAAGGAACCACTGCCTGTAGAACCTTTCTCCCAAAAACAGCCTCCGAAGAAGCAAAAGTATAAAATTTGTAAAATTTTGAAAAGGTGTGAAGCGAAGACCAAGTCGCAGTCTTGCAAATCTGTTCAACAGAGGCCTCATTTTTAAAGGCCCAGGTGGAAGCCACAGCTCTAGTAGAATGAGCTGTAATCCTTTCAGGGGGCTGCTGTCCAGCAGTCTCATAGGCTAAGCGTATTATGCTCCGAAGCCAAAAGGAGAGAGAGGTTGCCAAAGCTTTTTGACCTCTCCTCTGTCCAGAGTAAACGACAAACAGGGCAGATGTTTGCCGAAAATCTTTAGTAGCCTGTAAGTAAAACTTCAAGGCACGGACTACGTCCAGATTATGCAAAAGACGTTCCTTCTTTGAAGAAGGATTAGGACACAATGATTGAACAACAATCTCTTGATTGATATTCCTGTTAGAAACCACCTTAGGTAAAAACCCAGGTTTGGTACGCAGAACTACCTTGTCTGAATGAAAAATCAGATTAAGAGAATCACAATGTAAGGCAGATAACTCAGAGACTCTTCGAGCCGAGGAAATAGCCATCAAAAACAGAACTTTCCAAGATAAAAGTTAATATCAATGGAATGAAGGGGTTCAAACGGAACTCCCAGAAGAACTTTAAGAACCAAGTTTAAGCTCCACGGGGGAGCAACAGTTTTAAACACAGGCTTAATCCTAACCAAAGCCTGACAAAATGCCTGGACGTCTGGAACCTCTGCCAGACGCTTGTGCAAAAGAATAGACAGAGCAGAGATCTGTCCCCTTAAAGAACTAGCTGAAAAGCCTTTGTCCAAACCCTCTTGGAGAAAGGACAATATCCTAGGAATCCTAACCTTACTCCATGAGTAACTCTTGGATTCACACCAATAAAGATATTTACGCCATATCTTATGGTAGATTTTCCTGGTGACAGGCTTTCGTGCCTGTATTAAGGTATCAATGACTGATTCGGAGAAGCCACGCCTTGATAGAATCAAGCGTTCAATCTCCATGCAGTCAGTCTCAGAGAAATTAGATTTGGATGATTGAAAGGACCTTGTATTAGAAGGTCCTGCCTCAGAGGCAGAGTCCATGGTGGAAGAGATGACATGTCCACTAGGTCTGCATACCAGGTCCTGCGTGGCCACGCAGGCGCTATCAGAATCACCGATGCTCTCTCCTGTTTGATTTTGGCAATCAGTCGAGGGAGCAGAGGAAACGGTGGAAACACATAAGCCAGGTTTAAGAACCAAGGAGCTGCTAGAGCATCTATCAGCGTCGCTCCCGGGTCCCTGGTCCTGGATCCGTAACAAGGAAGCTTGGCGTTCTGGCGAGACGCCATGAGATCCAGTTCTGGTTTGCCCCAACGATGGATCAGTTGAGCAAACACCTCCGGATGGAGTTCCCACTCCCCCGGATGAAAAGTCTGACGACTTAGAAAATCCGCCTCCCAGTTCTCTACGCCTGGGATGTGGATCGCTGACAGGTGGCAAGAGTGAGACTCTGCCCAGCGAATTATCTTTGAGACTTCTAACATCGCTAGGGAACTCCTGGTTCCCCCTTGATGGTTGATGTAAGCCACAGTCGTGATGTTGTCCGACTGAAATCTGATGAACCTCAGGGTTGCTAACTGAGGCCAAGCTAGAAGAGCATTGAATATTGCTCTTAACTCCAGAATATTTATCGGGAGGAGTTTCTCCTCCTGAGTCCACGATCCCTGAGCCTTCAGGGAGTTCCAGACTGCACCCCAACCTAGAAGGCTGGCATCTGTTGTTACAATCGTCCAATCTGGCCTGCGAAAGGACATACCCTTGGACAGATGGACCCGAGATAGCCACCAGAGAAGAGAATCTCTGGTCTCTTGATCCAGATTTAGTAGAGGGGACAAATCTGAGTAATCCCCATTCCACTGACTTAGCATGCATAATTGCAGCGGTCTGAGATGCAGGCGCGCAAATGGCACTATGTCCATTGCCGTTACCATTAAGCCGATTACTTCCATGCACTGAGCCACTGACGGGCGTGGAATGGAATGAAGGACACGGCAAGCATTTAGAAGTTTTGATAACCTGGACTCCGTCAGGTAAATTTTCATCTCTACAGAATCTATAAGAGATCTCACAAGAGTCTCCCTAGGAAGGAGACTCTTGTGAGTGGGGATAGAGAACTCTTTTCCACGTTCACTTTCCACCCATGCGACCTCAGAAATGCCAGAACTTTCTCTGTATGAGACTTGGCAATTTGAAAGCTTGACGCCTGTATCAGGATGTCGTCTAGATAAGGAGCCACCGCTATGCCTCGAGGTCTTAGAACCGCCAGAAGTGAGCCCAGAATCTTTGTAAAAATTCTCGGGGCTGTGGCCAACCCGAAGGGAAGAGCTACAAATTGGTAATGCCTGTCTAGAAAGGCAAACCTTAGGAACCGATTATGATCTTTGTGAATCGGTATTTGAAGGTAGGCATCCTTTAAGTCCACTGTGGTCATGTACTGACCCTCTTGGATCATGGGTAGGATGGTCCGAATAGTTTCCATTTTGAATGATGGAACTCTGAGGAATTTGTTTAAGATCTTTAGATCCAAGATTGGTCTGAAGGTTCCCTCTTTCTTGGGAACCACAAACAGATTTGAATAAAACCCCTGTCCTTGTTCCGTCCGCGGAACTGGATGGATCACTCCCATTACTAGGAGATCTTGCACACAGCTTAGGAATGCCTCTTTCTTTATCTGGTTTGCTGATAACATTGAAAGATGAAATCTCCCTTGTGGAGGAGAAGCTTTGAAGTCCAGAAGATATCCCTGAGATATGATCTCCAACGCCCAGGGATCCTGAACATCTCTTGCCCACGCCTGGGCGAAGAGAGAAAGTCTGCCCCCCACTAGATCCGTTTCCGGATAGGGGGCCGTTCCTTCATGCTGTCTTGGGGGCAGCAGCAGGCTTTCTGGCCTGCTTGCCCTTGTTCCAGGACTGGTTAGGTTTCCAGGCCTGTCTGGAATGAGCAACAGTTCCCTCTTGTTTTGAAGCGGAGGAAGTTGATGCTGCTCCTGCCTTGAAATTTCGAAAAGCACGAAAATTAGACTGTTTGGCCTTTGATTTGGCCCTGTCCTGAGGAAGGGTATGACCCTTGCCTCCAGTAATGTCAGCAATAATTTCCTTCAAGCCAGGCCCGAATAAGGTCTGCCCCTTGAAAGGAATGTTGAGTAATTTAGACTTTGAAGTCACGTCAGCTGACCAGGATTTAAGCCATAGCGCCCTACGCTCCTGGATGGCGAATCCGGAATTCTTAGCCGTTAGTTTAGTCAAATGAACAATGGCATCAGAAACAAATGAGTTAGCTAGCTTAAGCGTTCTAAGCTTGTCAATAATTTCATTCAATGGAGCTGTATGGATGGCCTCTTCCAGGGCCTCAAACCAGAATGCCGCCGCAGCAGTGACAGGCGCAATGCATGCAAGGGGCTGTAAAATAAAACCTTGTTGAATAAACATTTTCTTAAGGTAACCCTCCAATTTTTTATCCATTGGATCTGAAAAAGCACAACTGTCCTCAACCGGGATAGTGGTACGCTTTGCTAAAGAAGAAACTGCTCCCTCCACCTTAGGGACCGTCTGCCATAAGTCCCGTGTAGTGGCATCTATTGGAAACATTTTTCTAAATATAGGAGGTGGGGAAAAGGGCACACCGGGTCTATCCCACTCCTTGCTAATAATTTCTGTAAGCCTTTTAGGTATAGGAAAAACATCAGTACACACCGGCACCGCATAGTATCTATCCAGCCTACACAATTTCTCTGGAATTGCAACTGTGTTACAGTCATTCAGAGCAGCTAATACCTCCCCAAGCAATACACGGAGGTTCTCAAGCTTAAATTTAAAATTAGAAATCTCTGAATCAGGTTTCCCCGAGTCAGAGATGTCACCCACAGACTGAAGCTCTCCGTCCTCATGTTCTGCATACTGTGACGCAGTATCAGACATGGCTCTTACAGCATTTGCGCGCTCTGTATCTCTCCTAACCCCAGAGCTATCGCGCTTGCCTCTTAATTCAGGCAATCTAGATAATACCTCTGACAGGGTATTATTCATGATTGCAGCCATGTCCTGCAAGGTAATCGCTATGGGCGTCCCTGATGTAATTGGCGCCATACTAGCGTGCGTCCCCTGAGCGGGAGGCGAAGGGTCTGACACGTGGGGAGAGTTAGTCGGCATAACTTTCCCCTCGACAGAACCCTCTGGTGATAATTCTTTTATAAATAAAGACTGATCTTTACTGTTTAAGGTGAAATCAATACATTTAGTACACATTCTCCTATGGGGCTCCACCATGGCTTTCAAACATAATGAACAAGTAGGTTCCTCTGTGTCAGACATGTTTAAACAGACTAGCAATGAGACTAGCAAGCTTGGAAAACACTTTAAAACAAGTTTACAAGCAATATAAAAAACGTTACTGCGCCTTTAAGAAACACAAATTTTGTCCAAATTTGAAATAACAGTGAAAAAAGGCAGTTACACTAACGAAATTTTTACAGTGTATGTAATAAGTTAGCAGAGCGTTGCACCCACTTGCAAATGGATGATTAACCCCTTAATACCTAAAACGGAATAACAAATGACAAAAACGTTTTTCAAACAGTCACAACAACTGCCACAGCTCTACTGTGGCTTTTTACCTCCCTCAATACGACTTTTGAAGCCTTTTGAGCCCTTCAGAGAAGTCCTGGATCATGCAGGAAGAAGCTGGATGTCTGTGTCTGTATTTTTTGCTGCGCAACAAAAAGTGCTAAAATAGGCCCCTCCCACTCATATTACAACAGTGGAAAGCCTCAGGGAACTGTTTCTAGGCAAAATTCAAGCCAGCCATGTGGAAAAAACTAGGCCCCAATAAGTTTTATCACCAAACATATATAAAAAACGATTAAACATGCCAGCAAACGTTTTAAAATACACTTTTATAAGAGTATGTATCTCTATTAATAAGCCTGATACCAGTCGCTATCACTGCATTTAAGGCTTTACTTACATTACTTCGGTATCAGCAGCATTTTCTAGCAAATTCCATCCCTAGAAAAATATTAACTGCACATACCTTATTGCAGGAAAACCTGCACGCCATTCCCCCTCTGAAGTTACCTCACTCCTCAGAATATGTGAGAACAGCAAAGGATCTTAGTTACTTCTGCTAAGATCATAGAAAACGCAGGCAGATTCTTCTTCTAAATACTGCCTGAGATAAACAGTACACTCCGGTACCATTTAAAAATAACAAACTTTTGATTGAAGAAAACATAATTTATGCTTACCTGATAAATTTATTTCTCTTGTAGTGTATCCAGTCCACGGATCATCCATTACTTATGGAATATATTCTCCTTCCCAACAGGAAGTTGCAAGAGTCACCCACAGCAAAGCTGCTATATAGCTCCTCCCCTAACTGCCATATTCAGTCATTCGACCGAAAACATGCAGAGAAAGGAAACCATAGGGTGCAGTGGTGACTGTAGTTCAAGTGAAAAAATTACCTGCCTTAAAGTGACAGGGCGGGCCGTGGACTGGATACACTACAAGAGAAATTAATTTATCAGGTAAGCATAAATTATGTTTTCTCTTGTTAAGTGTATCCAGTCCACGGATCATCCATTACTTATGGAATACCCATACCAAAGCTAAAGTACACGGATGATGGGAGGGACAAGGCAGGTACTTAAACGGAAGTTACCACTGCCTGTAAAAAAAACCTTTCTCCCAAAAATAGCCTCCGAAGAAGCAAAGTATCAAATTTGTTAAATTTGAAAAAGTATGAAGCGCAGACCAAGACTCCGTCTTGTAAATCTGTTCAACAGAAGCCACATTTAAAAAAGGCCCAAGTGAAAACCACAGCTCTAGTAGAATGAGCTGCAATCCCTTCAGGAAGGCTGCTGACCAGCAGTCTCATAAGCTAAATGAATTATGCTTTTTAACCAAAAGGACAGAGAGGCTACTGAAGTCTTTTGACCTCTCCTCTGTCCAGAATAGACAACAAACAAGGTGAACGTTTGATGAAAACTGTATTAGCTTGTAAGTAAGATTTTAAAGCACAAACCACGTCCAATATTGTGTAATAGACGTTCCTTCTTTGAGGAAGGATTAGGATACAAGCATGGAACAAATATCTCTTGAGTGATGTTCTTGTTGGATACCGCCTTAGGAAAAAACCCAGGTTGGTACGCAGGACTACCTTATCCGTACGAAGGACCAGATAAGGAGAATCACATTGTAACACAGATAACTTGGAGACTCTACGAGTCGAGGAAATAGCTACCCAAAAAGAACTTTCCAAGATAAAGATTGATATCTATGGAACAAAAAAAAGGTTCAAACGGAACTTCCTGAAGAACCTTAAGAACCAGGTTTAAGCTCCATGGCAGAGCAAAGCTGACAACCCTTTTCTCAAAAACATCTTGGAGAAAAGATAATATCCTGGGAATCCAGACTTTACTCCATGAGTAACCCTTGGATTCATAAAAATCAGATATTTACACCATATCTATGTTCATTTTCCTAGAGACAGGCTTACATGTCTGTATTAAGGTATCAATGACTGACTCGGAGAAGCCATGCTTTGATACCATCAAGCGTTCAGTCTCCAGACAGTCCATCTCAGATTGATTCTATTTAGATGGTTGAAAGGACCCTGAGGTAGGGGGACCTGTCTCAGAAGCAAAGACCGTGATGGAAAGGATGACATGTCCACCAGATCTGCATACCAGGTCCTGGTTGGCTACGCAGGCACTGTCAAAAACATCAAAGCCTTCTCCTGCTTGGTCTTGACCTCCGGAGGAAATCCCACTCCCCCGGAAGAAAAAGTCTGACGATTTAGAAAATCCACCTCCCAGTTCTCAACACCTGGGATATGGATAGCTGATAGACAAGAGTGAGTCTCTGTCCAGTGAATTATTGTAAGACTTCTAACCTCGCTAGGGAACTTCTGTTCCCCCTTGATGGCTGATGAAAGCCACAGTCGTGTATATTGTCCAACTGAGAATGATGTACCTCAGAGTTGCTAACTGAGGCCAAGTCTGAAGAGCATGGAATATCACTCCCAATTCCAGAATATTTATTAGAAGGAGGGTCTCCTCCTAAGTCCCCTATCCCTGAGCCTTCAGGGAGATCCAGACTGCATCCCAACCTAAAAGGCTGGCATCTATTGTAACAATTGTCCCATCTGACCTGCGGGAGGTCATACCCTTGGACAGATGGACCCGACATAGTCACCAGAGAAGAGAATCTCTGGTCTCTTGGTCCAGGTTTAACAGGGGGACAAATCTGTGGAATCCCCGCTCCTCTGACTGAGCATGCATAGTTGCAGCGGTCTAAAATGTAGACGTGCAAACGGTACTATGTCCCTTGCCGCTACCATTAAGCCGATTTCATTCATGTACTGAGCCACCAAAGGGCGCGGATGGAATGAAAAACACGGCAGAAATTTAGAAACTTTGACAACCTGGACTCCGTCAGGTAAATTTTCATTTCAACAGAATCTATCAGAGTCCCTAGGAGGGAAACCCTTGAGATTGGGAATAGAGAACTCTTTCCTTGTTCACTTTCCACCCATGTAATCTCAGAAATGCCAGTACTATGTCCGTATGAGACTTGGCAATTTGGATGTTTGACGCCTGTATCAGGATGTCGTCTAAATAAAGGGCCACTTCTATGCCCCGCGGCCTAAGGACCGCCAAAGCGACCCTAGAACCTCCATAAAGATTCTTGGGGATGTAGATATCCCAAAGGAAAGATCTACAAACTGGTAATGCCTGTCTAGAAAGGCAAACCTGAAAAACGATGGTGATCTTTATGCATCACAATGTGAGGATAAGCATCCTTCAAATCCATTGTAGTCCTCTATTGACTCTCCTGGATCATAGTTAAGATGGTACGAATAGTTTCCATCTTAAATGACGGAATTCTGAGGAATTTGTTTAAGATCTTTAGATCCAAAATAGGTCTGAAGGTTCCCTCTCCTTGGGAACCACAAACAGATTTGAGTAAAAACTCTGTCCCTGTTCCTCTCTTGGAACTGGATGGATCTCGTACACAATGTAAGAATGCCTCCTTCTTTATCTGGTTTGCAGATAATTGTGAAAGGCGAAAACTCCCTTTTTTATTGGGGGGAAATTTTTGAAATCCAGAAGATATCTCTGGGATATAAATTCCAATGCCTAGGGATCCTGGGCATCTCTTGCCCACATGGGCGAAGAATGAAAGTCTGCCCCCTATAGGATCCGTTACCGGATAGGGGTCCGTTCCTTCATGCTGCCTTAGAGGCAGCAGCAGGCTCCTTGGCCTGCTTATCTTTGTTTCAGGTCCGATTGTCTCCAGACCGCCTTGGACTGAGCAAAAATTCCCTTTTGTTTTGCCTTAGAGGAAGTGGATGCCACCCTCCAGTGATATAAGCAATAATCTCCTTCAAAACAGGCCCGAATAGGGAAGTCACGACAGCTGACCATGATATAAGCCATAGCGCTCTACGCGCCAGTATAGTAAAAAAACAGAATTCTTAGCCGTTAGTCTAGTCAAATGAACAAAGGCATCAGAAAACAAAGGAATTTGGCTAGCATAAGCTTGTCAATATATTCATCCAATGGAGTCGCTAACTATAAAGCCTCATCAAGAAACTCAACCCAGAACGCCGCAGCAGCAGTGACAGAAGCAATGTATGCAAGGGGCTGCAGGATAAAATCCTGTTGAATAAACATTTTTTATTCATTGGATCTAAAAAGCACAACTGTCCTTGCCAGAGGTAGTGGTATGCTTAGCTAGAGTAGAAACTCTTCTCTCCACCTTAGGAACTGTCTGCCAGAAGTCCTGTGTGGTGGTAACTATTAGAAAACATTCTTCTAAAAAAAATTAGGAGGGGAAGAGAACAGCACACCTGGTCTATCCCATTCCTTATTAAAAAAATTTTTAGTAACTTCTTTAGGTATTGGAAAAACATCAGCACACACCGGCACTGCATATTATTTAACCAGTCTACACAATTTCTCTGGCCCTGTGATTGTACACATTCATTCAGAGCAGCCAAAGCCTCCCTGAGCAACAAGTGGAGGTTCTGAAGTATAAATTTTAAATGTAGAAATATCAGAATCAGGTTAAATCATCTACCCCGAGTCATTCACCCACAGACTAAGCATATTGTGAGATAGTATCATTCATGGTTCTTAAAGCGTCTGTATGCTCTGTATCTACCCCCAGAGCTATCTGCTTTCCTTTAATTTTAGGTAGCCTGACTAATACTGCTGCCAGAGTATTATTCACCACCTTTGTCACGTCTTGTAAAATAAACGCTATGGGCGCCCTTGATGTACTTGGCGCCATTTGAGCGTGAGTCCCTGAAGCGGGAGTCGAAGGGTCTGACACGTGGGGAGAGTTAGTCGGCATAACTTTCCCCTCGACAGAATCCCCTGGTAAAATAAACGCTATGGGTGCCCTTGATGCACTTGGCGCCATTTGAGCGTGAGTCCCTAAAGCGGGAGTCAAAAGATCTGACACGTGGGGAGAGTTAGTCGGCATAACTACCCCCACGACAGAATCCTCTGGTGATAATGTTTTTTTTTTTGTTTTTTTTTAAAAAAAACAAAAAATGATCTTTATTGTTTAACATGAAATCAGTACATCTGGTACACATTCTAAGATGGGGTTCCACCATGGCTTTAAAACATAATGAACACAGAGCTTCCTCTATGTCAGACATGTTAGAACAGACTAATAAAGAGACTAGTAAGCTTGGAAAACACTTTAAATCAAGTTAACAAGCAAATATATAAAACGTTACTGTGCCTTTAAGAGAAACAAATTTTGTCAAAATTTGAAAAACAGTGAAAAAAGGCAGTAAAATAAACGAAATTTTTACAGTACATGTAATAAGGTAACAGAGCATTGCACCCACTTGCAAATGGATGATTAACCCCTTAATGCAAAAAACAGATAAAAAAAACGACATAGACGTTTTTAAAAACAGACACAAGAAAACTGCCACAGCAGAGCTGTGGATTACCTTCCCTATAAACGATTTTTGAAGTCTTTTTAGCCCTTTAGAAATGTCCTGTAGTATTCATGGGACTGCTGAGGGAATCTAGATGATTCATTTTGTAATTTTAACTGCGCCTCCCACTCATATTACAACAGTTGGAGGCTTCAGTTAACTGTTTCTATTCAAAATTTAAGCCAGCCATGTGGAAAAAACTTAGGCCCCAATAAGTTTTATCACCAAACATATGTTAAAAAACGATTAAACATGCCAGCAAACGTTTTAAAACACATTTTTACAAGAGTATGTATCTCTATTAATAAGCCTGATACCAGTCGCTTTTACTGCATTTAAGGCTATACCAACATTACAGTGTTATCACCAATGTTCGTTAAAAAACGATTAAACATGCCAGTAAACGTTTTAAAACACATTTTTATAAGAGTATGTATCTCTATTAATAAGCCTGATACCAGTCGCTATCGCTGCATTTAAGGCTTTACTTACATTACTTCGGTATCAGCAGTATTTTATTAGTCAATTCCATTCCTAGAAAAATATTTTACTGCACATACCTTATCTGCAGGAAAACCTGCATGCCATTCCCCCTCTGAAGTACCTTACTCCTCAGAATGTGTGAGAACAGCAAATGGATCTTAGTTACGTCTGCTAAGATCATAGAAAAAACGCAGGCAGATTCTTCTTCTAAATACTGCCTGAGATAAACAGCACACTCCGGTGCCATTTGAAAATAACAAACTTTTGATTGAAGAATAAACTAAGTATAAAGCACCACAGACTCTCACGACCTCCTATCTATGTTGAGGCTTGCAAGAGAATGACTGAATATGGCAGTTAGGGGAGGAGCTATATAGCAGCTTTGCTGTGGGTGACTCTTGCAACTTCCTGTTGGGAAGGAGAATATATTCCATAAGTAATGGATGATCCGTGGACTGGATACACTTAACAAGAGAAATAAACTAAGTATAAAACACCACAGTCCTCTTACGACCTCCATCTTTGTTGAGAGTTGCAAGAGAATGACTGGGTATGGCAGTGAGGGGAGGAGCTATATAGCAGCTCTGCTGTGGGTGATCCTCTTGCAACTTCCAGTTGGGAAGGAGAATGTCCCACAAGTAATGGATGATCCGTGGACTGGATACACTTAACAAGAGAAATGTAAGTACAACAGTATGGACTGTTGAAAAGCTATGCAAGCAAGAAGCAACAGAAATCAACCTCCCAATGGGGGTGTGGGAGAGAGTGCCAAAACCATTTAAAACCGTGTGCCTGCTGCAACTGCTACTGCTCTAAACAAAATTAAATATTCACAGGTAAATTGCCTTAGTGCAGTGCGGGAGCAGGTTGACCGTCATCAGGGAAGCTAAAAATATAGATGTTAACCTATTTATTTTGTCATACAAAAGGGAGAAGCGAGCCTGCATTACTACTATCGATAAGACTATGTATATTCAGAGGACAGCATAAGCGGTAATAAGCTTCACACACACAAATAATAGAAATTCTAAGTATTTGCTCCTCAATAGTCTATGTTTAGTCAACTTAAAATGTTTGGAAAGATAAGCTTTCTAGAGTGTCCTCTCTTACTAAGATATGGTATTGCATCAGTCCCATGGAAGACTTGAAACTCTGGCATTTTTAAAATGTTATTTTCACATCTGATGGACCAACACTGCTACTCAAGTTAAAATGGGTAAAAAGAACAGAGCAAAAGTGGAATCTGACCACACTTGGTATATAAACAAAAAGGAGCCTAATACACATAGTTGAAAATATTTACTACCTGGCTTGTTTTAAAAAGAAATGGTATAATATTACATTTAAGTCCCTCAAAAGAACTGGTTATTGAAAATGCAGTATTGAAAATCTAAACAAATATCTGTGCATCTGCTGAAGGGCAAAGGTTTGTTCTTATGTCTTGTGAGTATTTTTAAAAACGCACTGCAATGAAGCAACAAACTAAGTCTCAGAAGATGTAATATCAATGGATTTGTATTTATTGATATTTTATTTTTTTTCAAAGACCAAGAGGAGAGCAACATCTTGTATAAATATTACCTAGTTACAACTATAATGGCATGAATAACAATCATCTCAAAACTCCCTTTAAACCCTTACATCCCCTCAAACAGAACCACACCAAAGAAAAGCAAGACAGAAGAGGGGACGAGTATAACGTAGACCACTATAAGTAAGATTGCTATTAACGAGAAACACCTAAAGAAACAAACTTGGTTGGGCCCTAATTGTGCTTTCAATCTGAACATGAAGGAACTGATTTACTGGAACAGGGAAACGTGTTTATCACATTCTATTGTAACACCAACTGACAAGAGAATTTATCTGTACTATTAGATTGTTACGAAAGTAGTTCCACAGACAGATGAGAGGAATTGTATACTTAGGTACTGGCATTGCAGTTTCTCCGAACCTAACCCCTTGAGGCCAAGGCACTTCAGACAAAAACTTCCCCAAAAGACCAGAGCATTTTTTGCATTTTTGCCATCAATACATTTAACCAGAAATAAAGCCGTTTTTTTTTTATATATTTACCTATCAAAACTATATATTTTTTTTAGTAGACAACCCAAAGTATTAATCTAGGCCCATTTTGGTATATTTCATTGCCACCATTTCACTGCGAAATGTGATTTAAAAAAAAAAAAAATTGTAAATCATTTCAGTGAGAAACCTAAAATTGTGAAAAAGTTAACGAACAGCTTGTGCATTCATGGCACAAATGGTTGTAAATGCTTCTCTGGGATCCCCTTTGTTAAAAAATAGCAGACATATATGGCTTTGGCATTGCCTTTAGGTAATTAGAAGGCCGCTAAATGCCACTGTGCACCACACTTGTATTATGCCCCGCAGTGAAGGTGTTAATTAGGTAGCTTGTAGGGTTAATTTTAGCTTTAGTGTAAAGATCAGCCTCCCACCTGACACACCCCACCCCCTGATCCTTCCCTGAACCCTCTCAAACCGCTCTCTTCCCTCCCCCACCCCCCAAAGGTCACCCCCATCTTAAGTACTGGCAGAAATTCTGCCAGTAGAAAAATAAAAGTTTTTTTTTTTATATTTTCTGCAGGGTAGTATCCCCCCTTACCTCCCAACCAACCTGATGCCCCCTAAACAGCTCTCTAACCCTCCCCCTCTACCTTTTAGTGGCCATCTTAGGTATTGGCAGTTGTCTGCCAGTACCCAGTTTACAGCAAAATAGGCTTTTTTTTTAATAATACTAGTTTATCTGTAGTGTAGCTGCCCACCCCCCCTCAATACCCAAATCCCCCTCCCAGATCCCTTTTTTTCTAAATTACCCCACATATGATCCCCTCACTGCCCCTCCTCCCCCCTCAATCACGCAGCTGGATTATTATTATTTTTTCCTCAAGTAGCGTGGCCGAGCGGTCCCACCCACTCCCGCCCTCCTCCTCCAGCGATGGGCCGCCCACCCGCCTCCCTTCTTATGCTCCCACCCACCAACGATCGGTCGCACTGATGTCCAATGCAGAGGGCCACTCTGCAACTCACTCGTGGGGCATGCAGAAATAGCACAATCTCGCAATTTTGAGCGAGATCGCGGCAGAGAGAAGCCCAGGACTGCAGCGAAGTACAGGGTGCGTCGCTGGACCTTAAGGGCATAACGACCAGCGTCGTACAGGGTACAACGCTGGTCGTTAAGGGGTTAAAGGGACACTAAACCCAATTTTTTTCTTTAATGATTCAGATAAAACATGCAATTTTAAACAATTTTCTAATTTACTCCTATTATACATTTTTCTTCGTTCTCTTGCTAACTTTATTTCAAAAGTAGGAATGCCCATTTTTGGTTGAGAACCTGACTTATGCTTGCTTATTGGTTTGCTAACTGTATCCACCAATAAGCGCTATCCATGGTGCTAAACCTAAAACGGGCTGGCTCCTAAGCTTTAAATTCTTACTTTTTAAAAAAAGATAGCAAGAGAACAAATAAAAATTGATAGTAGGGGTAAATTAGAAAGTTGCTTAAAATTGCATTCTCTATCTGAATAAAGAAAGAAAAAATTTGGGTTTAGTATCTTTTTTTTTTTTTTTTTTAAAGGCAAAGAGTACATTTTTTAGCTGGTTCTACATATAACAGCAGCAGTGTAAGTGAAATGTTTTAATGTTTCTTAAATTTACAATAGATGCCCATATAAATTAAATTTAAACTACCAGGATGTGACCGTTTGTGTGCAACTGAAAGATAAGGAAATCTGCCTCAGCAATACAGGTGAATTATATGCCCCACAAGCAAACAAACGTTTTGTAAGCACATGAGCATTTTTTTTTAAAAGAAGATTGAATGCATTTTAAAATGATCTCTACTTTTTCTTGTTTCCATTTAAAATCACTTTACTGTCTCATTAATATGGTCAAAAACAATTACTGGAAATGGTAAATAGATTGTGTTCATTAGTGTTTTGTCCATAGTAAGGAAGTCTTTCTGCTGCACGGTAAGAAAAAGCACCTTGTAAAAAATCTTAGCAATAGGTAGGAATAGAAACTCCTTAAAAGTTTTGTTAGAGGTTTCTTGCTTATGGAAGAAATGACATATTAGGTTCAGATATACAAGACATAGTCTGAATACAACTCCATCAAAGCCACAGAGGTTGATAAGTAATATTTTTACTTGACACAATGAGTCCACGGATCATCTAATTACTATTGGTAATAACACTCCTGCCCTGCAGGAGGTGGCAAAGAGCACCACAGCAAATCTGTTAAATATCACCTCCCTTCCCTCTCACCCCAGTCATCCGACCGAAGTAAAGGAGAGAAAGGAAGTAACAAGGTGCAGAGGTGTCTGAAGTTTATAACTATAACCTGTCTAACGAGACCAGGGCGGACCGTGGACTCATCGTGTCAAACAGGAAATAAATCAGGTAAGCATAAATTTTCTTTTCAATGACACAATGAGTCCACGGATCATCTTAATTACTATTGGGAATCAATACCCAAGCAAGAGTACACAGATGATACGGGAGGGACAAGACAGGGAACCTAAACTGAAGGCACCACTGCTTGAAGAACCTTTCTCCCAAAAGCAGCCTCAGCCGAGGCAAAAGTGTCAAACTTGTAGAATCTTGAAAAAGTGTGAAAAGAGTACCAAGTTGCCGCCTTGCAAATCTGTTCCACAGAAGCTTCATTCTTGAATGCCCATGAGGAAGCAACAGCCCTCGTGGAATGAGCCGTAACTCTCTCTGGAGGCTGCTGTCCAGCAGTCTCATATGAAAAACGTATGATACTCTTCAGCCAAAAAGAAAGAGAAGTAGCCGTAGCTTTCTGTCCCTTACGTTTTCCTGAGAAAATCACAAACAAAGCAGAAGACTGATGAAAATCCTTAGTCGCCTGCAGGTAAAACTTTAAAGCATGAACCACGTTCAAATTATGCAGAAGCCGTTCCTTCTGTAGGATTAAGACACAAAGAAGGAACAACAATCTCTTGATTAATGTTCCTATCAGAAACAACTTTAGGAAGAAAACCCAACTTAGTACGTGAAACTACCATATCTGAATGAAATATAAGGTAAGGGGATTCATACTGCAAAGCCGAGAGCTCTGATACTCTGCGAGCAGATGAAATAGCCACCAAAAATAAAACTTTCCAAGATAACAGCTTAATATCTAAGGGATGCATAGGCTCAAACGGAGCCCCTTGAAGAACCTTAAGAACCAAATTAAGACTCCATGGAGGAGTAACTGGTTTGAACACAGGCCTGATTCTGACCAAGGCCTGACAAAAAGATTGCACATCTGGAACATCTGCCAGACGTTTGTGTAACAAAATAGATAAGGCAGAAATTTGACCCTTTAGGGAACTTGTAGATAATCCTTTCTCCAAACCCTCCTGGAGAAAAGACAAAATTATAGGAATCCTAACTCTACTCCATGAGTAACCCTTGGATTTACACTAAAAAATATATTTACGCCATATCTTATGGTACATTCTTCTAGTTACAGGCTTACAAGCCTGAATCATGGTCTCTATGACCGAATCAGAAAAGCCCTGTGTCATGATACAATCATGTGGAGTAGTTGATACCTGGATTGGCTATTGGCTATTGTGTTCTCAGCTTGGAAAAGGTTAATGTGAATTGCTTTTTCCTGTGTGTGTGACAACTGCTTTCAGAAAAGCTGTAAGCTGAAACCCCCCTCCTTAGTAGTGTAACTGTGTGTAGGAATGCAGGCCGCTCCACCCCTTGGAGGTTGATAGTGGGAGCTAAGACTTCCTTTGCATTGGTTGCCCTCGTTGTAAATTATAACCCGGGCGTTGTCTTTGACAAGACAAAGAAAAATTGGTTCAAGTATGCAAGAGAGAGACTTTTTAGGCAGAACTGCCCTTGGGACCAAACCACTAAACATCTGGAATGGCAGCTCTCCACATATCTAAAGGAACTTGGTAAGAGTTAGATATTGTGTGTAATTATTTTCATGTCCCATTTTCTTTTTAAAGAACTGTAGCTTTGCATTTGTATGTTATTTTGAATGTCTTTATAATTTTGCACTGTGTAACCTGTATTGATATTTTTGTTATTAAACGCATAGAAAATCTCATTCTGTCTTTTGGGCTCTAATATCCGAATTCACACTCCTGTTGAGACAAGGTTAAAGGCACGTTATCCAATTGTTAAATAGTGTGAGTGTTTAGGGGTTCCCCAAAACTCCCCTTTAATTTAAAAGTTTTGGTGGTGGCAGCAGGGAAATTGTTAATTAGAGCAGTGTGGGCAAGATTTGGGGGCTAATGTGGTGTCTCTTTTAAGGTCCTTTTGCAGAGTTGCAAGGATAAGGGAACCAGAGCTGTGTGCCATTAACCCCTTCATGCCCACACCCCTCTATTGTGACGCTGAGGTTTGATTCGTCACACCCCGCTTGGATAAAATTAAACGTTCAATCTCCAAGTAGTACGCTTCAGAGAAACTAGATTTGGGTGAAGGAAGGGACCTTGAATTAGAAGGTCCTTCCTCAACGGCAGCCTCCACAGTGGCAGAGACGACATGTCCACCAGATCCGCATACCAAATTGTTACGGTACCAACTGTGTACCAAGGGTAATACCAAATGAACAATGTCCTGCATAGGGAATCAGCAATTCACAACCCAGCCAGTTTCAGGTTTAAAACAGAATGACATTTATTAAAGGCTAGATGCCTAGTATTTATACAGGTTTGACCCCAGATGGGGGGGTTGAAAGACTCTTGTACATTTAGATAAAAAGGGGAAGACGCCCTTTTATGAAACAGTAGAATTACATTACTTAAATACTTTACTTAGGCAGATAACAACTTAAACACATTTGGCTTGTCTTATCACCTAGCGTCTGCTCTATGAGGGTGATTAAACAATGGCCTGTTTATTACTTAAATGTAATTATAGCACACAATAGCTGAGGCCAGAAAACCTGTCTTTAGAAATTAGTTTCTTAGCTAAACACAATTAACTCCTTCAGTCCTGACAGAAGGGTCTGTCACATATCTCCCCCCTTGTGGAACACTCCGGCAGACCCGGCTTGACCCTTTGGCGGGTCAACCTGGGGATGACCGGACTAGGAGGTGGTAGGCATGTCAGTTTGCTGGGACAATCCATTTGTATTCCCGTTATGAGAGAGAATTCCTGTCCATACAAACAAGGGTTCAACTTCCTCAGTGCCCAGACTAGGGCTAAACAGTCCTTCAAAATCTCATCAGCTTCTTTACGAGTTTTCTGTACCTGCTCTTTATAGGTATCCACAATCCCTTCATACTGACATAGGGTGCCCTTGAGTTGCTGCACCTCACTATGAGCCAGCGTCAGCTTCTCCTCAAGTGTCGCTAAGTTTGTCTTTAATGTTTCATGTTCCACTCTCAAGCTGGTGTTTTCTGCAGTCTGTCGGTGCAGCTTGTTTAGCAGAGATTCACGTTCTAAACGTGCTTTTTCCTCTGCACTCCTCTTCTCCTTCATCAGCGCATTGTAACGGGACTTCCACGTATCAATAGCAGATAGAGATTTACTGAGCTCAGCGTCCTGGGGCTTAGCAGCAGGGGGGTCAGTCTCTGCTGCACGGATCTGAGCACGGGTAGTCACAGGGTTAACATCAGCGGGACCCATGGGAGCATAGACAGAAACAAGGGGAGCCAAGTCATTTCCAAGAAGAACATCAGCAGGTAAGTCCTTCTTGACCCCCACATTCACAGGTCTAGCGCCCACTCCCCAATCCAAATGTACCCTGGCAACAGGTAGGCTGAACACATCGCCCCCTGCTACCCTCACAGCCACAGTGTCTCCAGTGTACTGTTTCTCAGACACCAAGTTCTTTTGAAGCAAGGTCATGGTAGCACCAGTATCCCGTAGACCACTGACCTTCTTCCCATTCACTTTAACCAGTTGCCGGTTATTCCGGTGGGCAGCTTGCACAAGGTCTGCCTCATGTAGGATGCTCCAGCATTCTTGCGCCTCTACGTAGCGGGCCGCAGGCTGAGGGTTACGTGTGATTCCGCCGGCAGGTCTTCTCCAGGACTGTGCTTGGTTCGCTGCATTTAGGGGACACTCTGGTCTTTTGTGCCCTAGTTGCTTACATCCAAAGCATCGAATCGGTTGTGAGTAGCCCCGCGAATTGAACCGGGCTCTCTGAGGGTAGTTCGTGGCCAGATGCCGTGTGGTATAGCGGTGCGCCGGGGGTTGGTAACTGGCAGCTGCTGGGGTGACTGGGGGTCTGTACTCCACTCTAGCAGGGGGCTTAGTGGTAGCAGTGTCCAGTTTGCGGGCATCCGTATACTCATCTGCCAAGCGAGCCGCTTCATGCAGGGTGGAGGGTTTACGGTCCCGAACCCACTCTCGAACTCCTGCGGGTAACTTGTCGAAGCAATGTTCCAACAGGAATAGCTGCAGCACCTCTTCCCCAGATACGGCTTGGCACCCCGCTATCCAGTGAGCTGCTGTGCGGTGCACCTTACATGCCCACTCAAGGTAGGAATCTCCAGCTAATTTAACAGTGTCTCTGAACCGCCTCTGGTATGCCTCCGGTGTAACCGCATACCTGGAGAGCAGAGCCTCTTTTACAGTATTATAATCCCCGACTTCCTCATCTGGAATGGCCCGAAAAGCCTCACTGGCCTGGCCGGATAATTTTCCGGATAATATCGTGACCCAGTCCTCTGCGGGTACCTTGTGTAGTGTACATTGCCTCTCAAAATCCGCAAGGTACCCATCAATCTCTCCTTCTGTTTCCAGGAAGTTTTTAAAAGCTGCAAAATTTACTTTTCTCTTTTCCACTGGGTTTGCTGCAGCGCCGTTTTGGCGAAGTAGGTTGGCTTCCACAGCTGCTATGACCCGGTCGATAATTTCCGCAGATGGGTTGGGGCCATAATGTGCCAGTCTTATTTTGACAGCCCGGTCAAAACTTGCTTCTTCGGGGGTTCTGTCTGATATGCTGAGCCCATTGGTTCCTTCTGTCCCTGGTACTCTTTCCATCTTAGTCAGTATTGTAATAATCCCCATCTTCCTGAGGTTACTGGCTTGTGTAGTTGCTCTTCTGGGCGATAAGGTTCATTCCGTCGCTTGCCACCAATGTTACGGTACCAACTGTGTACCAAGGGTAATACCAAATGAACAATGTCCTGCATAGGGAATCAGCAATTCACAACCCAGCCAGTTTCAGGTTTAAAACAGAATGACATTTATTAAAGGCTAGATGCCTAGTATTTATACAGGTTTGACCCCAGATGGGGGGGTTGAAAGACTCTTGTACATTTAGATAAAAAGGGGAAGACGCCCTTTTATGAAACAGTAGAATTACATTACTTAAATACTTTACTTAGGCAGATAACAACTTAAACACATTTGGCTTGTCTTATCACCTAGCGTCTGCTCTATGAGGGTGATTAAACAATGGCCTGTTTATTACTTAAATGTAATTATAGCACACAATAGCTGAGGCCAGAAAACCTGTCTTTAGAAATTAGTTTCTTAGCTAAACACAATTAACTCCTTCAGTCCTGACAGAAGGGTCTGTCACACAAATCTTCTGAGGTCAAGCCGGTGCGATGAGGCTCTCTCCCGTCTGATTCGAGCAATGACCAGAGGAAGAAGAGCAAACTGAGGAAATATGTATGCTAGACTGAAGGTCCAAGGAGCCGCCAAGGCATCAGTTCTGCCTGGGGATCCCTGGACCTCGACCCGTACCTTGGAAGCTTGGCATTCTGCCGAGACGCCATGAGATCCAATTCCGACTGACCCCACTTGAGGATCAAATTGGAGAACACTTCCCGAAGGAGTTCCCACTCCCCTGGATGAAAGGTCTGCCTGCTCTGAAAGTCCGCCTCCCAGTTGTCCACCCCTGGGATGTGGATCGCCGACAGACAGCAAGTATGGGCATCCGCCCACTGAATTATTTTTGTTACCTCTATCATCGCTAAGGAACTTCTCGTTCCTCCCGGATGATTGATGTAAGCCACTGAAGTTATATTGTCCGACTGGAACCTGATAAATTAAACCAAGGCTAACTGAGGCCAGAAGAGCATTGAAGATCGCTCTTAGCTCCAGAATGTTTATGGGAAGAACAGACACTGTCTGAGTCCACACTCCCTGGGCTTTTAGGGAGCCCCAGAATGCACCCCAACCTAGAAGGCTGGTGTCTGTTGTTACAATCACCCAGGATGGCCTGCGAAAGCAAGTCCCCTGAGAGAGATGATCCAGAAACAACCACCATTGAAGAGAATCCCTTGTCTCCTGTTCCAGTAGTATTCGAGGAGACAAGTCAGCATAATCTCTGTTCCACTGCCTCAGCATGCTTAGCTGCAGAGGTCTGAGGTGGAACCGAGCAAACGGGATGATGTCCATTGCTGCCACCATCAGCCCGATGACCTCCATGCACTGAGCCACTGAAGTCCGAGGAGTGGACTGAAGAGCTAGACAAGTATCGAAAATCTTTGATTTCCTGTCTTCTGTCAGAAAAATCTTCATAGATATTGAGTCTATTATTGTTCCTAAGAAAGATACCCTTGTGTTTGGCATTAAGGAGCTTCCAACCGTGAGATCGCAGGAAGGACAACAAAGTTTTCATGTGTAAACTCGCTTGTTGAAGGGATGGCCCCTGGACCAGGATGTCGTCCAGAGAGGGCGCCACTGCAATGCCCCGTAATCGAATCACCACCAATAACGACCCCGAACCTTTGAAAAAATTCTGCGAACTGTGGCAAGACCAAAGGGAAGAGCCACGAATTGGAAGTGCTTGTCTTGAAAAGCAAACCTCAGAAACTTGTGATGATCCTTGTGAATGGGAACATGCAGGTATGCATCCTTTAAATCCACAGTTGTCATGAACTGAACCTCTTGGACCAAGGGGAGAATGGAATGAATAGTTTCCATCTTGAAGGACGGTACTCAGAGAAATTTGTTTAGACTCTTGAGATCTAAAATCGGTCTGAAGGATCCTTCTTTTTGGGAACCCACAAACAGATTGGAATAAAATCCCAGACCCCGTTCCCGATTCAGGACAGGAACTATCACTCCCATGTCGAAGAGGTCTCTTACACAACGTAAGAACGCCTCTCTTTTTGTCTGGTCTACAGATAATCTTGAGAGCAGACACCTGCCTCTGGGAAGAAAACTTTTTAACTCTATTTTGTATCCCTGGGACACTATGTACTGCCCAGGGATCCAAAACATCTCGAGCCCAAGCCTGAGCGAAGAAGGAAAGTCTGCCCCCCACAAGATCCGGTCCCGGATCGGGGGCATACCCTTCATGCTGTCTTAGATTCAATAGCAGGCTTCTTGGATTGTTTTCCCTTATTCCAAGATTGATTGGATCTCCATGCAGGTTAAGATTGTTCCTGCTTGGGAGCAGAGGAGGAAGAATTTCCCTTGAAATTTCGAAAGGAACGAAAATTATTCTGAAGTCCCTTTTGTTTGTTTCTCTTATCCTGCGGGAGAAGATGACCCTTACCTCCCGTAATATCAGAGATTATTCCCGTCAAGCCCGGTCCAAACAAGGTCTTTCCCTTGTAAGGAATTGCTAAAAGTTTAAGCATCCGCAGACCAAGGTTTTAACCATAAGGCTCTGCGAGCTAGAACAGAGAAACCTGAAATCTTTGCTCCCCGCTTAATGACTTGCAGGGAAGCATCCGTAATAAAATAATTAGCTAATTTAAGAGCTTTTATCCTGTCCTGGATCTCCTCCAGGGGAGTTTCAGTCCTAATAGCATCAGATAATGCATCAAACCAATATGCTGCCGCACTGGTGACAGTAGCAATGCACACAGCTGGTTGCCACTGCAAACCCTGGTGTACATACATCTTTTTGAGCAACCCCTCTAGCTTCTTATCCATAGGATCTTTAAACGCACAACTATCCTCTATAGGAATAGTAGTTCTCTTGGCTATAGTGGAAACTGCTCCTTCCACCTTAGGAACTGTCTGCCAAGCCTCCTTGACAGCGTCGGCTATGGGAAACATCTTCTTAAATATAGGAGATCCGATCTCTCCCACTCCTTAATGATAATTTCAGAAGCTCGGTCTGGAACCGGAAAAATATCTATTGATGTAGGAACATCAAAATATTTGTTAAGCTTACTGGATTTTTTAGGATTAATAACGACCGTGTAGTCATTGTCATCAAAAGTAGCTAAAACCTCCTTAAGTAGTAGACTGAGGTGCTCTAGCTTAAACCTGAAAGAAACTACCTCAGTATCAGTAAGAGGAATTACACTGTCCGAATCTGAGATTTCACCCTCACATGCTACCGCGGTATCCTCCTCTTCCGGATTCTGGGAGGAAGCATCCGCAATAGCAAGAACTCTGTCAGAAACCTCTCTGGTTTTCCTCTTACGCTTTCCTTGCAATATTGGAAAAGCAGACAACGCATCTGAAACTGCAGAAGACATAAGGGAAGCGATGTCTTGTAAAGTAACCCCAGCAAGGAGTTATAGAGGAGGAGCAGGGCACTGCTTGTGAGGGCGGTAAACCTTGGGACGCTTGAGGAGAAAGCTGCGGCATAGATTGATTATTGGCATTAGACTCCTGAACAGCATCCTCTTTAGCAAATGATGGTTCAGTAAAAAGTATTTCCCTGTAGCTTAAAGTCCTCTCAATACATGAGGAACAAAAAGGGATTTGCGGTTCCACATTGGCATCCAAGCATTAAGTGACAGCTTGCAAAGACTCTTGGTCCATCTTAACTTTACAATAGGTCACAAAATTTAGCAATATGTAGGTCACAAATTTAATACAGACAAAAAAACTATACTGTCTCTTTAAATAATAAAACGTTCACTTTTTTACTTTTATTAGCGTATGTACTATCGATTAAGAACACCCTGCAGAACACCTCTACACCTCAGCAGTACTTTGCTGAGGTGCCTACCTGTCCTGAGAAGCGACCCTCACTGCATAGACAGGAGCAGTAAAAACTGAACTCTGCAGGCTGATACACGCATCCAAATTCATTGTCAGAGATGCGCAGCAGAATACAAACAAGCGCTGTCTTACTAAGTGCGCAGTTATGACAAACAGGAAGGGAAGCCAAAAAGAATGCGCAATCCTTTTCCCTAGAACCCATCGTGGGCGTGCCAAATTCAGCCATCTCCCGGTCGCATGTATTATTAAAAGCGTCGGGAGATGAAAACCACCAACAGCCAATATGTAATTAAGATGATCCGTGGACTCATTGTGTCATTAAAAAGAAAACAGAATTTATGTTTACCTGATAAATTACTTTCTCCAACGGTGTGTCCGGTCCACGGCGTCATCCTTACTTGTGGGATATTCTCTTCCCCAACAGGAAATGGCAAAGAGCCCAGCAAAGCTGGTCACATGATCCCTCCTAGGCTCCGCCTACCCCAGTCATTCGACCGACGTTAAGGAGGAATATTTGCATAGGAGAAACCATATGATACCGTGGTGACTGTAGTTAAAGAAAATAAATTATCAGACCTGATTAAAAAAACCAGGGCGGGCCGTGGACCGGACACACCGTTGGAGAAAGTAATTTATCAGGTAAACATAAATTCTGTTTTCTCCAACATAGGTGTGTCCGGTCCACGGCGTCATCCTTACTTGTGGGAACCAATACCAAAGCTTTAGGACACGGATGAAGGGAGGGAGCAAATCAGGTCACCTAAATGGAAGGCACCACGGCTTGCAAAACCTTTCTCCCAAAAACAGCCTCAGAAGAAGCAAAAGTATCAAACTTGTAAAATTTGGTAAAAGTGTGCAGTGAAGACCAAGTCGCTGCCCTACATATCTGATCAACAGAAGCCTCGTTCTTGAAGGCCCATGTGGAAGCCACAGCCCTAGTGGAATGAGCTGTGATTCTTTCAGGAGGCTGCCGTCCGGCAGTCTCGTAAGCCAATCTGATGATGCTTTTAATCCAAAAAGAGAGAGAGGTAGAAGTTGCTTTTTGACCTCTCCTTTTACCAGAATAAACAACAAACAAGGAAGATGTTTGTCTAAAATCCTTTGTAGCATCTAAATAGAATTTTAGAGCGCGAACAACATCCAAATTGTGCAACAAACGTTCCTTCTTCGAAACTGGTTTCGGACACAAAGAAGGAACGACTATCTCCTGGTTAATGTTTTTGTTAGAAACAACTTTTGGAAGAAAACCAGGTTTAGTACGTAAAACCACCTTATCTGCATGGAACACCAGATAAGGAGGAGAACACTGCAGAGCAGATAATTCTGAAACTCTTCTGGCAGAAGAAATTGCAACCAAAAACAAAACTTTCCAAGATAATAACTTAATATCCACGGAATGTAAGGGTTCAAACGGAACCCCCTGGAGAACTGAAAGAACTAAGTTGAGACTCCAAGGGGGAGTCAAAGGTTTGTAAACAGGCTTAATTCTAACCAGAGCCTGAACAAAGGCTTGAACATCTGGCACAGCTGCCAGCTTTTTGTGGAGTAACACAGACAAGGCAGAAATCTGTCCCTTCAAGGAACTTGCAGATAATCCTTTCTCCAATCCTTCTTGAAGAAAGGATAGAATCTTAGGAATCTTTACCTTGTCCCAAGGGAATCCTTTAGATTCACACCAACAGATATATTTTTTCCATATTTTGTGGTAAATTTTTCTAGTTACAGGCTTTCTGGCCTGAACAAGAGTATCAATAACAGAATCTGAGAACCCTCGTTTTGATAAGATCAAGCGTTCAATCTCCAAGCAGTCAGCTGGAGTGAGACCAGATTCGGATGTTCGAACGGACCTTGAACAAGAAGGTCTCGTCTCAAAGGTAGCTTCCATGGTGGAGCCGATGACATATTCACCAGATCTGCATACCAAGTCCTGCGTGGCCACGCAGGAGCTATCAAGATCACCGACGCCCTCTCCTGATTGATCCTGGCTACCAGCCTGGGGATGAGAGGAAACGGCGGGAATACATAAGCTAGTTTGAAGGTCCAAGGTGCTACTAGTGCATCTACTAGAGTCGCCTTGGGATCCCTGGATCTGGACCCGTAGCAAGGAACCTTGAAGTTCTGACGAGAGGCCATCAGATCCATGTCTGGAATGCCCCACAGTTGAGTAATTTGGGCAAAGATTTCCGGATGGAGTTCCCACTCCCCCGGATGTAATGTCTGACGACTCAGAAAATCCGCTTCCCAATTTTCCACTCCTGGGATGTGGATTGCAGACAGGTGGCAGGAGTGAGTCTCCGCCCATTGAATGATTTTGGTCACTTCTTCCATCGCCAGGGAACTCCTTGTTCCCCCCTGATGGTTGATGTACGCAACAGTCGTCATGTTGTCTGATTGAAACCGTATGAACTTGGCCTTTGCTAGCTGAGGCCAAGCCTTGAGAGCATTGAATATCGCTCTCAGTTCCAGAATATTTATCGGTAGAAGAGATTCTTCCCGAGACCAAAGACCCTGAGCTTTCAGGGATCCCCAGACCGCGCCCCAGCCCATCAGACTGGCGTCGGTCGTGACAATGACCCACTCTGGTCTGCGGAAGGTCATCCCTTGTGACAGGTTGTCCAGGGACAGCCACCAACGGAGTGAGTCTCTGGTCCTCTGATTTACTTGTATCTTCGGAGACAAGTCTGTATAGTCCCCATTCCACTGACTGAGCATGCACAGTTGTAATGGTCTTAGATGAATGCGCGCAAAAGGAACTATGTCCATTGCCGCTACCATCAAACCTATTACTTCCATGCACTGCGCTATGGAAGGAAGAGGAACGGAATGAAGTGTCCGACAAGAGTTTAGAAGTTATGTTTTTCTGGCCTCTGTCAGAAAAATCCTCATTTCTAAGGAGTCTATTATTGTTCCCAAGAAGGGAACCCTTGTCGACGGAGATAGAGAACTCTTTTCCACGTACACTTTCCATCCGTGAGATCTGAGAAAGGCCAGGACTATGTCCGTGTGAGCCTTTGCTTGAGGAAGGGACGACGCTTGAATCAGAATGTCGTCCAAGTAAGGTACTACTGCAATGCCCCTTGGTCTTAGCACCGCTAGAAGGGACCCTAGTACCTTTGTGAAAATCCTTGGAGCAGTGGCTAATCCGAAAGGAAGCGCCACGAACTGGTAATGCTTGTCCAGGAATGCGAACCTTAGGAACCGATGATGTTCCTTGTGGATAGGAATATGTAGATACGCATCCTTTAAATCCACCGTGGTCATGAATTGACCTTCCTGGATGGAAGGAAGAATTGTTCGAATGGTTTCCATTTTGAACGATGGAACCTTGAGAAACTTGTTTAAGATCTTGAGATCTAAGATTGGTCTGAACGTTCCCTCTTTTTTGGGAACTATGAACAGATTGGAGTAGAACCCCATCCCTTGTTCTCCTAATGGAACAGGATGAATCACTCCCATTTTTAACAGGTCTTCTACACAATGTAAGAATGCCTGTCTTTTTATGTGGTCTGAAGACAATTGAGACCTGTGGAACCTCCCCCTTGGGGGAAGCCCCTTGAATTCCAGAAGATAACCTTGGGAGACTATTTCTAGTGCCCAAGGATCCAGAACATCTCTTGCCCAAGCCTGAGCGAAGAGAGAGAGTCTGCCCCCCACCAGATCCGGTCCCAGATCGGGGGCCAACATTTCATGCTGTCTTGGTAGCAGTGGCAGGTTTCTTGGCCTGCTTTCCCTTGTTCCAGCCTTGCATTGGTCTCCAGGCTGGCTTGGCTTGAGAAGTATTACCCTCTTGCTTAGAGGACGTAGCACTTGGGGCTGGTCCGTTTCTACGAAAGGGACGAAAATTAGGTTTATTTTTGGCCTTGAAAGACCTATCCTGAGGAAGGGCGTGGCCCTTACCCCCAGTGATATCAGAGATAATCTCTTTCAAGTCAGGGCCAAACAGCGTTTTCCCCTTGAAAGGAATGTTAAGGAGTTTGTTCTTGGAAGACGCATCAGCTGACCAAGATTTCAACCAAAGCGCTCTGCGCGCCACAATAGCAAACCCAGAATTCTTTGCCGCTAACCTAGCCAATTGCAAAGTGGCGTCTAGGGTGAAAGAATTAGCCAATTTGAGAGCACGGATTCTGTCCATAATCTCCTCATAAGGAGGAGAATCACTATCGATCGCCTTTACTAGCTCATCGAACCAGAAACACGCGGCTGTAGTGACAGGGACAATGCATGAAATTGGTTGTAGAAGGTAACCCTGCTGAACAAACATCTTTTTAAGCAAACCTTCTAATTTTTTATCCATAGGATCTTTGAAAGCACAACTATCTTCTATGGGTATAGTGGTGCGTTTGTTTAAAGTAGAAACCGCTCCCTCGACCTTGGGGACTGTCTGCCATAAGTCCTTTCTGGGGTCGACCATAGGAAACAATTTTTTAAATATGGGGGGAGGGACGAAAGGTATACCGGGCCTTTCCCATTCTTTATTTACAATGTCCGCCACCCGCTTGGGTATAGGAAAAGCTTCTGGGAGCCCCGGGACCTCTAGGAACTTGTCCATTTTACATAGTTTCTCTGGGATGATCAAATTCTCACAATCATCCAGAGTGGATAATACCTCCTTAAGCAGAGCGCGGAGATGTTCCAACTTAAATTTAAATGTAATCACATCGGGTTCAGCTTGTTGAGAAATTTTCCCTGAATCTGAAATTTCTCCCTCAGACAAAACCTCCCTGGCCCCCTCAGACTGGTGTAGGGGCATTTCAGAACCATTATCATCAGCGTCCTCATGCTCTTCAGTATCTAAAACAGAGCAGTCGCGCTTACGCTGATAAGTGGGCATTTTGGCTAAAATTGGTTTTGATAGAATTATCCATTACAGCCGTTAATTGTTGCATAGTAAGGAGTATTGGCGCGCTAGATGTACTAGGGGCCTCCTGAGTGGGCAAGACTCGTGTAGACGAAGGAGGGAATGATGCAGTACCATGCTTACTCCCCTCACTTGAGGAATCATCTTGGGCATCATTTTCAGTGTCACATAAATCACATTTATTTAATAAAAACTACAGTTAAACACTAAAAAACTCTAAGCCATCTCCGTGGAGATGTTGCCTGTACAACGGCAAAGAGAATGACTGGGGTAGGCGGAGCCTAGGAGGGATCATGTGACCAGCTTTGCTGGGCTCTTTGCCATTTCCTGTTGGGGAAGAGAATATCCCACAAGTAAGGATGACGCCGTGGACCGGACACACCTATGTTGGAGAAATAAAGATATTCCTTATGATATAACCATAATGTCTAAAGATAACATGTGCCTTTATTGTCCTGCCACTGCCAATGAAGGGTTTAATAATCCACAGTTTGCAGTGCAAGTGGGCTGCTAGTGGGACAGAGGGAAGAAGCCTTGGCAACACAGACAAAAGCCAAATGATTATCTCCATATATTTCTGCTTCGTATATGGAGCAATAAAGCAGAACTTGTACAGCCAGAGATTCTACAAAGAGGAGATCAAATAATTAATGCAAGAAGGAACAAATTATAAGTAGAATGCACGTGCAAGTAGCGACATAACAAGCACAGTATCTATGAGAGTACAACTAGACATGATCAGTCATTTTTGGATAGTAAGAAATAACTTATACAGTGAGCAGATTTGGGCGATGACTCTACCTATGCCCAGGTTACAGGTGTGTGCAGCAGAAAGCAATTTCCTATTAGCTACTAATAACTGTAGAGGTCCAATACTCACAGTAGCAAAGTGTTCTATGCCTTCAACTATCATAAGGAAGAACTGTAGTACACAGCATAGGAATTAGTAAAGTCTGTATGCAAGAATGCAGGGGGCTATACAGCCTATTGCTGCTTGTGCATTAACAATGAAAGGGATCAACTCACTGTGGGTAATAGACCCTTAACCTCTGAATAAATAAAGGAAATATAGCAGATATTTGTTTTAGGTTGCTTTCATTTCCCTGGACAGTAGATTTATTTTTAATAAATATATTGATTTTTAATGAAACTCTAAAGAAGAAGAAATGCTACTTGGTAAAAAATGGCCACCAGAAAGTAAAATGCTGCAATGAAAAAAAAAAAAAAAAAAAGAGGGGAGTGGGGACAAACAGCTATTTCAGACAAGATTTTCCAATAACCAGAACCTATAAATAACACATGAAAGAAATGTGTAAATCTCTAAAACACTAGCCCCCTCCAGTGGAGGAAACTAAAACTGGTCTATGAGGAAACCGATAGTGCTCATAAGACCATTAAAAGCTAAAATGGAATAGATCTGATTATAGTGCAGGGGCTCCTGGTGCATACCCTCTCTTCAGTGGGAAGCTGAAATTAGGTATAACAGAAATGGAATGAGGGATGGGCCAAAGGCTTGTTTAAGAAACCCTGAGACCTACAAAATACAAATAAATCTATTTAACTGTAAAAGGCAGAACATGAGAACATAAATGATCTTACATAAAGCAGAAAAGTCCTGAGATGTAATCTGACAGTGTTCTAAATCTTTTTATAATTGCTCTACGGCTTGAACATAACTATGTGTTTTACACACAGTTAAAACCAACCAATGCACTGGTGATCCTGAGCTGAACTCAGATGGAAAATGGCTGATACACGCATACAACCCCTGACTTACCCGCCCTTTTAAGTTCCAGTCCAGTAGTGTATTAATGATCCCCAGCTGACTTTAGTTATACATTTAAACAATACTGCAAAAGAGAATTTTAATATTGCTACTCTGTGTCCCTGGAAGATTAAAATATCTAACATAAAGAATTACGAACATCTATGAAGTAGCTATTCTCAGGGTGTCTTAATTTAGTGTTGCAGTATGAAAAACAAACTCTAATAAAAAAATAAAAAAAGAACAAAGGAAGAGTAATATATATCTAAATATATATCGACAATATATATCTAAATAAGCAAAACAGCATACCTTGCTGAAAGATTTCATATTTTTCTCCTCCGTTAAGGCCTTCGTCAGATACTGCTGATTTCCACTCAGCTGGTCGTCTCCTTTAATTTCCACAAAATTGATTTCTTCTCGCCCACGATTTCTCTTTCCTTGCAGGCGCTTAAACTTCAAACAAATGCAAAGGAAAGAAAATTCAACCCAAACTGGTTTTTAAAATAGTAACCTGTTACACTTCAAAATAAAATGTGGGACCTCTAAAATGGAATATAGATAGATTTGTGAATTCATACATTATTTTATATATATATATATATTTGCTGGTTCATTTGCAGATAAATTACAAAACATGGTTAATTATAATAAGAAAATCACTGCAGCTTAATTAAATCAAACAGCAAAATAATGCAGGTTGGAAGTTATATATAGAGAACATGGTCTCTGTGGTAGGAGGCAGGTTCTGCAACATTAATTACTAATAAAGTCTAGCTGCCAAAATAAAAATTTATATATATATATATGTAAAAAAATAAATCATGCTACATTGTTCCCCCTGAAGGTTAAATATATATTTTTGTTCTTACAGCTTCATCTTCCATAAACGAGGAGTCATTTGATGCAGTTTCTCTCTGAGATGAGGAATTACCTTCAGAGTTCTGGAAGTACTCACTATTGTAGTAATCCTGTAAAAAACAAATCAGAGGTTGTTATAAAATGGTTAATTTATGCTTGAAGGAAGGTATTAATGTGATGCAAATAATGCCACCATTTAAAGAAGAAAAAATTGAAATCAAAGGTCTAGGCTTAATTTCTTTTATTAAGTTTAGCAATTCTCCCAATGTAATACTTAGTATAATAGAAATTATAACAATATGTATTTATAATTTTAAAATTATTTTACCCTTATATTCATTTTTTAACTTAATTTGTGCAAGGTCTAACACTCAATGTCATAGCCCCACAAAGGGACTGGGATCTCTACAGGAAGGCATACATAGCTTGAGGTCATAAATTCTCGAGAGCAACTTGAGCTGGCTTACTGTTAAATGAATGCTAGAGAAAAAGGAAGTCAGTTTGTTGCCCATGCAGAATGCAACTTAAGTTCTCAGTATGTCAGCTTATGTTACTTTAGGCAAGTGGTTACACAGAATTTGAGAGCTCATTTTTCAATAAATTAAGTAAATAGTTTTTTTTAACACAATACGTTTCTTGTTATGTTTATGTTGATTTAACATTTTTTTACTAACGGAGCTCTGTTTTATATCCCTTTAACTGGGTGTTAACCAGGGACATATTTTGCATGACACCCTAAACCATTGGTTTTCAAACCTCTCCTCAGGCCTCCCTAAAGGCCACACTCTGAGGATGTCTGAACTGGAGCACAGGTAATCCTTAAAACCTGGCCTCTTGGGGAGGCCTGTGGACAACCAGTGCCCTGAGCTGAATCTGCGCATCACCTAGTCATGTGATATTATAGCAAAGAGTGTTTGGTTTTATTTTGACAATACACCCTTACCTCATAGTTTACTGGTTTGAAAGTTTTATTTAGTTTATTCTGTATTTAGTTAATTTCTAAAATGTTATCACTGGGTCTGCATCTGGGATAAAATAACTGTGGCCCCAACCACACCATCCTCTTAGGCGACAGCCCTATCATTACCCAACCATAAAGCACCACATCTTAGAAAACAATTATTTTTAAACCCAATGAACCAGAAATTTAAAAGGAAATATTCTTTATTTATTTAATGTTATTTTTATGTTTGGGAGCCTCAACACATTCCAGCTAATGCGAAGGTAATGGCCGGTGACTGGTCTTGCTGAGGAGCTGCATTGTGTTGTGGCTCTCAAAAAAGCATTAACTGAACTATGTGTTTAACCCTGCAGGTTAGCAAGGGACACATGCCCCTCAGTGGCCAACAAATCTGTTTAAAATGTAGAAACAATACAGTGGCATTTGTATATAGATCTATATATATAACAACTCAAAAGGTTAGGAGCCAGGGGTAAAATTCTAGGAGCCAGTGGCTCCATGGCTCCTAGGTTTGTGGAGCCCTACTCTAATGAATGACATAATTTAATATTTGATTTTGTCCCTTTTAAATAAAAAAACAAAATTTATGCTTACCTGATAAATTTCTTTCTTTTGCGATGTACCGAGTCCACGGATTCATCCTAACTTGTGGGATATTGTCCTTCCTGACAGGAAGTATAAAAGAGAGCACCACAGCAGACCTGTCTATATAGCTCCCCCCTTAACTCCACCCCCCAGTCATTCGACCAAAGGCCAAGGAAGAAAAGGAGAAACTATAAGGTGCAGAGGTGACTGAAGTTTACATAAAAAATACTATCTCTCTTGAATAGACAGGGCGGGCCGTGGATTCGGTACATCGCAAAAGAAAGAAATTTATCAGGTAAGCATAAATTTTGTTTTCTTTTGCATGATGTACCGAGTCCACGGATTCATCCTAACTTGTGGGATACCGATACCAAAGCTTTAGGACACGGATGAAGGGAGGGACAAGACAGGAACCTAAACGGAATGCACCACTGCTTGCAAAACCTTTCTCCCAAAAATAGCCTCAGAAGAAGCAAAAGTATCAAATTTATAAAATTTTGAAAAGGCATGAAGCCTTATAAATCTGTTCAAAGGAAGCATCATTTTTAAAAGCCCATGTGGAAGCTACCACTCTAGTAGAATGAGCTGTAATCCTTTCAGGAGGCTGCTGTCCAGCAGTCTCATAAACCAAACGGATGATGCTTTTCAGCCAAAAGGAAAGAGAAGTCGCCGTAGCCTTTTGACCCCTACGCTTTCCAGAATAGACAACAAACGAAGAAGATGTTTGACGAAAATCTTTGGTTGCCTGCAAATAAAATTTCAAAGCACGAACCACGTCCAAGTTGTGCAACAGACGTTTCGTCTTACAAGAAGGATTAGGACACAGAGAAGGAACAACGATTTCTTGATTCATATTCCTGTTAGTAACAACCTTAGGTAGGAACGCAGGCTTGGTACGCAAGACCACCTTATCAGCATGGAACACAAGATAAGGAGAGTCACATTGTAATGCAGATAGTTCAGAAACTCTTCGAGCTGAAGAGATAGCAACTAGGAACAAAACTTTCCAAGATAAAAGCTTAATATCTATGGAATGCATGGGTTCAAACGGAAACCCCTGAAGAACTCTAAGAACTAAATTTAGACTCCATGGCGGAGCAATAGGTTTAAACACAGGCTTAATTCTAACTAAAGCCTGAACGTCTGGAATATCTGCCAGATGCTTGTGCAACAAAATAGACAGAGCAGATATCTGTCCCTTTAGGGAACTAGCTGATAATCCTTTCTCCAATCCCTCTTGGAGAAAAGACAAAATCCTAGGAATCCTGATTTTACTCCAGGAAAAGCCTACGGATTCGCACCAAAAAAGATATTTACGCCATATCTTATGATAAATTTTCCTGGTAACAGGCTTTCGAGCCTGAATCAAGGTATTTATGACTAACTCAGAGAAACCCCGCTTTGATAGAATCAAGCGTTCAATCTCCAAGCAGTCAGTTGCAGAGAAATTAGATTTGGATGCTTGAATGGACCTTGAATCAGAAGGTCCTGTCTCAATGGCAGGGACCATGGTGGAAGGGATGACATGTCCACCAGGTCTGCATACCAAGTCCTGCGTGGCCACGCAGGCGCTATCAAAATCACTGATGCTCTCTCCTGTTTGATTCTGGCAATCAGACGTGGAAGGAGAGGGAAAGGTGGAAACACATAAGCCAGGTTGAACGACCAGGGTACTGCTAGAGCATCTATCAGTACAGCCTGAGGATCCCTTGACCTGGAGCCGTAACGAGGAAGTTTGGCGTTCTGACGAGACGCCATCAGATCCAACTCTGGTGTGCCCCATAGCCGAACCAGCTGAGCAAACACCTCCGGATGGAGTTCCCACTCCCCCGGATGAAAAGTCTGACGACTTAGAAAATCTGCCTCCCAGTTCTCTACACCTGGGATATAGATCTCTGACAGATGGCAAGAGTGAGCCTCTGCCCATTGGATTATCCTTGAGACTTCTATCATCGCTAAGGAACTCTTTGTTCCGCCCTGATGATTGATATAAGCCACAGTCATGATGTTGTCCGACTGAAACCTGATGAATCTGGCCGAAGCCAGCTGAGGCCATGCCTGGAGAGCACTGAATATCGCTCTTAATTCCAGAATATTTATCGGTAGGAGAGCCTCTTCCCGAGTCCACAAACCCTGAGCATTCAGGGAATTCCAGACTGCACCCCAGCCCAGAAGACTGGCGTCTGTTGTCACTATAACCCATTCTAGCCTGCGGAAACACATTCCCTGGGACAGATGATCCTGTGACAACCACCAAAGAAGAGAGTCTCTGGTCTCTTGATCCAGATTTATCGGAGGAAATAAATCCACATAATCCCCATTCCACTGATTGAGCATGGATAGTTGCAGTGGTCTGAGATGCAAGCGAGCAAACGGAACTATGTCCATTGCCGCTACCATTAGTCCGATTACCTCCATACACTGAGCCACTGACGGCCGAGGAATAGAATGAAGAGCTCGGCAGGTGGACAAAATCTTTGATTTCCTGACCTCCGTCAGAAATATTTTCATGTCCACCGAGTCTATCAGAGTCCCTAGAAATGAAACTCTTGTGAGGGGGAAAGAGAACTCTTTTTTACGTTCACTTTCCACCCGTGAGACCTTAGAAAGGCCAACACTAAGTCCGTGTGAGGAAGGACGACGCTTGAATTAGAATGTCGTCTAGATAAGGCACCACTGCTATGCCCCGTGGCCTTAGAACCGCCAGAAGGGACCCTAGCACCTTCGTGAAGATTTGCGGCGCCGTGGCCAACCCAAAAGGAAGAGACACAAACTGATAATGCTTGTCCAGAAAGGCGAACCTGAGGAACTGGTGATGATCTTTGTGGATAGGAATGTGCAGATACGCATCCTTTAAGTCCACGGTGGTCATATATTGACCCTCCTGGATCAATGGTAAGATAGTCCGAATGGTCTCCATCTTGTAAAGATGGAACTCTTAGGAATTGGTTTAGGATCTTGAGATCCAGAATTGGTCTGAAGGTTCCCTCCTTTTTTGGTAACTATAAACAGATTGGAGTAGAACCCCTGCCCCTGTTCTGCTTTTGGAACTGGGCAGATCACTCCCATGGTAAAAAGGTCTTCTACACAGCGTAAGAACGCCTCTCTTTTTGTCGGGTTTACAAATAATTGAGAAAGATGGAACCTCCCCCTTGGAGGGGAATCCTTGAAATCTAGAAAGTATCCCTGGGTTACAATTTCTACTGCCCAGGAATCCTGAGCGTCTCTTGCCCAGGCCTGAGCAAAGAGAGAGAGTTTGCCCCTACTAGATCCGGTCCCGGATCTGGGGCTACCCCTTCATGCTGACTTAGTGGCAGCAGCAGGCTTTTTGGCCTGTTTACCCTTGTTCCAAGCCTGATTAGGTCTCCAGGATGGCTTGGATTGAGCAAAGTTCCCCTCTTGCTTTGCAGCAGGGGAAGAGGTAGAGGGACCACTCTTGTCTGAAATGATCTCTTTCAATGCAGGCCCGAATAGGGTCTTACCTTTGAAAGGGATGGACAAAAGCTTAGATTTAGATAACACATCAGCTGACCAGGACTTAAGCCATAACGCTCTACGCGCTAAAATGGCAAAACCTGAATTCTTAGCCGCTAATTTAGCAAGATGAAAAGCGGCATCTGTAATAAAAGAATTAGCCAACTAACAGCCTTAATTCTGTCCAAAATATCATCTAGTGGGGTCTCCATCTGAAGAGCCTCTTCTAGAGCCTCAAACCAAAAGGCAGCTGCAGTGGTTACAGGAACAATCCATGCTTTAGGTTGAAGAAGAAAACCTTGATGAACAAAAATTTTCTTTAGGAGACCCTCTAATTTTTTATCCATAGGATCAATGAAAGCACAACTGTCTTCAATAGGTATAGTTGTACGCTTAGCCAGGGTAGAAATTGCTCCCTTCAACTTAGGGACCGTCTGCCATGAGTCCTTTATGGTGTCAGAAATGGGAGACATTTTCTTAAAAACAGGAGGGGGAGAGAACAGAATACCTGGTTAATCCCACTCCTTAGTAACAATATCCGAAATCCTTTTAGGGACCGGAAACACATCAGTGTAAACAGGAACCTCTAAATATTTGTCCATTTTACACAATTTCTCTGGAACTACAATAGGGTCACAATCATCCAGAGTAGCTAAAACCTCCCTGAGCAATAAGCGGAGGTGCTCTAGCTTAAATTTAAATGCCGTCATATCTGAATCTGTCTGAGAGAACATCTTTCCTGAATCAGAAATCTCTCCCTCGGACAGCAAATCCCTCATCCCTACCTCAGAACATTGTGAGGGAATATCGGATACGGCAACTAAAGCGTCAGAAGGCTCAGCATTTGTTCTTAACCCAGAGCTACTGCGCTTCCCTTGCAACCCAGGCAGCTTAGATAAAACCTCTGTGAGGGTAGTATTCCTAACTGAAGCCATATCTTGCAAGGTGAAAGAATTAGACGCACTAGAAGTACTCGGCGTCGCTTGTGCGGGCGTTACTGGTTGTGACACTTGGGGAGAACTAGATGGCAAAACCTGATTTGCTTCTGTCTGAGAATCATCTAATGCCAAACTTTTATAAGTCAAAATATGCTGTTTGCAATTTATAGACATATCAGTACAAGTGGGACACATTCTAAGAGGGGGTTCCACAATGGCTTCTAAACAAATTGAACATTGAGTTTCCTCAGTGTCAGACATGTTTAACAGACTAGTAATAAAGCAAGCAAGCTTGGAAAACACTTTATTTAATGAAAAAAACACAATTTGCAAAAACGGTACTGTGCCTTTAAGAGAAAAAAAAGGCATACACAAACTGCAAAACAGGTTAAAATTGCTTCAATTTTTCTGAAATTTTAACAGTGTACCCACTAAGCTTTAGAAGGATTGCACCACAAGTTAATAAGCAATAAACCCCCAAATGAAAAAAACGGATTGAAATATGTCTAAAACCGGTTAAAACTCCTGTTAGCACCCCTACCTGCCCCTAGGAAGTGATAATATGGGTTTTAAAGCTTCAATTAGTCTCTCAGAAGACTCTCAGGACCTCAGGAGAAGTTGCTTGCTGCTTGTAAATGTAGGCCCTGCCTGCTGGGGCCTACACAAAACTAACAAACCCTGCCTGAAAGCCATGTGGGTTATAAACAACCCCAAAGAACCCTCAAGCAAATGTCCTATAAAACAGAAAACGTTACTCCCAGACTGAGTGCCCACAAAAAATTAACCCTTTATGCAAGCTAGTAAAAACCTCTGATAACACTAGGATTACTGCTTCCCCTTCCCCTAATGGGGACACTGTCAGCCTTTCTAAGTTAACACAGTCTCTGCAGAAAACATGACTGAACATACCTCATTGCTGTATAGCAAGAAACAGTTTCTCACACTGAAGTTTTCCTGTACTCCTCAGCTTCTGTGGGAACAGCAGTGGACCTTAGTTACAAATGCTAAGATCATCATCCTCCAGGCAGAAATCTTCATCTATGTCCTGCATGAGAGTAAATAGTACAACACTGGTACCATTTAAAAATAACAAACACTTGATTGAAGATAAAATAAAACTAACAGTTTAACACCTCTTCTCTTTACTCTTCCTGCTTAGAGCCAGCAAAGGAGAATGACTGGGGGGTGGAGTTAAGGGGGGAGCTATATAGACAGCTCTGCTGTGGTGCTCTCTTTGCTACTTCCTGTCAGGAAGGACAATATCCCACAAGTTAGGATGAATCTGTGGACTTGGTACATCATGCAAAAGAAAAAATTACTTCTGGGTTCTGATTTTTTCTTTATTTGCATGACTTCCTGCATACATCATCTCAAATACATTTGTCTACACATGCATATGTTAGCCAATTCCACTGTTATTTGACACATTAGTATGTTATGACACAATGGTTCAGCCTACTAGGTCTATAAAAATATACTTTCTCCCGAGTTAAAAAAAGATAGCTTACTACTTGGTTGTGCTTAGATGTGCTGACGTACCTGATAGTAGCTAGAGCCAGATGAATTGCCATACTCAGGGTAATGACTATATGGGTGAACACTGTACTCTTCTCCAGTTGTGGATCCCCATTGAGTATTAGAGTTTGAAACTGTCTGGGTTTTAAATTCTAAAGGTGCATTAGCTGCATCATTTGGAAGTTCTACTGGTTCTGTACCAGGAGGAGGGTCTTCTTTAACTGTTGGCACAGAGTACGTGTAGCTTTCAATGTTCACAGCAGGAATCTCATTTGGGGTCTCCGATAGTGAAAAGAAGTTGCCTTGCTGGAATTCCTCATCACTCTCCTCCTCCTCCTCCTGTGTTATCTGCTTAGTTACTTGCAGGGCAGCATTCTTAGCTGCAGCCTTAATAGCAGATGGGGATGGCGTGTGGGAAACCTCTGATTTGGAAACAGTTCTAGGCTTTGTGTGCGGAGCGTTTTTATGTATTTTTGTTTCACTGGGAGTGTCGGATGCTTTCTTAGTGAAGTTGTATGGTAGAGTCTGGCGTTTGGAGTCTGCCATATTTGCATTTTTAGGTTGAGGAAGCAAAGCTGATAAACCAAAACCTTCTTTAGATACCTGAAAAGTAAAGGACATGAAACAAAAAAAATAAAAAAAATATAAATACATATTTTATGCTTGTGTAAGTACATCCATGTCTACCAATTGAGCTGTGACGTTACCTTCACGAAACAGTGAGCAACTAATACTTGGTTAAAGAAACATGAAACGCTGCAGAATCTGTTGGCGCTCTACAAATAACCGATAATAATAATAATGAAACCCAAACACTTTCTTTCATGGTTCAGATAAATCATACAATTTAAAAATAAACTTTCCAAATGGCTTCTATTATCTAATATGCTATATTCTCCCAGTAGGTAGGCCGAGGAGCTGGAAGCTTGGAGCCAACTGGTGGCACATATATGCCTCATCACTGGTTTACCAATGTGTTCAGCTAGTTCCCAAGTAGTCCATTGCTGCTCATTTAATAAAGGATACCAAGAGAATGAAGGGAAATCGATAATAGTAAATTGGAAAGCTGATTAAAATGACATGTTCTATCTGAATCAGGAAAGCATTTTTGGGGGTTTCATGTCCCTTTAAATTGCAAACAAACACGCACTTCCTGTAAGTTTCAATGTCAGTGTAAGCAGATTTAACTTAGAACATGCTTTTTTCATATAAAATTCACGCTAAACATAGTTTACTACTAAGAACACTTGGAAGTGATTAAAGATGATCATCTTACACAGTTGCTTCTCTTGTAACTACCAAGCGTGTACCATTATATTACCATTTGAATACTAGTTTAGAATTTTGGTGAATTTGAAAATTTAAGATCTCACAAACATAGGGGAAAATATAAATAATAAAAAAAGAAGTAGATACAAGGAAAAGCATGGTGAAAGGTAATGAGGGATTACTGGGAGATAAAAAAATGAAGTAGTGGGAAGGAGAGATGAGTGAAAAAAAAGTGAACAAAGGAATGAAGGTGGCGGAAGCGGAATTTTAAGACTATAAAATGTGTAGGACCGGTAGTATTGAAAGTATAGAAATAAGCAGACACCACTGATTGCTGCAGGTTTCTTAGCTAAAATTGGCTAGTAGTGAATAATATCTTATTTTGCAATGTAAAAGTGACATGAGACACAGATACAAAGAAACCCTTTGCAATATGCTTTTATTATTTGTCCCTATTTTCCTGTAATTTAATGTACTAGTAAATGTTACCATTTGTAAAAAGCTAGTAATGCAATAAATTAAATGTACCTTAGTTCATCAATAAGAAGTGAAGATGCGCAATAACAATTTAGTTGATCACTCTATTATAATAGCCCCCTGCAGCCACCCAACACAAAAATATTGTTTTTCATGAGGTGCCGTTTCCAACTCTTATCTAATAGCTTTGCTAGCCAGCCGGCACTAAAAAAAAAAATGCTTCAGAGCTGTGCATTCATCGATCCTCCAAGCTGGACGTTCCCCCGCTCATTACAGAACAGGAAGAGGAACAGGGCAGAGGATTCCAGCACAGACAGAATAAATAAAAGATAAGATTTTGGAGTATTCATTAGAAAAAATTAAAATACCTTAGAGGTTTTAAATTTAGACGCTACATATTTATAAATGATGTATTAGGAATCAGCATAACTTACCATCACTTTAAAGTTAAATGTAAAAAATAATGTTATATAAGTCTGCACTTAGAACAGCTTTAGAAATCAAAAGATTTGATAGATTTTAGCCTAAAAGTTGCGCTTACCTAGTCTCCTCTCCAGACTCTTCTGATGTCAGACCAGAGTGGGAGCGTGCTACATTCAGTTCATTAGCGCAAACGGGCACGATGTGATTAGACAACGCACCCGCAAACAGCTTTTGAAAAAGAAGACATGATCAGAAGAACCTGGAGAGGAGATCAGGTAAGTGCAGATAATGTTACATAATTCTGCACTATGTCTGTCCCTTTAACTTTGAGAACTGTGGGTTTTCCATTTCCAAGAATGGGAAGCACACACTGCAGACTTCATAAGCCTAACTGCTATATATCTGGCAAGACATAGCAAATCAATGCAAGTTTTGCTAACAAAATGACAGTAGCAAGCCTTGTCTATTTCAATAACAAGTCTGGATTGGCTCCTCTAGGTAGGTGTCTAGAGAACTACATGGCAGGAAATAGTGCTGCCATTTATTGCTAAGCATAATATTAAAGCAAAACTACTGCTATATAATGCTCAAAACACGTGCATGCTCCTGAGCTTTATTTCCCAACAAAATTTAAGCTTAATTGGTAAATTTCTTTCTTTCCGAATATGGAGAGTCCACAACGTCATTCAATTACTAGTGGGAATATCACTATCAATATCAAGAGGAGGCAAAGAGCACCACAGCAAAGCTGTTAAGTGTCACTCCCCTACCCATACTCCCCAGTCATTCGAGCAAAGGGAAATGGAAAAAGAATAAACACAAATGTGTAGAGGTGCCTGAGGTTTAGTCAAAAATAACTGTCTTAATAAAGGGTGTGGTCGTGGACTCTCCATATCCAGAAAGAAAGAAATGTATCATCAGGTAAGCATAAATTTTGTTTTGTTTTCTTTCCTAAGATATGGAGAGTCCACAACGTCATTCAATTACTAGTGGGAACCAATACCCAAGCTAGAGGACACAGAAAGAACAGGGAGGGTGAATAAGACAGGCAGACCTAAACAGAAGGCACCACTGTTTGAAGAACCTTTCTCCGAAAAGAGGCCTCAGCCAAAGCAAAAGTATAAAATTTGGAAAATTTGGAAAAAGTATGCAGAGAGGACCAAGTTGCAGCCTTGCAAAGCTGTTCTCCAGAAGCTTCATCTTTGAAAGCCCAAGAAGAGGAGACAGCCCTAGTGCAATGAGCTGCAATTCTCTCAGGAGGCTGCTGTCCTGAAGAACAGCCTTATCCGCATGAAATATAAGGTAAGGCGAATCACACTGCAAAGCCGAGCAGAAGAGATAGCAATAAGAAACAAAACCTTCCAAGATAGTAACTTAATATCTATGGAATGCATTGGCTCAAACGGAGCCTGCTGCAAAACTAAGAACAAGATTAAGGCTCCAAGGAGGAGCAACAAGTTTAAACACAGGCCTGATTCTGACCAGGCCCTGACAAAAAGATTGAACATCTGGCACATCCACCAGACGCTTGTGTAACAAAATAGATAATGCAGAAATATGACCTTTCAGAGAACTGATTGATAACCCTTTCTCCAGACCTTCCTGTCTGAAGAACAGACAAAAAAATCTAGGAATCCTGACCCTACTCCAAGAGTAGCCCTTAGATTCACACCAATAAAGGTATTTATGCCATATCTTATGGTACATTTTTCGAGTAACAGGCTTGTGAGCCTGTAGCATGGTCTCAATGACCGACTCAGAAATTCCACGCTTAGACAGAACTAAGTGTTCAATCTCCAAGCAGTAAGCTTCAGAGAAACGAGAATTGGATGGAGGAATGGACCCTGAGTTAGAAGGTCCTTCCTCAGAGACAACCTCCAAGGCGGTCGAGAAGACATCTTAACTAGGTCTGCAAACCAGATCCTGCGAGACCATGCAGGAGCTATTAGAATTACAGATGCTCTCTCTTGTTTGATATAAGCAATAACTCGCAGAAAGAGCGCAAATGGAGGAAACAGGTATGCTAGACCGAAATCCCAAGGAACCGCCAGAGCATCTAGCAGAGTGGCCTGAGGATCTCTTGACCTTGAACCGTACCTTGGAAGCTTGGCGTTCTGCCGAGACGCCATCAGATCCAACTCCGGCACCCCCCATTTGATATTAACCTGGAGAACACCTCCTTCATGGCTAAGGAACTCTGAGTTCCTCCCTGGTGGTTGATGTAAGCCACTGAGGTGATGTCCGACTGAAACCTGATAAACTGGGCTAAGGACAATTTAGGCCAAGCCATCAGAGCATTGTAAATCGTTCTCAACTCCAAGATGTTTATGGGGAGAGCAGACTCCTCCCGAGTCCATAGTCCCTGCGCCTTTAATGAGTCCCAGACTGCTCCCCAGCCTAGCAGGCTGACGTCCGTGGTCACAATCACCCAGGAAGGTCTCCGGAAGCATGTGCCATGAGACAGAAGGTCCTGAGAAAGCCACCACGGGAGAGAGTCTCTTGTCGACTGGTCTAGATATATCCTCTGAGACAGATCCAAATGGTCTCCATTGCATTGTCTGAGCATGCATAATTGCAGAGCTCTCAAATGGAATCGAGCAAAGGGAATGATATCCATGGAAGTGACCATCAGACCAATTACCTCCATACATTGAGCCACTGAAGAGAGAGGCAAGAGGAGAGAATTTTGGATTTTCTGACCTCCGGCAGAAAAATTATCATAGATAGGGAACCTATTATGGTCCCTAAGAAAACCAACCTTGTAGCTGGAACAAGGGAACTCTTTTGCAGATTCCCTTTCCAACTGTGGGAACGTAGAAAAGACAACAAGATCTCTGTATAAGAGTTTGCTTGTTGAAAAGATGGCGCCTGAACCAATATATCGTCCAGGTATGGCACCACTGCAATTCCCCAAGACCTGATCACTGCCAAGAGAGCCCCCAGAACCTTTGAGAAAATTCTGGGAGCTGTGGCAAGGCCAAACGGAAGAGCCACAAACTGAAAGTGTTTGTCTACAAAGGCGAATCTCTGGAATTTGTGATGATTCTTGTGGATGGGAACATGAAGATACATGTCCTTCAGGTCTATGATCGTCATGAACTGACCATCTTGGACCAAAGGAAGAATGGAACGAATGGTTTCCATTTTGAAGGACAGTACCCTGAGAAACTTGTAGAGGCACTTTAGGTCTAAAATGGGTTGAAAAGTTCCCTCTTTTTTTGGGAACCACAAACAGATTTGAATAGAATCCTAGACCTTGTTCCCTTACTGGAACTGAAACAATCACTCCCAGGGAGAAAAGGTCCTGAACGCAGTTCAAGAATGCCTCTCTTTTTACCTAGTCTGCAGATAGTCTTGAGGTGTTGAATCTGCCCCTGGGAGGGAAAGTTTTAAATTCTATTTTGTAACCCTGAGATACTATGTCCACAGCCCAAGGATCTGGGACATCTCGTCTCCACGCTTGACAAACAGGGAAAGTCAGAACCCGGACCGGGGGCCGACCCTTCATGCTGACTTAGACTCAGCTGAGCGTTTATTTGATTGCTTCCCCTTATTCCAAGACTGATTGGGCTTCCAAGAAGACTTGGACTGCTCCTGCTTGGAAGAGGGAGACAAAGACTTTTGACCTTTGAAGGAACAAAAATTACTTTGACGTCCTTTGAGTCTGTTCTTCTTGTCTTGCGGTAGAAAAGACCCTTTTCCACCCGTAATATCAGAAATTATTTCTGCCAGACCAGGTTCTGAAAAAGGTCTTCCCCTTGTAAGGAAGCGCCAGAAGCCAGAGTCTCTACTAAAATTGATTCAGACAAGGCGTTGCACCAATAAGATGCCACACTTGCTACTGTGGCAATACAAACTACATGTTGCCATTGAAGACCTTGATGAACATACATCTTCTTCAAATAAGCTTCCAGTTTTTGTCCATGGGATCCTTAAAAGGAGCAGCTATCCTCTATAGGGATGGTAGTTCTCTTAGCCAGAGTAGAAATAGACCCTTCTACTTTAGGCACCGTGCACCAAGAATCTTTAATGGAGTCAGCAACAGGAAACATCTTTTTAAATACGGGAGACGGGGAGAAAGGAATCCCTGGCTTCTCCCATTCCTGAGAAATAATCTCTGTCACACGATCTGGAACAGGAAAAACTTCCAGAGAGGAAGGAACATCATAGTATTTAATAAGTTTACTAGACTTCTTAGGGTTGACAACGACAGAAGTATCGGAGTCGTCCAAAGTAGCCAATACCTCCTTTAACAGTACATGAAGTTGTTCAATCTTAAATCTAAAGTTTACTTCTTCAGTATCAGATGAAGGAATAATACTGTCCGAATCTGAGATTTCACCCTCAGAGGCTACCGGCATATCCTCCTCATCAGACTTATAAGGGAGAGCAACCTGCGTAGCAGTAGGTGGAACAGAAACCTTACTATCTAAATGTCTAATTTTCCACTTGCGTTTTCCCAGCATAAGAAAAGCAGATAATGCCGCAGATAACGCAGAAGATACCTGTGCAGCAAAATCTGCAGGCAAATAAACTCCCCCAGGAGGCTGAGAGGAACTGCATGGCACTGTATGTGACGCCATAGAGGCTTGGGATGTTTGAGGAGAAAGCTGTGGCATTGCCTGAACAGCATCATCCTGAGAGACATCGGGCTCAGAGGGCAACAATTTATCTTTAAATTGAAGTGTTGTAGCTAAGCATGCAGCACAGAATTGCATAGGCAAAACTATTTGTGCCTCTATAACAAGCATTTGTCAAAAATCAGTCTTGGTTCATGTCCATAATACTAAATAAAAAATGCTGCAAATTGTAGAAATTGTTTAAATACACTGTCACTTTAAGAATTTTTAATACACAAATTTGGCTGCCAGAAGTCTCAAAAACGATCGTATAGTAGATCGACACTGAAGAGACTGAAATTCAATGATGCTGCGCCGCTCCGGGAATATCTGACAGCAGAGAGAAGTCACATGACCGGCAGAGAGAGGAAACTATGCAGCAAGTAAAAGGCACGCGTTTCCCTCTGCCTACAACATAAAATGCAAGTAGCTGCAGCTGGTTTCAAACTCAAGCAGTTTGTCAGTTAGCCTGTTCTAGCTAAGCAAGCAAAGAAAACAAACTGCCAAATTTTAAGTTTATACATAAATCCCTGTATAAACATAAGCCCCACACATACTAAAAATATTTCAACAAAATTAGCCCAAAGAGGAAAAACGTCCCAATAAAGGGAAGATTAACCCCTAGTCTCAACATACATAATGTGCCTGCTCACTGCCAAAGAAAATCCTGTATAAAGGATTTTAAAAATGTCCCCATCTACTGCATATGACATATTCTTCTGAAGTGCAAGTCTCCAAGACCTAGATGACAAAAGCACTTACCTGCAGTCTAGCTGTCCGTCAGGAAGACAGCTCACAAGGCGTGAAAGGACACATACTCCTTAGAGACATGTAGAAAAAGAAAGAACAGAGTAACCAACTTTGGCTTTCTGTACCATGGGCAGCAATGTGTAAGGAAACAAAGCAAGGACTATCTCACAACTTCCTAACTGCTTAAAGGCCACCACTACTCTACTGAAGAGATTGACGTGGACTCAGCTAAACCCAAATCCTTGCTTGCAGGGAAAAGTACCCAAAAAAGAAATTCATTTCTTCAGACACCAAACTTCACCTCCTCCATTGACAGAGGCAAATAGAATGACTATGGATTATGGGTAGGGGAGTGACACTTAACAGCTTTGCTGTGGTGCTCTTTGCCTCCTCCTGCTGGCCAAGAGTGATATTCCCACTAGTAATTGAATGAGGTTGTGGACTCTCCATATCTTAGGAAAGAAAGATAGCAAGAAGAAAATTCAATAGAAATGATTTAGAAAGGTTTAAAATTGTGTGCTCTATCTGAATCATGAAATAAAAATTTTGGGTTTCATGTTCCTTTAAAAGGACATAATACTCAAATGCTAAATCACTTGAAACTAATGCAGTATAACTGTAAAAAGCTGAAAGGAAAATATCACCAGAGCATCTCTATGTAAAAAAGGAAGATATTTTACCTCACAATCTCCTCAGCTCAGCAAAGTTCTGTGTAAAAAGTTATACTTCAGCTGCTGCCCAGCTGTAGGTAAAAAAAAAAAAAAGAAAAGAAGAAATGAACAGCAGCTAATCAGCCTCAACAGTACTGAGGTCATGAACTCTTTTACTGTGATCTCATAAAATTTGACTTAACTCTCATGAGATTTCATAGTAAACGTCCTTAAACTGCATAGGGAAATAAGATGAGTGTGCTAGAAAGCTCACTCCCTTAGCTGTCCCGGGACAGACATACTGATTTGCTGCTTAGAAGTCCTTGGGATGTGGCTACTGAGGAACTTTTGAGGTAAAATAACTTTCTTTTCTCTTGTTAAGTGTAGTCAGTCCACGGGTCATCCATTACTTATGGGATTATATCTCTTCCCCAACAGGAAGTTGCAAGAGGATCACCCAAGCAGAGCTGCTATATAGCTCCTCCCCTCACATGTCATACCCAGTCATTCTCTATCAACCAAACTAAAGATAGGTCGTTGTGAGAGGTCTGTGGTGTTTTTAAACTTAGTTTATTTCTTCAATCAAAAGTTTGTTATTTTAAATGGCACCGGAGTGTGCTGTTTGTTCTCAGGCAGCATTAGAAGAAGAATCTGCCTGCGTTTTCTATGATCTTAGCAGACGTAACTAAGATCCACTGGCTGTTCTCATACATTCTGAGGAGTGAGGTAACTTCAGAAAAGGGGAATAGCATGCAGGGCCCCCCTGCAAACGAGGTATGTGCAGTAAATTATTTTTCTAAGGAATGGAATTGACTGAGAAAATACTGCTAATACCAATGTAACGTAAGTTCAGCCTTAAATGCAGTGATAGCGACTGGTATTAGGCTGATGAGTGTGTGTACACTGAAGTATTTTTCTAGGGAATGGAATTTGACTCAGAAAATACTGTTAATACTGAAGTAATGTATGAGCCTTAACTGCAGTAAAAGCGACTGGTAGCAGGCTTATTAATAACACTTCATAGTTTTTAAAATGTATGTTCAAAACGTTTACTAGCATGTTAATCGTTTTTTTGAGGTACTTGGTGATAAAACTTACTGGGGCATGATTTTTACCACATGGCTATCTTTGTTTTCTGCATAGAAACAGTTAACTGAGCTTCCCCACTGTTGTAATATGAGTGGGAGGGGCCTATTTTAGCGCTTTTTTGCGCAGTAAAAATTCAGTCACAATCTTCCTACTTCATCCTCCATGATCCAGGACGTCTCTAGAGAGCTCAGGGGTCTTCAAAATTCATTTTGAGGGAGGTAATCAGTCACAGCAGACCTGTGACAGTGTGTTTGACTGTGATAAAAACGTTAATTATTAGATTGTTATCCGTTTTTTGGGTATTAAGGGGTTAATCATCCTTTTGCTGGTGGGTGCAATCCTTTGCTAACTTAATACATTTACTGTGAAAATTTGGTTGCTATAACTAATTTGGTTCATTGTTATTTCAACTGTGACAGCTTTTTGTGCTTCTTAAAGGCGCAGTAGCGTTTTTTATATTGCTTGTAAATTTATTTGAAAGTATTTCCCAAGCTTGCTAGTCTCATTGCTAGTCTGTTTAAACATGTCTGACACAGATGAATCTCTTTGTTCACTATGTTTGAAGACCAATGTGGAGCCCCATAGAAATTTGTGTACTAAATGCATTGATGTCACTTTAAATAAAAGTCAATCTTTTCATGTAAAGAAATTATCACCAGACAACGAGGGGGAAGTTATGCCGACTAACTCTCCTCACGTGTCAGTACCTTCGCCTCCCGCTCAGGAGGTGCGTGATATTGTGGCGCCAAGTACATCAGAGAGGCCCATACAAATCACTTTGCAAGACATGGCTACTGTTATGACAGAAGTATTATCTAACTTGCCAGAATTAAGAGGCAAGCGCGATTGCTCTGGGTTAAGGACAGAGCGCGCTGATGATGGGAGAGCCATGTCCGATACTGCGTCACAATTTGCAGAACATGAGGACGGAGAGCTTCATTCTGTGGGTGACGGATCTGATCCAGGGAGACTGGATTCAGAGATTTCTAATTTAAAATTTAAGCTTGAGAACCTCCGCGTATTGCTAGGGGAGGTATTAGCGACTCTGAATGATTGTAACACGGTTGCAATTCCAGAGAAATTATGTAGGCTGGATAGATACTATGCGGTACCGGTGTGTACTGACGTTTTTCCTATACCTAAGAGGCTTACAGAAATTATTAGCAAGGAGTGGGATAGACCCGGTGTGCCTTTCCCCCCCCCTCCTATATTCAGGAAAATGTTTCCAATAGACGCCACCACACGGGACTTATGGCAGACGGTCCCTAAGGTGGAGGGAGCAGTTTCTACTTTAGCTAAGCGTACCACTATCCCGGTGGAGGATAGTTGTGCCTTTTCAGATCCAATGGATAAAAAATTAGAAGGTTACCTTAAGAAAATGTTTGTTCAACAAGGTTTTATCTTACAGCCCCTTGCATGCATTGCGCCTGTCACTGCTGCAGCGGCATTCTGGTTTGAGTCTCTGGAAGAGGCCATTCGCACAGCTCCATTGGATGAAATTATGAACAAGCTTAAAGCACTTAAGCTAGCTAACGCATTTGTTTCTGATGCTGTCGTACATTTAACCAAACTTACGGCTAAGAACTCCGGATTCGCCATCCAAGCGCGCAGAGCGCTATGGCTTAAATCCTGGTCAGCTGACGTGACTTCTAAATCTAAATTGCTTAATATTCCTTTCAAAGGGCAGACCTTATTCGGGCCCGGCTTGAAAGAAATTATCGCTGACATTACGGGAGGTAAGGGCCATGCTCTGCCTCAGGACAGGGCCAAATCAAAGGCCAAACAGTCTAATTTTCGTGCCTTTCGTAACCTCAAGGCAGGAGCAGCATCAACTTCCTCCGCTCCAAAACAGGAAGGAGCTGTTGCTCGTTACAGACAGGGCTGGAAAACTAACCAGTCCTGGAACACGGGCAAGCAGGCCAGAAAACCTGCTGCTGCCCCTAAGACAGCATGAAGAGAGGGCCCCCTCTCCAGAAACGGATCTAGTGGGGGGCAGACTTTCTCTCTTCGCCCAGGCTTGGGCAAGAGATGTCCAGGATCCCTGGGCGTTGGAGATCATATCTCAGGGATACCTTCTGGACTTCAAAGCTTCTCCTCCACAAGGGAGATTTCATCTTTCAAGGTTATCAGCAAACCAAATAAAGAAAGAGGCGTTTCTACGCTGTGTACAAGACCTCTTACTAATGGGGGTGATCCACCCAGTTCCGCGGACGGAACACGGGCAAGCATTCTATTCAAATCTATTTGTGGTTCCCAAGAAAGAGGGAACCTTCAGACCAATCTTGGACTTAAAAATCCTAAACAAATTCCTAAGAGTTCCATCATTCAAAATGGAAACTATTCGAACCATCCTACCCATGATCCAAGAGGGTCAGTACATGACCACAGTGGACTTAAAGGATGCCTACCTTCACATACCGATTCACAAGGATCATTATCGGTACCTAAGATTTGCCTTTCTAGACAGGCATTACCAGTTTGTAGCTCTTCCCTTAGGGTTAGCTACGGCTCCAAGAATCTTTACAAAGGTTCTGGGCTCACTTCTGGCGGTACTAAGACCGCAAGGCATAGCGGTGGCTCCGTACCTAGACGACATTCTGATACAAGCGTCAAGTTTCCAAACTGCCAAGTCTCATACAGAGAAAGTTCTGGCATTTCTGAGGTCGCATGGGTGGAAGGTGAACGTGGAAAAGAGTTCTCTATTACCACTTACAAGGGTTCCCTTCCTAGGGACTCTTATAGATTCTGTAGAGATGAGAATTTACCTGACGGAGGCCAGGTTATCAAAACTTCTAAATGCTTGCCGTGCCCTTCATTCCATTCCACACCCGTCAGTAGCTCAGTGCATGGAAGTAATCGGCTTAATGGTAGCGGCAATGGACATTGTACCATTTGCGCGCCTGCATCTCAGACCGCTGCAATTGTGCATGCTAAGTCAGTGGAATGGGGATTACTCAGATTTGTCCCCTCGGCTAAATCTGGATCAAGAGACCAGAGAATCTCTTATATGGTGTCTTTCTCGGCCCCATCTGTCCAAGGGGATGACCTTTCGCAGGCCAGATTGGACGATTGTAACAACAGACGCCAGCCTTCTAGGTTGGGGCGCAGTCTGGAATTCCCTGAAGGCTCAGGGATCATGGACTCAGGAGGAGAAACTCCTCCCAATAAATATTCTGGAGTTAAGAGCAATATTCAATGCTCTTCTAGCTTGGCCTCAGTTAGCAACACTGAGGTTGATCAGATTTCAGTCGGACAACATCACGACTGTGGCTTATATCAACCATCAAGGGAGAACCAGAAGTTCCCTAGCGATGTTGGAAGTCTCAAAGATAATTCGCTGGGCAGAGTCTCACTCTTGCCACCTGTCAGCGATCCACATCCCAGGCGTGGAGAACTGGGAGGCGGATTTTCTAAGTCGCCAGACTTTTCATCCGGGGGAGTGGGAACTTCATCCGGAGGTCTTCGCTCAACTGATTCATCGTTGGGGCAAACCAGATCTGGATCTCATGGCGTCTCGCCAGAACACCAAGCTTCCTTGTTACGGATCCAGGTCCAGGGACCCGGGAGCGGTGCTGATAGATGCTCTGACAGCACCTTGGGTCTTCAACATGGCTTATGTGTTTCCACCATTTCCGATGCTTCCTCGACTGATTGCCAAGATCAAACAGGAGAGAGCATCGGTGATTCTGATAGCGCCTGCGTGGCCGCGCAGGACCTGGTATGCAGACCTAGTGGACATGTCGTCTTGTCCACCATGGTCTCTGCCTCTGAGGCAGGACCTTCTAATTCAGGGTCCTTTCAACCATCCAAATCTAATTTCTCTGAGGCTGACTGCATGGAGATTGAACGCTTGATTCTATCAAAGCGTGGCTTCTCGGAGTCGGTTATTGATACCTTAATACAGGCTAGGAAACCTGTTACCAGAAGAATTTATCATAAGATATGGCGTAAATATTTATATTGGTGCGAATCCAAGAGTTACTCATGGAGAAAGGTTAGGATTCCTAGGATATTGTCTTTTCTACAAGAGGGTTTAGAAAAGGGCTTATCTGCTAGTTCGTTAAAGGGACAGATTTCTGCTCTGTCTATTCTTCTACACAAACGTCTGGCAGAAGTTCCAGACGTTCAGGCTTTTTGTCAGGCTTTGACTAGGATTAAGCCTGTGTTTAAGACTGTTGCTCCGCCGTGGAGCTTAAACTTAGTTCTTAACGTTCTGCAAGGCGTTCCATTTGAACCCCTTCATTCCATTGATATCAAGCTGTTATCTTGGAAAGTTCTGTTTTTGATGGCTATTTCCTCGGCTCGAAGAGTCTCTGAGTTATCTGCCTTACATTGTGATTCTCCTTATCTGATTTTTCATTCAGACAAGGTAGTTCTGCGTACTAAACCTGGGTTCTTACCTAAGGTAGTTTCTAACAGGAATATCAATCAAGAGATTGTTGTTCCATCATTGTGTCCTAACCCTTCTTCAAAGAAGGAACGACTTTTGCATAATCTGGACGTAGTCCGTGCCCTGAAGTTCTATTTGCAGGCAACTAAAGATTTTTGTCAAACTTCTTCCCTGTTTGTCGTTTACTCTGGACAGAGGAGAGGTCAAAAGGCTTCGGCTACCTCTCTCTCTTTTTGGCTTCGTAGCATAATACGTTTAGCTTATGAGACTGCTGGACAGCAGCCTCCTGAAAGAATTACAGCTCATTCTACTAGAGCTGTGGCTTCCACCTGGGCCTTTAAAAATGAGGCCTCTGTTGAACAGATTTGCAAGGCTGCAACTTGGTCTTCACTTCACACTTTTTCAAAATGTTACAAATTTGACACTTTTGCTTCTTCGGAGGCTATTTTTGAGAGAAAGGTGCTTCAGGCAGTGGTTCCTTCCGTTTAAAGTTCCTGCCTTGTCCCTCCCTTCATCCGTGTACTTTAGCTTTGGTATTGGTATCCCATAAGTAATGGATGACCCGTGGACTGACTACACTTAACAAGAGAAAACATAATTTATGCTTACCTGATAAATTTATTTCTCTTGTAGTGTAGTCAGTCCACGGCCCGCCCTGTCTTTTAAGGCAGATCTAAATTTTAATTAAACTCCAGTCACCACTGCACCCTATGGTTTCTCCTTTCTCGTCTTGTTTCGGTCGAATGACTGGATATGACATGTGAGGGGAGGAGCTATATAGCAGCTCTGCTTGGGTGATCCTCTTGCAACTTCCTGTTGGGGAAGAGATATAATCCCATAAGTAATGGATGACCCGTGGACTGACTACACTACAAGAGAAATAAATTTATCAGGTAAGCATAAATTATGTTTTTTACATAGAGATGTTCAGGTGATATTTTCTAGTCAGCTTTTTACAGCTATGCTGCATCACTTTTTAGTGTTTCAACATTTGGGTATCATGGCACTTTAAGTCACACTATAATTCTGCTTTTACACAATCATGATACAATTATGGCATGCCGATTGAACATACTTCCTTCAATAATGCTCTACTACTTATGAAGTACATTAAATGCTCGTACACTTCTAGCCTACATCTCTCAATCCAGTCTATGCTACAACCTCAAACCCACATTATGGACAAAATTCATCATGACTGCAGGTGGACAGGGTCGCAAGTAGTGAAACTGTCCACCTGCAATTGACACTTTTGCATGGCGAAATTTAACATTACACAAGTACTCTCTCGTGCAACGGCTCCCCCTGATCCAGCGCAGTTTATGCTTCTTAGATTTGTAGCTACAGTATCACTCATCCATGCACCGCATAGCCTCAAAAGCTACAGATGCAGCTTAATAAATTTCCCTTTATGTATATTTAACTTTCTTTATCCATTATCATCCCCTACCACAACCTGCTTCTCTGCCCAAGAGCTTAAGGAACCTTTGAAAAATGTCTTCCATTGATATCAATTAGCTCATCAATTTTGTGAGACTTCATACAGCTCTAAGCTCATTTAGAGGAACCAGGTACGCCCACTTAAGATGTTTTAAAGCACCACACTGGTACTCCTGCAGCATTTTATTCCTGCCTTTAGAACAGTCTGCTGTATAAATGCAGTTCTAGAGCTTATCTGAGATGCTTACAAAGGTGGGTTAAAAATTTAATATGAAATGTCATGGATAATGGATGTTACTGCCAAATATTCTTCTCTAACTTAGCATCATCTGTTATTTTTACCTACCCAATATCACTCCCATTTTCCTCTACATTTATCACCTGTCTTACATGTCATTGTTTCTATGAGGCTCCATGAGTAATGTAAGGTTTTGCGAATATAACATAGTGGGAGATTTAAGTGGTACTGAAAAGCAAAAGTCATTCAAGGATCTCTGAATGTCAAATTAGGGAGGTTGTCAGAATGTTGGGCATGCCATAATAATTGCTGGTTTTAGGAGAAAACACCAATGTGGTTGACAGAAGGATCTCGTGCCTTGAAAGATGCATGCTCCTTAGGATGATGCTATAAGCATTATTCCATCTCCTTTGTTTTTCAATCCGGGGAAAAGAATGATCACCTCTTTTCAGCAAGCCTTTGTTTTCAGTGTCAAAAATGGTACCAAAATATAGCCCCATTGATAGCTTGTGTAGCACATTTGAAGAATGTATACATACAGCTATATTTTTAACTAACAAAAAAATGTATCTAAAAGCAGGAAAACTCTCAATCAAACCCATGTAAACTATAGGACCACTTTCCTTTACATGAACTAAAACAAGGCGTCAGTATCTGAGGTTTTAGATGCTATACTAAAACAGGGTTGGGAAAATGTATAAACACATAAGCCATGGGATGCCTTTATCTTTGTCCTTCCATGCCATCAGCCACAAGTTGCTTTTTGTCTCACTTTAAGAGAAGTACCATTAAATTAACAAATAATAAAATAAAAAAAACAAAAAAACAATACATTTGCAAAGTTACAACAATCCACTGAACCACAACCTGCACACAGCTTCTTAGTTCTATGTAGCTCTGCAAAACAAGAAGATTCTGTATATTTCCAATCCACCTACCAAGGAGCTGGACTATAATGGGGAGATTTATAAAAATACAAATAGGTCATGCGAGTCAGCAACCAGTATAAGAAGCAGCAGTCTAGCCCTCATGGGGACTGATTAAAATAACATTGGACCGACCAAACTGGGGTGACTGCTCAGCTCTGCTCTCAAGCAAGAACAGGGGGTGGCATTGCACAAGCATTTAACCCAAGCACTGGTAAATATGGGTGGACAGGTTGCCTATCTGCCAAACTTGTTTATACAGAGAATGATAAATCTGGCCAATATTCTGCTCCACAGACAACAAAACCAACCTATCTAGGAAAGTCTAGAGTTGTAGCTTCTTGCTCGCTGGCCTGCATGTGGTTTAAAAAAAGCTACAAATGCAAGGTACCTGGTCTAATTTCATATGAGTTTCAACATATATGTTAAGGTATGTATAAAGGAAAGGGTAAAAAGGTTTTTAGTGTTACCAAAACAATTAGCCTTATGGCTGAACTAACAGTAGCTATTTTGATCCTATAGCTTTTTACATTCACTCCTATTACAGTAGCACAAGGAAAACCAAATTACTGTCACTATCTTATGTAAAGCGCAGAGAAGGTTTGCTGCTTTATAAAAAAAAAAAATAGTAGAAAAATTGTATTAGTGGTGTTCCTAAATATCTAAAAACTGACATTTTCTACTTACATGAACAGGTCTTTTCTTTGTTGGCTCATCCTCCTCTGAATCGGACTGCAAAATATAAAATGTTGAAAAAGAAGATTAAATAATAATTTACAAAATGTTAGCAAACCTTGCAGCAATGCACTATTTCTTGTAATCTTGTCATCGAACAAAAAAAAAAGAGAGTTTAAACTGATAACAGATTGAGGCTATTGCATAAAATATCTTCTTTTAATTTTAATTTGCAAAAATGATTCTATTACCGTTTTTTAAATAATTTGTAACATGCTCCAAGGGCCCTGAGATGATGTCACTGCTACAACTAATCTACTCAGTTCACTACATTTCATACTGTGTACCATCATCTTTAATAACTACTTTGTTTGTACGGTCTTTAAATGAATTGCATTTATGACTTTTCAATTTAATTTCACTATGGATAAGTCCAACCAGCTGTTAGTACCCACTAAACAAACACAGATCACTTTAATACAAAGCAAATTAACCGTTGTGGCCACTGAGGGTGCCAGAGAATACACAAACCAATTCCACAAGTGTTCAACAATACATTTTACCTATTAGGAACCTAAGGAGCCAGGCAGCCACAGCTTCTGACCATTTGTATTAAACTAGATATTTATCCGCAGACACACTTGTCTGCCTTCTCAATATTATTCCTAAGTATGGTCTCAATTTGCCAACCCAGATATACAAGTTTAAAGGGACAGCAAAAACTTTGTTAAAAAGATAGATAATCCCTTTATTTACCATTCCCCAGTTTTGCATAACCAACACTGTTATAGAAATATACTTTTTACCTCTGTGATTACCTTGTATCTAAGCCTCTGCAGACTGCCTCTTTATCTAAGATCTTTTAACCGACTTGCATTTCAGACAATTAGTGCCGACTCTTAAATAACTCCACAGACGTGAGCATAATGTTATCTATAAGGCACTCATGAACTTACCACCTCTAGCTTTGAAAAACTTTTAAATGCATTCAGATAAGAGGCAGCCTTCAAGAGCTTAGAAATTAGCATGAGTCTACCTAGGTTTAGCTTTCAACTAAGAATATCAAAACAACAAAGCAAATTTGAAGATAAAAGTAAATTGGAAAGTTGTTTAAAATTACATGCCCTATATGAATTATGAAAGTTTAATTAGGACTTTACTGTCCCATTAAGTGCAAAATTGACACGCACTATTTTGTTAGAAAATGCATTTGTAGCACAACCAACCCTGTAAGTATGTGTGTTTAATCTCCACAAAGGGGTTGAACAACTAGTTAAAATACTGCTCGGGAGCTGCAGAGACCTGCTAGTCCTCAACACACATGGTCATTGAGCCAATCAGCTGCAGCAGGCTTGCAGCCGTTTCAAAATATAATATCAAGCTTTTCACATTCTAACGTCAATCCTGCGAAGGATACAGCAATGCATTGTGGTTCCCAATCAGGACTTTAGCTATGCGTTTAACCATTTTACAGGGGTCAAACACATAGGAAAGGGGAGCATTGAATCAGTGCAAAAAGAAAATATTTTTTGCATGTCCTTATAAGTCAGCAAAAATACAATTTGTTATTTGTTAACTTTCATCGAAGACATGAGAAAATGACAAGACATGGCTTATTTATCAATCAATAGGCGATTTGTATGCAAAACATACTGTCATGACAAAATCCTGAGGTAAATAGTATCTGGTATGGAGCGGTTTAAGATATTTTCCTGGCTGAAAGTGAATTCCTTAAAGGGACAGTAAAGTCAAAATTAAACCTGGATAGAGAATAACATTTTATACAACTTTCCATTTTACTTTAGTTATCACTTTTGCTTAGTTCTTTTGGCATCCTTTGTTAAAAAGCAATCCTAGGTGAGCCCAGGAGCGCACATGTATTTAGCTAAACACATATACACACTCCTAATCTCCTATTGGTCCAAGTTAACTCTTCAAAAAAAATAGAAAGAGAACAAAGCAAATCTGATAATAGAAGTAAACTGAAAGTTGTTTAAAGGGAGATGAACCCCAACATTTTTATTTCATGATACAGACAGAGCATGCAATTTTAAACAACTTTCAAGTTTACTTTTATCAAAAAAAAAAAAATTTCTCTTGGTATATTTTACTGAAAAAAGCTCATATCCCTTTTAAAAAACGGCATGCTTTATGTCCTCGTCCTCGCTTGGGGTACCTGGAGCACTTGGTCATTCATTATTTTTTGCTGATGCATCTGAGGTAAATATTCAATGTATCCCAGAAATCTGTGTTTCTCAGTTCAGTCTTCAATCACCCCTAAGGGAACAGATTCTAATCCCTGCTCACTCACGGCGACCGATTCACCGGTAAGGAAATCCTTAGAATCTGGAGGGCTAGTGACATTTGAGGAATACAACTGAGAAAAGCTGATAAAGTCTCTCACAGGAAAAGCGCCAAGTAAAATGTATAGCACCGAAAAAAGAAAAAAACTTGTCACCGAAACATGTGACAGATATAGGGCCAAAGTGAAATATCACAATGAAAATAAGCCATTATGAAATGTACCAGGTAATGTATGAAATAAGCCTGATAAGCTGTGTATGTGAAGTTTCAACATGAATATTACTTCCCTCATCATTTGTCTTTCTCATGCAACATAATTATGTGTTTTTGTCTCTATAAATTGGTTTTCTTTGTTATTTGTTGCACTAATGGTTCCAATGTTTTGCTGCATTTACATTCAGTAAAATTGGATTTTAATGCATTTTTGGAAAGAGAGAACTATATGATACCAATTTTTCACATTCTGGGATATGCACAGATATTTTTTTTAACCAATATTTACGGGCTGCAGTAAGGGGGTACATTAGACAAGAATGTATGCACTAGGGGTACTTGCTACAAAAAAAGTTATATCTGAATCATAAACATTTCACTTTACTGTTCATTTATGTGTAAAACTGGGGCTTGAGTAGCTTTAATTCATGGGGAATTTATTTTAATCTTAAAAAGGTATATTCCAGTCAAAATTTAAATGCACATAGATGAATTACATCTTTGACTAGAAACATATTTGCAATATACATGCATTGGCAAAAATGCTTCTATTGAAATGTTATCACTGTTATAGTGTTAACATTTATCTCTGCACATGTGAAGCATAACTAGATACTCTCAGTGCACCCACATTTTCAATAATGCAGCTGCACAGATCACCAGTGGGATTTATATCATGTCAGCAATTAACACAATGCGTCATTACCAGATGGTACAAGCACCTTAGGCTCTCCGAGCAAGTGCTGTGTTTAAAATGCTGGTGCACGGTGCTTACTTAAATAAATTTTTTGAAACAGCAATAGCTTTTATGCTATCACAACTTGCAATAACCTAAGATCTCACAACTCTTGAGAGGGACAGTCCCGGGTTTCCGGGGGAGGAGCTAAGGGTTGCACGAGGAGTTCAGCCTCACAGAGCTCGATACAAGCTATCCCAAGTCGTCTGTCCGCTGCTGGAGGAGGTACCCTTCCTAGGACAACTGCACTAGGTGCAAGGTGTACGACTGGAAACCTGCAAGAAGCCGCTGTCGGCTTGGTCGCTTGAGCCAGACTCATATTGACTGAGAGGGTTCAAGACAGCGGACTCAGTAAATTGCTAGCAGCTTAAGGGGAGCCGGAATCTCAAGGGCAAGTGTTGTTTCCGGAGCCGGGCTAGGTAGCCCTACGTCACACCCCATTACAGAGATATCCCCCGCGGTCAAGAGTGGTAATATGACAGCCTGACCTAGGCCGCAAAGGTTGGGTTATTAATGAGTGAGGAGCGTCTCGCCTACACACCTGTGGTGGACGTGCAGCTGGAGAGGAATCTTCTGTAACTCGTCAATGACCGTGGCTAAGCGCAAACTTCGAAAATTGATACTCTCATACAGAGCGGAGGCGCAGTGAGGGAAACCATCTAAACAGCGCAAGTACTGTTCTTGATTATGGCAACTCCTTTTTTTTTCTTCTTCACACAATTCTATTATTATTAGTGCCTATTATTATTAGTGTTTCTCTACATAATTTCTTTGGAAAGGGCCAGCACCTGGATTAATGCCTGGTTGAATTTAATCTAAATCAAATATCTGCATAAAGTCTTGGCATGTATCTTACAATAAATCTCTTTTTTAGGGAGCTTTGATTGCAGAACTTTACATACAGTTGGATACAGGAGAAGAACTTCTATAGCATAACCGTTACATATACAACAGAAACAAAGACATATCTTTTTTGGGATTCTTTTCCTGAAACCCGTTTACAAGATTGGCAGATTTAAAGTACCTCTATCATCCACAGGAAGATATAATAAATACAGCTGCCTGAAAGATCAATAAAGCAGCCTCAACGGGCAAAATTTAGCTGTATTTAGTGCTAACAGCGCATAGCTATGACATAATTTCAGTGGTTGCTTGTATTAATTATTAATTTATCTCAGTAATAATCTCATTCTAGAAGATATATATATATCTATATATAGTTAGACTTGCCTGGTTTACATATGTTTTCTACAATTTTCATCTAGAAGTATAAAATGTATGAATTAAGATTGAATGGGGAAAATGTTTTCACAATTTATATATTTGTACATGTATATATTGATAACCTTGTATGTCATGTAATTGTACTTTAAAATCTGATATAGGATTACAGAATCCTCGAATATTGAAAATATGGTGAAGTCTATATTATAAGCGTTTAAACTGCTGTTTACTAGTTCAGTGTGCCAGCCAAACAAACTGGTTTTATTGTTTATTGCATCTGTAAAAGATCTTAGCTGATTTGGTAGAGATAACTATTTATTTTCTCCAACTTCGACCAAGTTGTAATTAACTAGACACGGGCAGTATGACCATTAGAATGTATTCACCTTTATAATTATAGGGACCACTCTTGGTTTTTTTTTTCCACGCACTACAATTCAGAGTAATATTTATATTTTTTCAGTTCACTGACACTAACCTGCATTTACATTAATATTCGGTATCCTTACCCTCATAGTATTGACTTGATTTTTTTTTTTTTTGCACATGGACAAATATAGCACTCATTTCAAACACAACTCACCGGTCATGCCTGTCAAACAGAAAGACAAAAAGTCTTGTTCCTATCATATTCATCTAGATAATCAGAATGAGGCGCTGATGAACAAAATTGATATTCAACCAATAGTTACTCAGATGTCAGATATCTTCTAGCCACAATTTGAACTAATAAAATCCCAAATGACCAATATAACCATAGAAGTTAGGCAATTCTCTAATCGTCTCACTGAGGTTGAAAATAGGGTATCAGAAGTTGAAGACACACTCCTAAAGCAGGATGAAACTTTAAATAAGCAAAATAAACTAATAAAAATGCTGCAAAATAAAGTTTATGAACTAGAAGACCTTCCAGAAAGCAGAGAATACTCTGATCTATTTCTTCTGGTAAACACAACACTTCCTTTGGCCGCTGGCTTGATACAAAAAGATTTGCCTTTATCAATAGAAAGGGCGCATAGAGTAGGACCTGTCAGGACCAACCCCAACGGTCTGAATCATAAGAGACCTATCATGGTCAAATTCTTGAAATATCAAGATAAAATAAATATCCTTAGGCTCTAAAGAAAGATGGGTAACCTCTATATAGGTCAGTCTAAAGTACTAATATTCCAGGATTATTCCAGCGAAACATCCGCTAAAAGGAAAGAACTATCTTAAACTGCATTATATATAGCGCATTCAGCATCCAGACATTAAATGATATACGTGTGAGTCTAGATCGCATAAGTCTTTCACGGATTTCTAGTAGCTAATTCTATACTTAAATTAGAAAGCAGGACACAGATATATGATATGGTCATCTCTGATCATGCTATACTTTTCTTAGAGTTTTTATAGCGACCTTCACCAACGGATGCCACAGCTAATTTTTATTTTCCTAAACATTTAATTAACAACGTTCAATTTCAAAGTCTGGTTACGACATAAGTGAAGGAAGTACAGAGATGATAATTATCTGTATCTTAACAAACCAGAAACCTTTTGGGAGGCAGGGAAGGACTTTTTTAGAGGTGAGATTAAAGCCTATATGATAAAAGCCCCCACAAAAATTTAGAGCACGTGAATTACAACTCGCAAATGAGGTGAAAAATGCTTATAGGAGATATATTGACTCACCAATTAGAAAATATAGGGACAAATATAAGACGGCCCGGCAGAACAGGGACCTTTTCTTGAAACAAAAAATAAAGAATGATTAGAATTAATGCTATATACAAGGGATACTTTGGCAAATCTACTAAATATCTATCCAGACTGGATAAGGCTAGGAAAAAAAATAATACTATTGAAAATATTATAGATGGGAATAACAATTACACATTACTTACTGATATTAAGCAGACTTTTTTTTAGGTATTACCAGAATATATATGCGGCAAGAGAAATTGATGAAGATAATAAAAAGATTTTCTGGAGCAAGGTTAATATTCCTAAAGTGTCTATATCTCAATTAGATGCAATAAATACCCCAATTACGTTAGATGACGTTTTAGAAGTGATAGACGCCGCTAAACTTGGCAAAGCTCCCGGGCCTGACCAACTTCCTGCCGAGTTTTACAAGATACTTAAAGGGACAGTCTACACCAGAATTGTTATTGTTTTAAAAGATAGATAATCCCTTGTTTACCCATTCCCTAGTTTTGCATAACCAACACAGTTATATTTATATATTTTTTACCTCTGTGATTATCTTGTATCTAAGGCTCTGCAGACTGCCCCTTTATTTGTTCTTTTGACAGACTTGCAGTTTAGCCAATCAGTGATGGCTCCCAGGTAACTTCACGTGCACGAGCACAGTGTTATCTATATGAAAAACATGAACTAACACCCTCTAGTGGTGAAAAACCTGTTAAAAAGCATTCTTAAGAGGCGGCCTTCAAGGTCTAAGAAATTAGCATATGAACCTCCTAAGTTAAGCTTTCAACTAAGAATACCAAGAGAACAAAGAAAACTTGGTAATAAAAGTAGATTGGAAAATTGTTTAAAATTACATGCCCTATCTGAATCATGAAAGTTTTTTTTGGATTAGACTGTCCCTTTAAATAGAAATAGCTAGTGTACTGAAAAGTCTATTTAATGATTACTATGTTAAGAAATAGGCAATGTCTATGTATTTATCAGCATCAAATATGACATTAATTTTAAAGAAAAGAACCACTCAGATCCGGGGTCATATAGACCTATTTCTTTATTAAATACCAACTATAAAATTACTTACATCAATTCTAGCTAATAGACTCAGAACTTTGTTACCCGAAGTTATGCATGAAGATCAAGCTGGTTTCATGTCCGGAAGATCTTCAATAAAAAAATATTTGCAGGACATACTTGATATTAGAATATTTCTGGATTAAATTACATCAGAATAAAATAACATCAAAGCAAGACTTCGCTATGGTTCTAACTGACGCTGAGAAAGCATTTGATTCAATAATCTGGGATCATCTATACTTTTCTTTATCTAAATTCGTTTTTTCAGGAAACATATTAGCTTTAATTAAAACTATTTACAATTACCCTATATCCTCTATTCTAGATAATGGCAGTTGTACACCTTTTTTTAAATTAAGCAAAAGGAACAAGACAGGGTTGTCCGCTTTCCCCTCTTCTCTTCAACATTGACATAGAACCTTTAGCAGTCCTACTTAGACAAGAATTACAGGGATATATTATGGGCCGTCAGACATTTGTACTATCATTGTACGCGGACGATTATTATATTTCTAAAAATACAAAAAAAAATATGCCAGCAGCTCTTAAGATTAGTAAACTTTTCAGTTAATTTTCTATATATAAGGTAAATGCAGAAAAAACTGAAATGTTATGGATCCGCAAAATCAAAAGACAGCTACACACAACATGACTTTAAAGAAGTAGAAAACTTTAGATATCTGGGAATTAATCTACATAAAGACCCGAACATGTGGTATAAACTCAACTATACACCTTTCTTCTCCAAGATAATCTCTAAATTGCAAAGATGGAGCTCTTTTCCCATCTCATTATCGGCCAAAGTAACGATCATTAAAACTATTCTCTTCCCTCAATTATATCTGATGAACAACCTACCTCTGTTTATATTAGATCGGGATATTAAAAGCTTTAATAGAGAATGTGCCAACATTTTTTGGAAAGAGAAAAGGCATGTTTTATCCTTAGCTAGACTCTCTCAGCTGACAGATATGGGAGGTCTGGCATTCCCGGATATTAGATCCTATAATACATCAATACTTGCAAGATATGCAGTGGACTGGCCTTTGTCACATGATCACTTGAAAAGCTAATTTCTCCTTTTTCTCTTAAAGCTATTTTACACTGTCCGCATATACAACTTCCAATTTTAACGATTATACGTATATACTGTATTGCAGGGCTCAACAAACCCAGGAGCCTAGGAGCCACTGGCTCCTAGAATTTTTGCCCTGGCTGCTAAATTTTTGGGTTATTCTTCATAGATCTATATACAGATACCACCGTCTGGCTCCTAAAAGTATGTCTGGCTACCAAATATTCTTACTGGCTCCAAAATATTAAACATATTTGTCAACCCCTACTGTATTGTTAGAGGCATTAAAAAGGTAGAAGCTCTGTTTGTGCACCTGCATAAAAACTCTCTGGTGCATAGTATTCATTCTGCACTTTATGCTGTGAGGGCAGTGGCAAGTGGCGGTGGGCAGGGGTAATTTAGGGGATCCATGGGCAGATTGTGGACTCCAAACAAGGATGTAGTTCACATGCTGACTGACTTCTATGCCGCCAGCTGGGGAACTGACAAATGTATGCGCAATGATACCTCGATAGATGCAGCTCAGTGGTGATAAATTAATCATAGAACATACTGTCTGTGCAATACGGCGCATACACAAACTGCCACATATGTTGCACACACTCGATCATTGCTAAAAATACACTCTAATTTGCTGGACCATTAATGGCTGTTTGCTGTTAATCCATTGTTTGTTTGTTTTTAGTTAATTAGCGTTGTTTGTGCAATTATCATCCATAATATCAATGCTGAAAATGTTTAGACAGTGTTGCCAAGGCAACTATACCGCTGTAATCATAACTTTGCCAGTATTGTTTACTCTTTTTTTTTATTATTATTATTTTTTTATAAAGGCAGCAATATTGTCACATGCATAATGTCATATAAATAATATCCTTTAGGGTTAAAATAAATCACACTTGACAGAGATGGCTGAGATCCCTCTCTGGTATCCAATGAGTTTGTGGGGTTTTTGGTTTGGTTTTTAAAGTGCCATTTAATATTTAGTAGCTAGTGTTACTTCTGCTGTCAGAGTGTTGCACACATCATGTCTGTAAAACTCAGTTAGGGTTATATTTTTACAGCCACAAGAAATATATGCAAGGGTTAAACTGCGGAGACAAAAACCACCAGAGAGGGTTGTTTCAGCCATCTCTGGCAAGTGAGAGATTTATTTTAACCCTAAAGGATATCATTTATATGACATGCATGTGACAATATTTCTGCCTTTACAAAATAAATAAAAAAATAAAAAAAGAGTAAACAATACTGGCAAAATTATGATTACAGCGGTATAGTTGCCTTGGCAACACTGTCTAAACATTTTCAGCATTGATATTATGGATAGTGGATATTTGCACAAACAAACAAAAAACAATGAATTAACAGCAAACAGCCATTAACAGTCCAGCAAAGATCAAGTGCGTGTAACATATTTGGCAGTTTGTGCAATACAGCGCGTACGCAGACAGTGTTTGTTATATGATGAATTTATCATCACTGAGCTGCAACTATTAAGGCAACATTGCACATAAATGTGTCAGTTCCCCAGCGGGCGGCATAGAAGTCAGTCAGCATGTAGGACACTACAGTTCCTGAAATTCACATTACTGTGCCTTGTACTCCATGCATGTGTGACAAGCAGTTGCATGCGGCACGAACTTCTTGGAAAAGGAAACTCCGCTATTGGGCCATGAGACAATGTTACGTTACATTTTAAAAGGTAATCACTGCATTACACATGTAACTTCGCTGTACCTACCCTAGTAATGACTGCAGTGTAGCATTATTATTTACCATTATCCTGCCGGTGATTTAGCTTTGGCATTCAGGAATATCCCACGGTTATTCATTTCTCGCCTACTAGCTCCCAGCCAATCAGTGGCGTTGCTTTTCAAGATATCCCGGCCCGCCCAGTGCCCGCCTGATTTAGTGGAGTGCAGTTACTATCGGATTACGTTGTCTGCAGAGTTAACAAGGTGTTGAAACGTATATGTCTTTGGGCTGCAGTCTCATTTTATTATTACAGTAATAATAAAATGAGACTGCAGCCCAAGACATATACGTCTCAATACCTTGTTAACTCTCTCGGTATGTGACTCGCTGAACGAGTCCTGTGCACTGCTAGCCCACAGCAGGGCTAAAAGTTGGGAAAATCCATCTGCCCGGTGCCCGGAACTGCATGTCCTGGGCGCCGGGCAATATAAATTGCGCATCCCTGGTAGTGAAGGGTCACTAGTTTTAAAACTTTGGGGTTGTCTATTATCTGAACTATGTTACTGAAGAGGAAGAAAACTATTGTGTTTTAGACTGAATACAGCCAATTGTGTTTTAAATTTATTAGTCTAGGTTTTTTCCATTTTATAGTCCTGGTGGTGGCAGCGGAGATACATTTGTGAGGGTGGCAATAAAAAGAGAATTTTTGGTAATTTCTGTGGATTCAGTACAGACTAAAGAGATTTCTTTTTAAACCTTGCAACTACTGAACTAAAATCACAAGCTCACCTGTGAGAGACTAGGCTGTGACAAACTAGTTGAGGGACTAATTACCCCTGGCTGGCCTGTGACAAATAGCAGCTAGGAGTTGCTTGTATTAACATAAGTGTGTTTTCAACTTCCATGGTTTTAAAGGACCACTTAACACAGTAGAATACCATAATCAATAAATGCATAATAAAAAGACAACGCAAAAGTATTTTTTTCTGACAAATGTTAAAGTTAGTTATATTTTCTCTTCCTAATGCACCATGTCACAGCTATCAGCCAATACCAAAATGCATATATACGTATAGCATGTAAATACTGCACGTGCCTCAGAAAGTGTGTATATAAAAAGACTGTGCACATTTAGATAATGGAAGAGAATCGGAAAGTTGTATGTTCTAAATCATGAAAGTTTAATTTTGACTTGACTATCCCATTAAGTAAAAATCAATATACATTTTTACTTTTATAATTATCTGTTTGTATGTTTACATCTGATTTTAAACCCACTTTTTTAGAGAAATTTTTTAAATATCCTGCAATACTAGATACTCACGCCAGCTGAACGTAGCTCAGGGACACTAATCTTCACAGGTTCTGATCGTTTCTTTGGTTTTGGAAGGCCAACAGTTTCTCCAGCTGGCAGTGGGAAGTTATGCCCATAACCAGTCATTTTACTTGAATGAGGGGATAGCTGGTCCTCCCCTCCAACATTAGCACTGGGGCTCAACTGTGAGGGATGATTTAGTCCTTGGCTACCCTGGGGTATTGATAGACTTAGCCCAGGACTGTCACGTGGAGGTGGCTGGCTCATACCATGGCCGCCCATGGACGATGGAGACAACTGGTTCATTCCCTGACCCCCCTGTGGGGGAGGTAAGTTAATTCCAAGACTTCCTTGTGGTGGTGGCAAATTCATCCCAAGAGCAACTTGTGGGGGAGGCAGATTCATCCCATGAACTCCTTGTGGTGGCGTTGGCATATTCATTGTGTGAGCTCCCTGTGGGGGTGGCATATTCATTGCATGAGCTCCATGAGGGGGTGGTAAATTTATGCCATGAGCTCCTTGTGGAGGAAGCAGATTCATCCCGTGGGACCCTTGCAGAGGAGGCAGACTCATCCCATGATGTCCATGTGGGGGAGGCAAATTCATTCCGTGAGCTCCCTGGGGGGGAGGCAGATTCATCCCGTGAGCTCCCTGGGGGGGAAGCAGATTCATGCCCTGACCGGCCTGGGGAGGAGGCAGATTCATGCCTTGACCGCCCTGCGGGGGAGGCAGGTGCATGCCTTGACCGCCCTGCGGGGGAGGCAGGTGCATGCCCTGACCACCCTGCGGGGGAGGCAGGTGCATGCCCTGACCGCCCTGCGGGGGAGGCAGGTGCATGCCCTGCATAGCCTGGGGGGGTGGCAGATTCATGCCCTGACCGCCCTGCGGGGGTGGCAGGTTCATGCCCTGACCGCCCTGAGGGGGTGGAAGGTTCATTCCCTGACCGCCCTGCGGGGGTGGAAGGTTCATGCCCTGACCGCCCTGCGGGGGTGGCAGGTTCATGCCCTGACCGCCCTGCGGGGGTGGCAGGTTCATGCCCTGACCGCCCTGCGGCGGTGGCAGGTTCATGCCCTGACCGCCCTGAGGGGGTGGCAGGTTCATGCCCTGACCGCCCTGCGGCGGTGGCAGGTTCATGCCCTGACCGCCCTGCGGCGGTGGCAGGTTCATGCCCTGACCGCCCTGCGGCGGTGGCAGGTTCATGCCCTGACCGCCCTGCGGCGGTGGCAGGTTCATGCCCTGACCGCCCTGCGGCGGTGGCAGGTTCATGCCCTGACCGCCCTGCGGCGGTGGCAGGTTCATGCCCTGACCGCCCTGCGGCGGTGGCAGGTTCATGCTCTGACCGCCCTGCGGCGGTGGCAGGTTCATGCTCTGACCGCCCTGCGGCGGTGGCAGGTTCATGCCCTGACCGCCCTGAGGGGGTGGCAGGTTCATGCCCTGACTGCCCTGAGGGGGTGGCAGGTTCATACTCTGACCGCCCTGCGGGGGTGGCACGTTCATGCCCTGACCGCCCTGTGGGGGTGGCACGTTCATGCCCTGACCGCCCTGTGGGGCCAAATTGGGACCTTGCCCACCTTGATGGGGAGAGTCATTCAGTCCTTTGTTACACTGATGGGTAGGCATATTATTAGACCCATTACTCCCTTGTGGGGGAGGCAAATTAAGTCCTTGGTTTCCTTGAGGTGGTGGTATAATAAGTCCATGGCCTCCTTGTGGGGGAGGCAGGTTAAGGCCTGGAGTGGCATAGTTTGCAGGGCCACTTCCATGGGCACTGTATCCTGGGTAACTTAAACAAGGGGATCCCGATCCTTGACTGTTGACGTAGCTGCCGTATCCTGTTGGGCCTTGGCTAGCCGGATAGTTAGGGGGTCCGGTGCCATAACTAGGTGGCCCATAGTTGGGTGGAGGCCCGTATCCAGGAGGGTGAAAGCCGAGCGGACCATAAATGCCAGGAGGCCCGTAGAAGCCCGTGCTGCCCTGATCACCCCCAGCTGCCTGTATTTGAAAAGGCCCGGTATAGGCCTCGGTCTGCGCTTGGGGCGGCGACTGAAAGTCTTGCTTTGGAGGTGGCAGTTTTGAAAACAAACCATCCCCTGCTTTCGCTTCAGATTCTGGGGCCGACTCTGAGTCTGACTCGCTCTCGTCGCTACTAGCGTAGGCTACAAGGGACATGGCTGGGATAATGCTTGGGCCCAGAAGCCTCGGTCTCTCTTCTCAAATTACTGCTGTTCAACACTACCACTTTACCCGCCACTTGGTTTTCTCTAGCCTCTCATACACAACAAACGTGATGGCTTCAGCTGAAACTACAATACCCATAATCCATGATTAGGCGATAGTAACTAGGCGTTAAGCCTCCAACTTTCGCAGGGCTTTGTGGGACATGTAGTGCATGGGAATTTTACCTGTCGTCTCGTCTGGTTTACCTTGAGAAATGTGAGCTAACGAAATATAACTACTAATTGTTCTGCAGCGTTTCTACAAATGGGAATAGAAACCTATATATTAAGGCATTTATATATCCATAAAGCTATGTTTAAAACAACCTAAAATCGCTCTAGTAAATATTATAGATTAAATGATTTTAATGTAATTGTGTGAACAAAGCACACGCACAAAAAAATAAAAATAAAGAAAAACTGAATAGAAGTGGGATATGTATCCTGATATTCAGGAATTACAGTTTCTTCAGAACATTAATACTTAAAAGGACAATAAACCCCTTGTTAAAGGGATATGAAACCCAATACATTTTTATGATTCAGACTTACAATTTTTGTAAAGTTTCTAATTTACTATTTTCAAATTTGCTTCATTCCCATGATATTCTGTGTTGAAAAGATACCTAGGTAGGCATCTGGAGCACAACATGGCAGGAATTTCCGAAATAGTGCTGCCAACTATTGCTCTACTGCTCTTGCAAATGGATAACATTCTTGCAAAACTGCTGCCATATAGGGCTCCAGAAATGGGCCGCCTACTAAGCTTATGTCTCTGCTTTTCAACTAAAGATACAAAGAGAACTAAGAAAACTTGATAATAGAATTAAATTAGAAAGTTGTTTAAAATCGCATGCTCTATCGGAATAATGAAATAAAAAATGTGGATTTCATATCCCTTTAAGTAAGATATTTAATTATGTTGTGTTGCTATAGAATAACACAACAGCAAAGTCTATTGCTGCAGTTGTTTTTTATAGGTATGTTATTTTTGCACTAGTGCCCCTGGCTAACTAAGTTTACTAAGTTTACATTGTTGGTTTTCTTTATTTTTGGGCCGGCTGATAGCTGTTAAAATAGCTGATGAAAAAATCACTATCCAGCAGTTTACAAAACTGTAAGATTTTTTTTTGTTTTAAACTCCCCAAAGAAAAGAAGTAGAATATATTTTCTAGCTCTGATTTTCGTCAATGGCAGCCGAAAAGTTATTATATGCACGTAGTATACATTGATCGTGTTAACGCCTTTTTAGCTTGTTATATAAAGCTGCAAATGGACTTAAAGAGCCATCAAAGAAAAAAAAGAACTAAGAATATGTGCCATAGTTTTTGTGGTCCCATTAAAAAGCAGAGCTAAAAATATGTATTTTGAGGACTTCTGCTGGTTGTGCAAACAAGGTGTCCACAACTCAAAAGAGCCATCGACAACAGGGTTGTACTGTAACTGCATCTCACTGGGGCCCTTTTTGGCTTTTTGCAATCAGCAGAAGTTGAGACGGGAGCCACATAGGAGCAAGAGGATCTGCTTCTCTGCAACTGTGAATTATCCTTCCCCATTGGTTAGTCCACACCAGAGGATTCCTGTACAAATATGGTGGCTTTCCTCTCTAAATATGGTAATAGAATAGGGGTGCAGACCCATTCTTAACTGAGACCCATGAAGTTCCACTCCTGCTCTGGAGTTTAGAACAGCAGATAGAGGGTACCTTGCAACCTTATTTAAATCTGGCCCTGTGCCTCTGGGCATGTTAAGGAAATATCTTCTTTTCGTGTATTTGACAGCTATTAATTTATATCAGCCCTGTTTTTTCTGGTCTAACAGCTTAACAAAATAGGATAAGGGAGCTGGACAGGTACTTATAAAACCCCTTTGATTTCAGCTACCTTAACTCCTACAAACCCCCAAGACACACCGTTGGAAAGGCAATTAGCTGGTATTTGTCTTTGGGGCATATGATGTATAACATTTAAAAAAAAATTAGGAAGGGGGTCTCTGTGTGCCTGTAACATGTAATCAAAAAGGCCTAGAGACCCCATTCCCCCTTATTTTAATGCCCATAAAACCCTCTTTAAAATTAAGCCCCTATACAAGTTTTAATAGCCAGGTGATCAATGTAGTAATAGTGCTCACATGGTATGAATAAATGTTCATTTATTTGATCAGAAACTCATGGGAGCCCCTATGTGCAAATCAAAGTTATATAAATATACCAAAATGACCTACTTTATATGAGCATAACCCCTTATTCTTTTCCATATATTTTAACCCCTTAAGGACCAAGGACGTACACCACACGTCCTCAAAAAAAATACAGTTAATGACCGAGGACGTGTGGCGTACGTCCTTGGTCTGGAAAGCAGCTGGAAGCGATCCTGCTCGCTTCCAGTTGCTTTCCGGTTATTGCAGTGATGCCTCGATATCGGGGCATCCTGCAATAACATTTTTTAGCAATCCGGTGCAGAGAGAGCCACTCTGTGGCCCTCTCTGCACCGGACATCACCGGCTAAATCCGTTGGTGGGTGGGAGCCGGTTCGGGAGGCGGGTGGCGGCCATCGATGGCCCTGATGATGTGGAGGGGGGCAGGATTGGGGGCGCGCACGGACGCGCGCGTGCACGGGAGGGCGGGGGCGGGCCGCTACACTACAGAAAAATTATGTACTCAAAGTTTTAAAAGTACTAACTATTGACATTAAAATACATTAGTTAGGGGGTGGGGGATTGGTTTGTGGGGGGGGGAAGCTACACTACAGAAAAACAACATAAAAATAAAAAAAAACTATTTTTCTTGCAAACTGGGTACTGGCAGACAGCTGCCAGTACCCAAGATGGCCCCCAATAAGTCAGAGGGGGGGTTAGAGAGCTGTTTTGGGGGGGATCAGGGAGGTTGGGGGCTAAGGGGGATCTTACAAAGTAGCATATGTAAATATGCTAAAAAAATTTTTTTTTTTTTTAAAAAAAAAACTTTTATTTTAGTACTGGCAGACTTTCTGCCAGTACTTAAAGGGACAGTATACACTCATTTTCATATAACTGCATGTAATAGACACTACTATAAAGAATAATATGCACAGATACTGATATAAAAATCCAGTATAAAACTGTTTAAAAACTTACTTAGAAGCTGTCAGTTTGGCTCTGTTGAAAAGGTAGCTGGAAAGCCCACTGCAAGTGGCAAATAAGACACTCCCCCCCCTCCCCCTTCTTTTGCATATGAAAAGACCCTTTACACAAACAGGAGCAAGCTGGAGTAGGTAGTCGAGCGTATTCACATAAAACTTTGGGGCTTGGTTAGGAGTCTGAAAATCAGAGCAATGTTATTTAAAAATAAGCAAAACTATACATTAATTTAAAAAAAAAACTTTATGGGCTATATAAATAGATCATCTACAAAACATTTATGCAAAGAAAAAATGAGTGTATAATGTCCCTTTAAGATGGCGGGGACAATTGTGGTGTGGGGGAGGGAAGGGAGCTGTTTGGGAGGGATCAGGGGGTCTGATGTGTCAGGTGGGAGGCTGATCTCTACACTAAAGCTAAAATTAACCCTGCAAGCTCCCTACAAACTACCTAATTAACCCCTTCACTGCTAGCCATAATACACGTGTGATGCGCAGCAGCACTTAGCGGCCTTCTAATTACCAAAAAGCAGCGCCAAAGTCATATATGTCTGCTATTTCTGAACAAAGGGGATCCCAGAGAAGCATTTACAACCATTTGTGCCATAATTGCACAAGCTGTTTGTAAATAATTTCAGTGAGAAACCTAAAATTGTGAAAAATTTAGCGTTTTTTTTAATTTGATTGCATTTGGCGGTGAAATGGTGGCATGAAATATACCAAAATGGGCCTAGATCAATACTTGGGGTTGTCTACTACACTACACTGAAGCTAAAATTAACCCTAGAAGCTCCCTACATGCTCCCTTATTAATCCCTTCACTGCTGGGCATAATACACGTGTGGTGCGCAGTCGCATTTAGCAGCCTTCTAATTGGTAAAAAGCAAAACCAAAGCCATATATGTCTGCTATTTATGAACAAAGGGGATCCCAGAGAAGCATTTACAACCATTTATGCTATAATTGCATAATTTGTTTGTAAATAATTTCAGTGAGCAACCTAAAGTTTGTGAAAAAAATTGTGAAAAAGGGAACAATTTTTTTTATTTGATCGCATTTGGCGGTGAAATGGTGGCATGAAATATACCAAAATGGGCCTAGATCAATACTTTGGGATGTCTTCTAAAAAAAAATATATACATGTCAATGGATATTTAGGGATTCCTGAAAGATATCAGTGTCCCAATGTAACTATCCCTAATTTTGAAAAAAAGTGGTTTGGAAATAGCAAAGTGCTACTTGTATTTATGGCCCTATAACTTGCAAAAAAAGCAAAGAACATGTAAACATTGAGTATTTCTAAACTCACGACAAAATTTAGAAACTATTTAGCATATTTTTTTTGGGTGGTTGTAGATGTGTAACAGATTTTGGGGGTCAAAGTTAGAAAAAGTGTGTTTTTTTCCATTTTTTCCTCATATTTTATAATTTTTTTTATAGTAAATTATAAGATATGATGAAAATAATGGTATATTTTGAAAGTCCATTTAATGGCGAGAAAAACGGTATATAATATGTGTGGGTACAGTAAATGAGTAAGGGGAAAATTACAGCTAAACACAAACACCACAGAAATGTAAAAATAGCCTTGGTCCCAAACGGACAGAAAATGGAAAAGTGCTGTGGTCATTAAGGGGTTAAAATTAAACCCATATATAAGTTTTTTGTTTTGTTTTGTTTTTTTAATTTAGGTTAGAAAAATACAAAAAAAATAGGCATAATTTGCTTCCATAAGTCACAGAATGCACAAATATAACACCGGTAAATGACAATACCACCTTTCATACATATATACAGGCATACTTTGGAGATATTGTGGGTTCGGTACCAGACAACCACAATAAAGTGAATATAGCAATAAAGTGAGTGACACTCATTTCTTGGTTTCCCAGTGCATATAAAACTTATATTTACACTTCTATTAAGTGTGCAATAGCATTATGTCTAAAAATAACAATGTACATACCTTTTAATTAAAAAATACTTTATTGCTAAAAAATGCAAACTTTCATCTGAGCCTTCGGTAAGTCATAATCTTTTTGCTGATGGTGTGTACATATAGGTGTCTATATATGTTGGAAAAATGGCACAGATAGACTTACTTAACACAGGATTGCCACAAACCTTTAATTTGTAAAAAGAGCAATATCTGCGAAGCGCAATAAAACAAGGTATGCCTGTATATAATTCACAGATATAGCAATATCATATAACAAGACCTCACTACATAAATCTAGAACAGATAGCAAATCTTACAAGACAGGAGCCTCATTTTTAATATAGATTAAAGTAAAGGTCTATTTTGATGAATTAGTGCCTGGTTTTTAATAAACCTACTTTAATTCATCAAAATTGACATTTCACTGTTTCCTTCAAAAACTTACCTTTTAATCCTGGCAACCACTCCATCACTTCCTCCGCCCGTCGCAAGCCGTCTTTGCGTGTCCAAAATGACGAATCCGGCTTCCTCCAATCACAGCGTTGCATCAGGCCAAGATTCCCCCCGGGGGGAAGCTGTGCTTGGTGGAAGCCTGATTCGTCATTTCTGACGTCTGCAGAGGCTTCCGACGGCCGGGGAATCGCTAGAGCAGCATTCAGGATTAAAAGGTACATTTTTGAAGAAAACAGTGAAATGTCAATTTTGATTAATTAAAGTGCCCTTGTTTTTAATAGGTTTATTAAAAATCAGGCACTAATTCATCAAAATGGACCTTCACTTTAAGTCCCCTTATATATTCAAAAGCTATAACAAATAGTTAACCCCTACTAGTATTTATCGACCACTCTTGGACCACTGAAAACATGATAGGAAAAATGTATATGGGGAGAGGAATATAAGGGCCTCTTATGACCTTGTGCAGAAAATACTACTTAACAAATATTAAGTAATATGAGTAATAACTATGTGTATACCATTGTATTATAAGCTATATTTAGGGGATATTTTGACCTTAATATGCAATTTGTTAGGGATGAATATGTTGCGTAATACTAGTATACAAATTTAGTACGTGGTCAAACAAATAAAATTAACTTAAAGGATAAAAGCTCTCTAGATGTAACTGTAGGAACATTAGACTATACATGAAATTACATAGGGGGTCAAAATAAGCATAATAACCTATGGGCACTACCGGCCGATAATTACGTTTTAACATGCTATTGTTCTTAAGATGCCTATGTTCTATCTGTGCTTACCCTATTAATCTTCTTAGGGGCACGTCTTAATTAGGGACTAGAAAAAATCATGGTAATATATATATATATATATATATCTATATATATATAACTTAAGGGGTCAAGTAAATAATATAGGGAAATCATAGCTGGGCAAAATAGGACGCAAGCTGAACTCCCAAATTTTGACAGTGATAAAACATAAAGGTTAATAATATAAAATGTAAGTCAGGGACAAAATGCCCTGTCACCTCAGCCGCTGATGACATGACAAGTTAAGCATATACCCATGCAATCCATCTATTGGAGCACAGAAGGGAAATTAGGCAATATCTATAAAGGAGTAAATTTATGTCACTATTATCTTGCTATATACTAACACATAAATCATGAGATCTTGCACTTTTCTCTTAGGAGTAAACCTTAAATGTGAGTGATCCATTCTGCTACAGTGTAAATATATGCAACTTTTACAAGATATAGTGTAAGTATATGTTATACAACTCTGCATAACAATTTTGCCCTAGGAATTACAAACAACAAGTAAAAAGACAACAGAGGTATTCCTAACCAGAGCACAGGGGCGAAACTACAGGGGGTGCAGAGGACGCAATTGCACCCCCTGTAAAAAAACGTTGACCTGCCACTGTCTGCACTGATATCATGTGAGTGTGACATGATGCTTCATTACTCACTATATACAGTACTGGTGGGTTAAACAGTGTCACTATATACAGTAATAGGGGGTCAGACCATCTCACAGACTGTGGGTACAAGGTACCTCCTTTTGCAGACATGTAATCTGATTCACATTTTTTAAATGAAACAAACAAAAAAAAAAGATATGTATCAAATCCACTTTTTTTGGGGGGGGTGGAAGGGGCCCTTTTTAGATTATTTTTTTCTGCTGGTACGCAACGGTACACCGTACTGGCATCTCTGCATGCCGTACCGGCACTTCTTCAAAGCACAGCAAGAGCTACTGCACATGATGGCGTTAAAAAGGCACGGATATTCTTTCATTACCCATCATTCTCAGGCAAGCAGCTGCCCCTTGAGCCCGCAAATAGTTTTCCAGGTGTTATGCTGAAAATGGTTCCCCCATTGACAGTAATTTCCCCTGTCGTTCAGCAATCTCCCGCGCTTCCCCCCTTCCCCCATTGTAGCTACTCCCACTATCCGCTGTGTGAGAAGCATTGCTATCTCTTGTCTGCCACTGGACTCAGGTACTACTCCCTCAGACTATCAACGCTGCAAGGGATCTGCAAGGTGTCAGTGACTGGCCCTTGCAGTGTCCGCCGCCCGTTTTGAGGGGTTGATGGTCTGAGGGAGGAGTACCTGACTCCAGTGGCAGACAAGAGATAGCAATGCTCCTCACACAGCCATTTTGTGCCGTTGATGGTCTGAGGGAGGAGTACCTGACTCCAGTGGTCTCCCCCTTAACCCACGCATTGCCACTTTTGTTTCTCGGGGGGTGGGCTGTGCCCACGTCACATGACGCTGTGCTCAGACTAAAGTAGTCAGAACTCAGTAGCGGCGGGAAAGTGACTGACAATTCAAGAGAGGGAAGTTTAGAACTTGAAGAAGTCAAAGTAGGAAGAATTGTTTGTGAGCAGAGGGCAGACTGTTCTCTGCCTCCCATTCCATTATTTAAAACCTTTATGCACGGTACGACTGAATGTGAAAAAAAATATTTATGAAGCAAAGAACTGGCCATAGACACATTTGGATAAATTGCGTTATAATAGAGCATATTAAATTGTTTAGGATTTTTACCTGCCCTCATTTTCCACAGATGGACCTGTGCTTGTCAGCCTTGAGGTATATAAATTGTTCTTTCTCCCAGTCAGATGGCATTTTATTTCCATCATGTATCTGAGATGTGAAGAGTTTAATGTGGCAAGGATTTCATTGTAAGAGATATGCAACAGTGGTAATTTGAAAGGCAAACATATATTTGCACACAGTAAGAGGCAGTGAATTGTGAAGTTAGAATTTTAACATTAAATACTGAATACAGATTCTACAGAAATTACATATTAACAACGAGTTAGTTCTGTTTTGTTACTTTATAAACCTGATAATATATAAATAAATCAATGTATATATTTATGTCTACATCTATACTATACTAGTATGTATGTGTGTGTGTGTTTTGACAATAAGTCTGCCTGCCTACCACACTCCTGTCCTGATTGATTAATCTCTAGTCTAAACCAATCATGATTGGTAAAAATAAATAAATACATAGCAGTGAAAACTGACATAGCACATTATCCAAAGGAAGGAAGAGTGATGGTGTTTGTGAAAGGCTCAGGAGCTGCTGATTGGTGGCTGCACATATATGCCTCATGCTATTGGGGTAGAGAGCGAAATTGCATGGGGGGGGCAAGAAAATGTTTGCCCAGGGTCCAATCAATATGAAAGACGGCCTTGATCACTCTAGGTTTACTGCGGGGCATTACACTACTCGCCCTTTAGGTTAGCAGCTCTCATGGTCACCAATAATTTCTATACATTTCCCCTCCCAGGCTGTTGTCTCTTTGCCTACAAGGAGGCGGGCAAACTACAACTCCCTGTATGCTTTGCGCTTCTAAATATAATTTTTTTTTTCGTTCTCTTGCTATCTTTATTTGAAAAAAACAGTAATGTATGCTTAGGAGTCGGCCCATTTTTGGTTCAGCACCTGGATAGCAAGAGAATGAAGAAAGATTTGGTTGCTAACGAAACGTCCGAATGGCCATGCCTATCAGAGAGTACTGGCACCTTTCCTTCCCCCCAAAAAGCCCTGTGTATATATATATATATATATATATATATATATATACAGATGTATTTTTGTATTTATATGTGTATACACATAAATGAATATGTACACATATAGAGACATACACAGTATAGAAGTTCACTGGAGCCCTTTGCAATTAAGTAGATTAAAACATGTAAAAGCATATTTATGCAATATTCCTATTTAATAAAGTGTTATACTGTGTATTTACTGTAAATGTTGTATTCTATTGCATTCTAATGTTCTGCACATATGTTCTAAGTATTTTTAAAGAGATATTCCTATATACAGGGAGTGCAGAATTATTAGGCAAATGAGTATTTTGACCACATCATCCTCTTTATGCATGTTGTCTTACTCCAAGCTGTATAGGCTCGAAAGCCTATTACCAATTAAGCATATTAGGGGATGTGCATCTCTGTAATGAGAAGGGGTGTGGTCTAAAGACATCAACACCCTATATCAGGTGTGCATAATTATTAGGCAACTTCCTTTCCTTTGGCAAAATGGGTCAAAAGAAGGACTTGACAGGCTCAGAAAAGTCAAAAATAGTGAGATATCTTGCAGAGGGATGCAGCACTCTTAAAATTGCAAAGCTTCTGAAGCATGATCATCGAACAATCAAGCGTTTCATTCAAAATAGTCAACAGGGTCGCAAGAAGCGTGTGGAAAAACCAAGGCGCAAAATAACTGCCCATGAACTGAGAAAAGTCAAGCGTGCAGCTGCCAAGATGCCACTTGCCACCAGTTTGGCCATATTTCAGAGCTGCAACATCACTGGAGTGCCCAAAAGCACAAGGTGTGCAATACTCAGAGACATGGCCAAGGTAAGAAAGGCTGAAAGACGACCACCACTGAACAAGACACACAAGCTGAAACGTCAAGACTGGGCCAAGAAATATCTCAAGACTGATTTTTCTAAGGTTTTATGGACTGATGAAATGAGAGTGAGTCTTGATGGGCCAGATGGATGGGCCAGTGGCTGGATTGGTAAAGGGCAGAGAGCTCCAGTCCGACTCAGATGCCAGCAAGTTGGAGGTGGAGTACTGGTTTGGGCTGGTATCATCAAAGATGGGCTTGTGGGGCCTTTTCGGGTTGAGGATGGAGTCAAGCTCAACTCCCAGTCCTACTGCCAGTTTCTGGAAGACACCTTCTTCAAGCAGTGGTACAGGAAGAAGTCTGCATCCTTCAAGAAAAACATGATTTTCATGCAGGACAATACTCCACAGCGTGGCTAGCAAGAAAGGGTATAAAAGAAGAAAATCTAATGACATGGCCTCCTTGTTCACCTGATCTGAACCCCATTGAGAACCTGTGGTCCATCATCAAATGTGAGATTTACAAGGAGGGAAAACAGTACACCTCTCTGAACAGTGTCTGGGAGGCTGTGGTTGCTGCTGCACGCAATGTTGATGGTGAACAGATCAAAACACTGACAGAATCCATGGATGGCAGGCTTTTGAGTGTCCTTGCAAAGAAAGGTGGCTATATTGGTCACTGATTTGTTTTTGTTTTGTTTTTGAATGTCAGAAATTTATATTTGTGAATGTTGAGATGTTATATTGGTTTCACTGGTAAAAATAAATAATTGAAATGGGTATATATTTGTTTTTTGTTAAGTTGCCTAATAATTATGCACAGTAATAGTCACCTGCACACACAGATATCCCCCTAAAATAGCTATAACTAAAAACAAACTAAAAACTACTTCCAAAACTATTCAGCTTTGATATTAATGAGTTTTTTGGGTTCATTGAGAACATGGTTGTTGTTCAATAATAAAATTAATCCTCAAAAATACAACTTGCCTAATAATTCTGCACTCCCTGTACATTATATATGTATATAGCTATACCTACTGTATATATAATTTTATATATATATATATATATATATATATATATATATATATATATAGATCCTCTGAGGAAGAAGGCTGTAAAGAGATAACGCCTTTGAAACGCGTCAGGATAACCAGTTTGCTTTATTTGTAGTTGCAAACCTTTACCAAGGAGCTGTGGACTATTGGTCACAGAGTGACGTTCCTATTTGTTGTTTTCTTATTGTTGGTCTGTGGACCATATGTTATGCTTTTAATTACCTCATATACTATTGAGGTTTTTTATTGTGAGTGTTTTACTTGAAATAAATAGAACCTTGAGCTAATTTGCATACAGGGTTGCACTATTATTATTTGTATTTATTTTTCATGCACATGGCCACATGAGACAAAGACATCGGCAAAGTCCTATCAGCTGTTACACATATCCCTAGAAGACAGAGAAAGTTTCTACCAGCACTACGCGACACTTACCTCATAATGATTGAGGTCAAGGAGTGTAAGTAGATACCCTAAGGGGAACTTATACTCCGGGCACTGGGGACTTCTGTTTCAATCTATCTACTCTATATGGGGCATCGTTTTGGTGTTTACATCACCCTGCTAATCTTGAACTGTTAATATCTGCTCACATTTAACTATCATTGAAGCTTATGACATCTTAAGAGACTTTTTCTTTCATTTATATTTTTGTTGTTGTTTTTTATGTGGATTATTTTTGTTATCTATGTATTTTGTATATCATTGATATTATTTGGTTTATTATAATTTGTATTTTTTTCCTTAATTAGGTTGATTTAGAATTGCATAGCAATTATATTTTTATGTGTAGTTTATTCTGTATCAGCATATTTATCTTTTTTTATTGCTAAAACTACACACACACATTTGGGTCCATATTTTTAAATTGGTCTGATCAATTTTTATCTAAGCAATCTATTGTATACTGTAGTGTACAGACAGGGAACCCTTTCTATTAATGAGGGATATAGATAGGTTACCATAAGACCTTCTATAATTTAAGTCAGAACTCTCCATCAGGAGGAATTCTTTCAGACATACTATTTATTTATTATTTATTATTTATAATTTATATTACACAAACCTTCACTAGCTGCGCCCTTTTTCATCTATCTTTCCTCTTTCCTGTATATATATATATATATATATATATATATATATATATATATATATATATATATATATAAATACCAAACAGGATCCCACACTCACTGCTCCTTATTCAGCCTCCGGGGTGCTCTTTAAACAATTGTTATACACAGTAGAAATAAGAAAGGCACTCTCCGTGTTTTATAGTGAGATAACTTTACTCAGGTGAACGTTTTCGGAGTCACCCCCTTCCTCAGACCACGGAGAGTGCCTTTCTCATTTCTACTGTGTATATATATACAGGGAGTGCAGAATTATTAGGCAAATGAGTATTTTGACCACATCATCCTCTTTATGCATGTTGTCTTACTCCAAGCTGTATAGGCTCGAAAGCCTACTACCAATTAAGCATATTAGGTGATGTGCATCTCTGTAATGAGAAGGGGTGTGGTCTAATGACATCAACACCCTATATCAGGTGTGCATAATTATTAGGCAACTTCCTTTCCTTTGGCAAAATGGGTCAAAAGAAGGACTTGACAGGCTCAGAAAAGTCAAAAATAGTGAGATATCTTGCAGAGGGATGCAGCACTCTTAAAATTGCAAAGCTTCTGAAGCGTGATCATCGAACAATTAAGCGTTTCATTCAAAATAGTCAACAGGGTCGCAAAAAGCGTGTGGAAAAACCAAGGCGCAAAATAACTGCCCATGAACTGAGAAAAGTCAAGCGTGCAGCTGCCAAGATGCCACTTGCCACCAGTTTGGCCATATTTCAGAGCTGCAACATCACTGGACTGCCCAAAAGCACAAGGTGTGCAATACTCAGAGACATGGCCAAGGTAAGAAAGGCTGAAAGACGACCACCACTGAACAAGACACACAAGCTGAAACGTCAAGACTGGGCCAAGAAATATCTCAAGACTGATTTTTCTAAGGTTTTATGGACTGATGAAATGAGAGTGAGTCTTGATGGGCCAGATGGATGGGCCCGTGGCTGGATTGGTAAAGGGCAGAGAGCTCCAGTCCGACTCAGACGCCAGCAAGGTGGAGGTGGAGTACTGGTTTGGGCTGGTATCATCAAAGATGAGCTTGTGGGGCCTTTTCGGGTTGAGGATGGAGTCAAGCTCAACTCCCAGTCCTACTGCCAGTTTCTGGAAGACACCTTCTTCAAGCAGTGGTACAGGAAGAATTCTGCATCCTTCAAGAAAAACATGATTTTCATGCAGGACAATGCTCCATCACACGCGTCCCAAGTACTCCACAGCGTGGCTGGCAAGAAAGGGTATAAAAGAAGAAAATCTAATGACATGGCCTCCTTGTTCACCTGATCTGAACCCCATTGAGAACCTGTGGTCCATCATCAAATGTGAGATTTACAAGGAGGGAAAACAGTACACCTCTCTGAACAGTGTCTGGGAGGCTGTGGTTGCTGCTGCACGCAATGTTGATGGTGAACAGATCAAAACACTGACAGAATCCATGGATGGCAGGCTTTTGAGTGTCCTTGCAAAGAAAGGTGGCTATATTGGTCACTGATTTGTTTTTGTTTTGTTTTTGAATGTCAGAAATGTATATTTGTGAATGTTGAGATGTTATATTGGTTTCACTGGTAAAAATAAATAATTGAAATGGGTATATATTTGTTTTTTGTTAAGTTGCCTAATAATTATGCACAGTAATAGTCACCTGCACACACAGATATCCCCCTAAAATAGCTATAACTAAAAACAAACTAAAAACTACTTCCAAATCTATTCAGCTTTGATATTAATGAGTTTTTTGGGTTCATAGAGAACATGGTTGTTGTTCAATAATAAAATTAATCCTCAAAAATACAACTTGCCTAATAATTCTGCACTCCCTGTATATATATATATATATAGTTATATATTGTATAAAAACAGATATATGTAGAAATATGTATTTATTAATAAATAGAACATATTCTTCTATGTGAAGAACAATGGAATGTGAAATATTCATATTTTCATGTCGGGTTAGTGCATATTAGAATACGCGGTCAGGTTAGAGCACATTAGAATATGCGGTCGGGCAAGCCCATATGAGAATATGAGTTTGGCTTATCACATATGTAAATATGCGATCGGGTTAGCGCATATGAGAACATGAGTTTGAGTTAGCGCGCAAGTAGGGTGTTTTTCCACATTTTTTTCTCCATTGACTTCTATGGGGGAATAGGTTATTTTACTTTCAACTCATAATACGAGTGAAACCCGACGCACGCAAAAATTTTTACTTTTAGCGCTCTAGTGTAAGCGCTAAATAGCTCTCCACTTGTAATCTGGCCCATAGTATGAAATAAGATTAATGCTTGTTCTAACAGAGAACAGTAAAAACAAAGGCCATAGTCCACAGTACTGGGCTTCAGGTTAATAAGACTAAGGTACTAAGGAACACCAATTTAAAGTCACAAATATGATGTCCAACATAATTATGTGTGTACAGGCAAAGCAGATAGTAACAGATATTGTCATTAAAATCATTCACATTCTTTCTAACAGACCCCTTGCCTCAGTGTCTCCTGTTGGTTCAATACAAGTTTGTTCTGGTTAAATGCGCACCGACCTCATAAGAGCACTACAGCTTCGGCTTTAGACGCTGTTCCATAATCAGCAGTCCAATACGATGCAGGATTACATCGCTCCTCTCTGTAGTACTGTGGATCCACAAATGACTATACCACTACCGGCCAAGGGAGTTCGGGAGCAGCCTTTATCATCATCATCATTTAATTTCTAAAAGTATCACCCCTCTCAAGTGTCCCGGTCCATTCCCAAGCATACTCCGTTGAGGCTCCCTGTCTGAGATGAAATCACGTGTCCAGAATATATTTTCTCTTTTTGCTGTAGCTCAATGTAGGGTGATTCTAGTACAGCTGATAAACTTCTCCACTCTGTTTCCAGATGCATGCAGAACTGTGCGAAGTTATTTTGCATCAAGTAATGTAGGAACAGTGGTACCCATCTTTAAATCAAACCTCAATCTGACAATGCACTTCTTTATAGAGCGAATCTTATATATATATATATATATATATACACATATATACACTTACATCTATTTAGTAGTTACTAATGCACAACAAAACCTCTCATCAAGTGGGGGGGTTAGGAACGGAGGTTTACTGCTCACACTCTGCCGAAAACAGGGCCACGCCTTTGACTATACCCGATTGGAACCAGCGCTATAGCCTTTCAAAATTAATATAACTTATTGGCTGCTAAAGGTTATTAGCTGAGCTAAAATAACACCAGGTAGTAACACTACAAGGAAAGAGGTGCCCTCAGTGTATACAAAAATAATAATAACACACAGAAATAAAAAGAAAACAAAAAAGTCCCAAACAATTCCAAAAGTGTCGCAGCTCTCCAATAGATTGGTACAATCCTATTAAAATAGTCATAAAAGATAAAAAAAGAGGCGCCTCATAGTGCAGCACAACAGGTAACCAAAGCAGGATACAGAGAGATGACAAGTTTGCGAAGGCACATATAATGCAAACAGGGGAACCGAGACTTCAGAGCTACTCCGCAGACTCGCTCTCATGTCTGGAGTTCTAGAGATCCCGACGAGACAATGTCAGTCGCTACGTCACTCGCCACACACAGGATACCGGACCCGGCTGCGTCTCGAAGGCAGATAGGGAGAGATCACTCCACCAGCATCAGACAATATAGGGAGATATCTGTAACAAAGTGCGGATGCTCCAAACAAAGAGGCTCATACAGAGCGAGGATATATTAAAAGATTTTAATAAAAATATTCAGTAAAACACAGCAACGCGTTTCTCTGCACAAACCGCTGTTTCATCAGGCTGTAACAATATAAAACTACTCGCTCTATTTAAAAATTTTAACGCCCAATCACAAAACTACATGATAAAATGCCCCTTAAGGGGAACCCATCAATAGTAAAGGTATACTGGTAATAAGATAGCAAATTAAATGATACAAAATAAATCAACATTTTGTAAAGCAAAAAACCCTACAATATCAGAAATTAAAAAATGACACTGGTAACAATATACAATAAGACAAATATATTGAATATTAGTGCATAGATCTATTATAAACCATATACATCACATTGTGCCCCATATAGTAAATAGAAATGATAACAATAATTGTATATACAACTACGTATATATACACCATAAATGAAGTGTCAAAGTGAGTGATTATATATGATTATAGTTACAGTGGGTGAATTACTAGTATGTACTAAAAGGTGTATATAAAGTGCTATCTAAAAATAGCTGTAGCAGTGAAACGAGTATAATCTTCGTCTAATGTTGATATCACTAGTGTGTACTAGTATGTGTAGCTAGTGAGCCATCTAAACTTTAGAAGTGTGTTGTTAAAAATAGTAGTTGCCAACAAAATGCTATTGTATAGTAGTGTGCAATGTAATGTATATGTGCCTTATATAGTGACTGTGAAAGTGTGAAGAACATAATACTATAATATGCTAGCATGTTAAAGTGTCAGTAAACCTTCAAAATAATGTTATATAATTCTGCACATAGTGCAGAATTATATAACATTATATTAGCGCAAACATTGTAAAACCTAATATTCCCTTATAATTTTTAAAAGAAACAGCTGTTATACAGACCCGCTCTCTGTGATCTTCTGAGCGGGTCTGTTTGTTTTACACAGCGCATCGGGCCAGCTGTATAGTCACAGCCCGGCCCGACCGCGCCATTATACTCAATGCAGCTCGCTCCCGCTGTCAGACAGAGCAGGAGCGAGCTGCACTGTGTATAATGGCGCAGTCGGGCCGGGCTGTGACTATACAGCTGGCCCGATGCGCTGTGTAAAACAAACAGACCCGCTCAGAAGATCACAGAGAGCAGGTCTGTATAACAGCCGTTTCTTTTAAAAATTATAAGGGAATATTAGGTTTTACAATGTTTGCGCTAATATAATGTTATATAATTGTGCACTATGTGCAGAATTATATAACATTATTTTTGAGGTTTACTGTCTGTGGACTCTCATCTACTACAACTTAACCAACTTCTAAAATCTCTTCCAGATGCATTGAAGTCACTTATCCAAGATTTCACTGCGGGATTCCAGACTTTACAGGATAGCCTGAAAGACTTTTTCAATAAAAAATTTTTTGGCTTTGGCACTCCTACTCCTGTGCCCACTACCTCAAAGGCTGTATCCTTATCAATCAAAAGGAGGATTTCAACCCCTCTTACCACTGATGAAATGGCCAGAAGGAGAAATAATGGCTTATGTTTCTTTTGTGGAGCTACTGGGCATGTAATATCCTATTGTCCAGTGAGACCCCCTAAGAAGTCTGTTCCGCGGTCTCCACCTCTAAATCCTGAGTCATCAAATGGATAGGCTTCAGAGAGGAAGTCAAACTGTTATCCTACGGGCGGGGAGGAGCCAACTACCGAGGGAGACAGACGCTCTTGAGTGCAGCTCCTGGCTTTAACTAACTTTAAACTATCTATTTGCCTTTAAAATAATAATTTCTTATCCCACAAAGGGTTTCTCTGCTCCCTCTGTCACCGCAGACCCAAGTGGTGTGTCAATGGATGCCTCTGACTACGAGCACCTCTTTAAAGATTTGAGCAAGATGAAGGCCCTCAAAGCTTGGGAACTAGCCGTGACGCATCTCCTGCATGAACATTTTGCGAAGATGGAAGCGACTCTAGTGGAGTGCTATTCTGGGACAGGCTCGTTTGCACATATCACCCCTAACTTGGTGGCCGATCATAATACCCTGGACCAAGATGACCATGCAGAGTCGCCTACCCCTAGGCCCCTGTGTTCCCCGCCTGCACTTCCCCAATATGGCGACCTTACTACTGGTTGCTGCAGTGATCGAGCTGACTATGAGGCGGGCACAATTATGGAGATTGAGTCGGTAGATTGCCCTGATCTGCCTGCAAAGCTACACATCGACACAGATCGCACCTCAATCCCGAACTCACTCACAGTTGCGGGACACACAGTGATTGCAACCGGCGGCCATGTGGAGAGAATACCCCTTGCGCTTAACACTGCAGGTGAGGAACTTAGCATGACTGTACTCACCAAGTTAACTGCAGGCCATTCTTGGCGCTCAAACGGCAAGCGGCTGCCGCCAGCAAGCTATACATGGGGGTCTCTCTCTGACAGTACTGAGGCCATGCACATGAGAGTACTGAGCCCCGTGCATACTGGGAAGCTACCCCTTCACAGGTGGGGTTCGATTGATCAGACAGGCATTGGTTAGCTTGATCATTGCTTCAGAATCCACACCAGGCATTTTTGGGGCTCCAGAAACAATTAGAAGACCCGCACTGCACGGGAACCCAGCCCTAGCTCTATGACAGATCACCTTATACCTACGTGGACTTAATGCATTATGAAGATACTGACTATCTTGTTTTTCACCAGTTTGTTTTCTGGTTAAGTTTGACACAGTCTGCAGAACTTTTCTGTAAATCTAGTCTCTTCACTTAAATAAGTTCTAAGTGGACCTCACTTTTGATATCTATTAAATTTAGAGCTATTTCATCTTTGATATTTACGCTGTAGAGAAGAATATTATACCGGTGTTGGTTAGAGCATGCTCTTCTAACTAAGCTCCTGCAGAGAGACATTTTTACACCTTGCCAGTTTCTTGTTTAGTTATGCTTGTTTGCCAATACCCATATATCTGTAGTTCATTTGCAGCTTGGTTGCCTTAAACCAGGAAGCACGGTGGTTTATTTTATATTTTTTAGAAATGTACAATCCTTTGATAATTATACACCCATATATATAATTGTTTTGCCTGCTGTTTAGACATAGGGCCCATGTTTGGACGGCAGGGTATAACACTTCAAAGTTTGTGAATAATTCATACTCCCTACTTTCACTGTAATGTCTAACTAATAGCTACACTTCTCATAGTGGAGTTGTTTTTATTTCTCTCTTACCAGGAAGGCATTTTAGCCTGATAGTAAAGGATTTAGTTGCTATTGACATATACATATAGCTTTGTCAAATCAGGGATTTCTTATTCACTGAGTTGATCACCTTTACATATTAACATTGGCTTATCTTAGGCTGTAGCTTGTAACTGTATGATGCAGAATTATTATTTGGAGATCTATTCTTTATAAAGCTTTCACTCAGCATATATTGTAGGCCTGGCAACATAGTATTAAATGATAGATATATTTCCATAGATCCAATACCTGTTTAGTAGTGTTGACTTCCGGAAAACATTTGATGTGAGTTGTAATTTTGATATACATCCAGTAGTCTATATGTTTCTATGAATGTATACATGTCTATGCTGCCCTGCAATACTGAAGCCAGTCTACTCAGTATACTAAGCACCTGTTATCTATTATATATACTCGCCTACCCTCCTTTTTATTCGCAACAAATCTCTAAGCCCTTAAGTCACTTATTTCATTTAGCTTACTATCATTATCACCTCCTCCCCCCCCTCCTTCCCCCCCACCACCATAAAGAACCTCCTTTTACAGGAGAACTAACTACGCGGCTTCTCTTTTCTATGCCGCATCTTTATCATAGTTCTTTCCCAATAGCACCATATGTCTTTACTTCACAACAACCCTATTGTTCCGCGCCCTAAATATCTTCTTTAAATCAGTTGACAATGTTATTCTGATTAGACATATATCCAAGAGAGACTATTCTTATCACCCCACTCCCTCTAGACATCATTATAGGCGACAAGAGCCCAAAAGTGGCTCCTTATATTAAGAGAGGGAAATACTAAAAAGTAGAAAATGAGGTTTCAGTTTTGCCAGTTGCATAGGAATATAGCGATATCATGTTGGGTTCTCTCATGAATATTCTTTACCTATATGTGCTTATTGTACAGTCTTGAACTCCTAAATATTGTCATGGTTTAAAAGAATGTTTCTGAATGCTTATGTAACATGTTTACTTGATGTTGTTTTGTCAATAATCTCAATAAAAAACCTATTTAAAAAAAAAAAAAAAAAAAACTGTTATCCTACTTCGGATTCCTCTGGAGATGAGCTCTGCATGGGTTCTATTTTACATCCCCAATTTGATCAGCCTAGGACTGCACCTTTCAAAGACTCTGTTTTCAGTTTATGCAAGTTTATGCAAGTTTTCAGTTTGTTACAACTGTGTCCAGTCTACAGCATATGCAAGTTTCCTACTTGTTATTACAAAGCCCTGCATTCCTGCCTGTTATTACACAGTTCCAGTCTTCAGCATATGCAAGTATCCTGTTTGTTATTACAAAGCCCTGCATTCCTGCCTGTTATTACAAAGAACTGTATTCCTGCCTTATACTACAACCTATAGACTCTGTTATACAAGCTCTGCTTTCCTGCCTGATACTACACAGTTCCAGTTCTACAGCATATGCAAGTATCCTGCTTGTTATTACAAAGCACTGCTTTCCTGAGTGTTATTACACAGTTCCAGTCTACAGCATATGCAAATATCCTGTTTGTTATTACAAAGCCCTGCATTCCTGCCTGTTATTACAAAGAACTGTATTCCTGCCTTATACTACAACCTATAGACTTTGTCTTATCTAATTGCATATCTCTACATTTCTTTATCCTATAAATAAAACCATCTCCTTTATTTCCTAAAACGTTGTACCTGTTTAATTATGCCTAAAGGAAAAGACTCACGCAGACAAAACACAACATTAACCCCAAAACCTGACACCTCTGCACAACAGCTCCTTACTCCTGAACCTGCTCCCTTGCAGAGTATGACACGCGCATATTACAAGTTGAAAGTGCAAACAAATGTATTTTTCGCAACTAAAGACCTAGCGTAAAGAGTAAGGACTCCATTTATTAATGGATGCTGCTTCGGAGCCCCATCATTTCAGGTCCACCTGAAACGGAAGTTAAGAAGCAGCGGTCGTAAGACCGCTGCTCCTTTACTTATTCGCCAAACTGAAGTCATCCTGATCAAATACAATCAGGATGATTGACAGGTCCCTGCTAGCGGCCGCCAGTGAGCAAGGGGCGGCATTGCACAAGCATTTCACCAGAAACACTTGTGCAATGTTAAATGCCAACAGCGTATGCTGTTGGCATTTAGCGAGGTTGAGCAGACATGTTTCGCTACAGCGAATAATATCCGCTCGACTGTTGTTTAATCTACCCCTATGATTAAAAATAAAATGAACACCACACCCCACATAAATACATTAAAATAAAGTGCTACACTCATATACTGTACATATATATATATATATATATATATATATATATATATATATATATACCGTCTGATAAAAATGATTAATATAAATATTAATAAAAAATTTATATATAAGGCAGGTGTTTGAATGGAAATGGCTATATTGCATACATAAAATAAATAGTAAATATTAAACCGCCAATGTAGGGCTAGATTACAAGTGGAGCGCTTAATTATTGCGCTCCTGCAAACAGCAAATTTGCCCGTTTGCAGGAGCGCAATTATTAACCAGCCATTACAAGTTACAAGCTTGCGGTAGCAAATTGCTTTCTGGTAAATTTTTGAAAAGTGCCCCAAATGCCCTGAAAATAGAGGGCATTGTAGTTTTTAACTACCAAAAATTTAGATTTCTTTTAAATTAAAAACAACTGCACTAGGCAGTTTTTGTGGTCTAAAGTTAGTGGGAGTGGGGGGGGTTTAGAAAAAAATAGGCAAAGTGCCTTTACATTGTGGTCTACAAGATAGCGTTGTTTGCGGACAACATAACATTATTACTTATCTCTTCTAAGACTACTCTCCCGGAGGTATTCAGTCTGCTGTCTTTGGAACTCTCAGCTTTTACAAACTCAATATAGCAAAGACAGAAGCACTAACGGTTAATATATCTAACAATGAATTGCAGTCTCTACAGAAAACTTATAAGTTAAATTGTTCCCAGGTGGGTCTGAAACATCTGGGAGTTTTTCTTAGTCCTGATATAGCTACGGTTATATCTAAGAATTTTTCAGATAAAATAAAAGAACTCAATAAGTTATTGGAGTCCTGGGAGTTTTCAGAGATCTCCTGGACGGGGAGAATAGCGGCAAATAAAATGTCCTAAGATCTTTACTTAACAGAATACAGAGCATGATATCCTCTTATGTGTGGAGGGGGCAAAGACCCCGTATTTCTAAACAAACATTACAAAGACCAATCAGACGAGGGGGCCTAGCTCTTCCTAACATCATAAACTATCATGATGCTTCCCGACTTTGTCATTTGACTAGTTGGAGAGTCTTTGCAGAGATGGCAAGAAGTAGAGAAAGCTCTTATCCAGAACACATCAGTCTAATAGATTTACCATGGATACCTGCCTATTCTAGAGGAGACCTTCATATAGATTATCCAATTATGGTGGAAAATTTTGGGATAATATTAGACATACGAATAACATAGCACCACACCCCTCTCCGGTGCACTCTATGACGAGTATAATTCACTGTCTACCAGATACACATAGATTGTTTCGGTCAAAGTCCTTAGTATCTTATATTGGTGACATATATGAGAACAATACACTCATGAAGGCAGGAACTTTCATGAGTAGATTTGAGATTCCAGAGGGGCTTAGGTTTGAAGTGCACAGACTATATAGTATGATACATGCATGGAATTTTCAAAGGAAAAATTGAGGGATCGAAAGTTGTGGGAACAAAATTGGACCAAGAAACAAAAGAACAAGGGTTTACTCTCATTCATGTATTTACTTTTAACCAGTACTCCATCACAGAAGAAATCCAGTCAACAGCTAGCTTGGGAGAAAGATATCAATCTAATAGTAGACAGTGTAGTCTAGTTTAGGGAGCTAACTTTCACTCGTAAAATATTAAATTTTACCACAATGTGGGAATTGCATTACAATCATAGTGCGATGGCATTTAGTTCCATCTCATCCTCACAAGATTTTTAAGTCTGCCTCTCCCTTGTGCTGGAGAAATTGTGGTCAATTGGGTACTGTGGTTCACATTTGGTGGGAGTGCCCCAATATTAGGCCTTTTGTGGAGAAAGGTGTTTGGAATATTAAGGGATATGCGCTATAATATCATGTTTACCAGCAGTGGGTCGCCTGTATCAGATATTTCCGAGAATGGTAAATGCGAGGAAGATACTGCTTATATATCTATTGACAGCAACTAAATAAACTATAGCTAGAGAATGGAAAAAAAATTACGCACTATGAATACAGAATGTTGTTTTACTGATGAGCTACATCAGACGGATGGAACAATACGCTTTTAATTCATTGGGCAAGGGAGATTTATACTGTGAAGTATGGTCCACATGGTCTAAAAGATATCTTGAATAGTCTTTAAATAATGGACACCCCTGCCTCTCTCTTCCACCTCTTCTTCCTTTTTTATTTTTAATATATATTACTTTCTTCTTTTACATATTCTCAGGGTTGAGATGGGTCTCTGAAAAGTATGCAGACATTCTAGAATGTTAGCTCTATTCATAGTAAGCAGGTTATATAACTCGTTTTTAGGAGTGTTGAAATTTCACGGGAAAGGGACACTGTTTCATATCAGAAATATATAGCATTTCTAGTTATGAATCGCACAGTTATACCAACTAAATTTAGTGTTTTACACTAAAGATGTGTTAAAGTTATTGTTTTTTTTCTATAAGTATATAGAGATATAACTCACATACGATTAAAAGGATGAGGTTCTGATATAATAGACTTCTCATATGCTCATATGATACAATTCTTCATCATAATATGTGCAGTCTGTTAAGGTATATCTGTACTTGAGGTACACTAGAAGAAGTCAATATAGTTTTTGTATTAAAGTTAAACAATGCCTTTGGTTATAGATGTTATTGACTTTGTAACCTAGATTCACTTGATTATGTTGGTATGCTTATCCTATACCTTTGATGATATAAACGTTATAATTCTGTATTGTTATTGTTTTGTTTTGTTTTTCTCATAATTCCTCAATAAAAAAAAAATATGATTTAAAAAACTAAAAATAAAAAAAAGCCCTAATCTAAAAAAAAAAAAAAAAAAACTAACACTAACCCCAGGAAATCAGGAACTGTGATTGCATCAGCCAATATGATTTTTTCTACCTTAATTCCGATTAGCTGATAGAATTCTATCAGCCAATCGGAATCTAAGGGACGCCATCTTGGATGACGTCACTTAAAGGTACCTTCATTCAGTAAGAAGACTCCGGATGAAGACGATGCTCCGCGTCGGATGTCTTGAAGATGGACCCGCTCCGCGCTGGATGGATGAAGATAGAAGATGCCTTCTGGATGAAGACTTCTGCCCGTCTTGAGAACCACTTCGCCCGGCTTGGATGAAGACTTCTCCCGGCTTCGTTGAGGACTTTCGGCCCGGCTTGGATGAAGACGTCTCCCGGTAAGTTGATCTTCAGGGGTTAGTGTTAGTTTTTTTTAATGTGTATTGGGTGGGTTTTATTTTTAGCTTAGGGTTTGGGCGGCAAAAGAGCTAACTGCCCTTTTAAGGGCAATGCCCATCCAAATGGGGAGCTTAGGTTTTTTTAGATAGTATTTTATTTGGGGGGTTGGTTGTGTGGGTGGTGGGTTTTACTGTTGGGGGGGTTGTTTGTATTTATTTTTTTCAGGTAAAAGAGCTGATTACTTTGGGGCAATGCCCCGCAAAAGGCCCTTTTAAGGGCTATTGGTAGTTTAGTTTAGGCTAAGTTTTTTTTTTATTTGGGGGGGGTTATTTTAATAGGGCTATTAGATTAGGTGTAATTAGTTTAAATATCTGTAATTTGTTTATTATTTTCTGTAATTTAGTGGGAGGGGGTTTGTACTTTAGCTAATTTAATTTACTTTAGGTAATTGTATTTAATTTAGTTAATTTATTTAATTATAATGTAGTGTTAGGTGTTAGTGTAACTTAGGTTAGGTTTTATTTTACAGGTCAATTTGTATTTATTTTAGCTAGGTAGTTATTAAATAGTTAATAACTATTTAATAACTATTCTACCTAGTTAGAATAAATACAAACTTGCCTGTAAAATAAAAAGAAACCCTAAGATAGCTACAATGTAACTATTAGTTATATTGTAGCTAGTTTAGGGTTTATTTTACAGGTAAGTATTTAGTTTTAAATAGGAATAATTTAGTTAATGATAGGAATATTTATTTAGATTTATTTAAATTATATTTAAGTTAGTGGGTGTTAGGTTTAGGGTTAGACTTAGGTTTAGGGGTTAATAACTTTAATATAGTGGCGGCAACGTTGGGGGCGGCAGATTAGGGGTTAAAAAGTGTAGGTAGGTTGCTGCGACATTGGGGACGGCAGATTAGGGGTTAATAAATATTATGTAGGTGTCTGCGATGTTGGGGGCAGCAGATTAGGGGTTCATAAATATAATGTAGGTAGCGGCGGTGTCTGGAGCGGCAGATTAGGGGTTAAAAATTTTATTATAGTGTTTGCGATGTGGGAGGGCCTCGGTTTAGGGGCTAATAGGTAGTTTATGGGTGTTAGTGTGCTTTTTAGCACTTTAGTTATGAGTTTTATGTTACGGCGTTATACCATAAAACTTTTAACTACTGACTTTTAAATGCGTTAGGACTCTTGGAGGTAGAGGGTGTAGCGCTCACTTTTTGGTCTCCCAGGACAGACTCGTAATACCGGCGCTATGGAAGTCCCATAGAAAAAAGACTTTCTGAAGTTTACGTAAGTCGTTTTGCGGTAAGGCCAAAGAAGTGTGCGGTCACCCTAAACCTGCAAGACTCGTAATACCAGCGGGCGTAAAAAAGCAGCGTTAGGACCTCTTAACGCTGCTTTTTTACCCTAACGCACAACTTGTAATCTAGCCGCAAGGTTCTTATTTGGACTAATGTACTTTCCATTTGGGATGTTAAAGAAGCAGAATAATGTATGTTTGACTGTTGTTTAATTTTCCGCAACTTGCAATTAAGTTCTGCTAATGAGCCACCTTGGTGTTTTTATGCTATTGAAGCACTTTTGATAAATATACCTCTCAGATATGCCTTTAGAGACGCCCATAGTGTTTGTATTAAAGTCTGATAATTATCGTTAATCTCTAAGAATTCTGAATTTGTTTTTTTAAGATTCTGGATCTCGTGTGGTGCCCCAATTAACCAATC